>NC_133347.1:12148337-12481670 GCF_030506205.2 Paramisgurnus dabryanus
TTTATTTATTTTTTGCTTTAAAACTTTAAATATTGTTGTTGGGTCAGATACGAGATTTATCCAAAAATTTAAAGCGCATTCAAGCTACGTTTACTGGGTATCGAACCAATAATCTTTTGTTTATTTTACCCAGTCATGGGCTGAAACAACCAAACATTTTTTGAGTTTATCCTAATTCTTTTTGTCATACTTGATGCCTGCTGTATTTTGGTTTTCTCTAAGCTGCTTTGTTCTCAGTAAAGCCTCTTTGCAACAGAGCACATTGAGAAAATCTCTAAAGGAATCAAGGATGCTATACCAAAAAACTAATTAGATTTAGATTTTATTTCTGAACCACAGTACATATGGCTCAATTTGTTGTTGATTTCTCCCTACAGGAACATTGTGTGTGTTTGCATCCTTCCCCTTCATATTCAACTCGTGTGTTGGATGCGACCAAGACACCCCACAGACAGCAGTGCTCATTTACGCCATCCCTTTCATTATCATTTTCCAGTTTGGTTGGGCTGCTACTCAGATATCCCACCTGTCACTCATCCCCGAGCTGGTCACGTGTGAGCATGCTAAAGTAGAACTCACATCATACAGGTATCTTACCTTGAAAACAGACCTAACCAAGGTGTCGAAAGGTAATCAAATGATGAGATTAGGAGCATCAGATTGATTTCAATCTTTGACATGGACTTAATCAGTCAATATCAAAGTTATATTTTCACAATGTTTGTAAGATGATTTTATGCACAAAACAGTCAATCACAAAAAATGACTTTAGCTTTGTTTTCCCAGACTAGCTCACAATTATGGTAATGTGTGATGATGATGATGATGATCTTAGGGTAGATCTGTTCCCTTACATCATCAGACACAGATCATTTTGGCGTGTCTAAACTATAAAAGAGGAAACTGCAAGATGTTGTTTCCTCATGTTATAAAAATACTCCAGCTTGTCTTAAAAGTGCATTCTTGGTGGTATTTTTCTGGATGATTTTAAAGTTTTGTCATCTTGTGCTTGTGCAGGTATGCTTTCAACGTTGTGGCAAATATTACTGTATACGCCGTGGCATGGCTCTTGTTTCACTTTCAGTCACAAGATTTGCGTGACCCATCTGGCTCACAGAATCTGGGCTGGGCCGATGTTACTACATTCAGAGTGAGTAACTGCAGATAATGCTATACATGTAGCAAGATAACTTATGATTTTTAAGATGCACCCTTATAATATTGGAATGTACAGTTTTGATTTCAGAATGGAAAGCATGCATGAAATTAGGATTACTACATGCTACAAAATGAGATGGGTAACTAAGCATACAGTATTTGTCGCTCCGTTTGTGTGTTGTAGTATCTGGCCCTGATTGTGTGGGGTATTGGGACAGTTTTTTCCATCATCTTTCATCTGGGGACTAAAGAGAGAGTCTGTTCTCAAAACAGTGAACCTGAAGCTGGGGAGTGTCAGCCTCTAATCCTCCGATCTTCCCGGACATCTGGACCTCTGCTCCGATGGAAGCACTGGCTTATTGAGCCTGCATTTTACCAGGTGATCACTTCAGGGAATTTCACTCTTTTATATATTCACAATATTTTTTCAAGGCAAATAAAATCAATTTGTTTTGCAATTCCCCAGGTTGCTTTACTATATATGTGCACAAGACTGATTGTAAATTTGTCCCAAACCTACATCCCTATGTATCTGACAAACTCCTTATCACTGCCAAAGGTAAGGAAGATTATTAATTTCGAAAGCCGTAATAATTATGACTGAATCACCTTTCGGTTTGCATGTTACATCTACATAATCATTTAGTAGACAGTTTTATGTTTATGTTACTGTTTTTCTATTTAGTGTCGTTTCTTATTGTCTATTGTGAGGAACTGTCTGAACTTGTCTACTGAAACCTAATTTACCTATGGGTACAAAATAAAGGAAGTTGAACTTGAACTTTTATCCAGTGACTTACAAGTGCATTTAAGGTGTACATTTTATCAGTATGTGTTGTCCCTGGGATGTGAAACTCCAACCTTTGCAGTCTTAGAGACACTCCACTTTTTTCCAGCCCCCCTAGAGTTAAACATTAGATTTTTACCGTTTTGGAATCCATTCAGCTGATCTCCGGGTCTGGCAGTAACACTTTTAGCATAGCTTAGCATAATCCATTGAATCTGATTAGACCATTAGCATCGTGCTAAAAATAACAAAAAAAGAGTTTCAATATTTTTCCTATTTTAAACTTAGACTCTTCTGTAGTTACATTGTGTACTCAGATCGACAGAAAATTAAAAGTTGTGATTTTCTAGGCAGTTATGGCTAGGAACTATACTCTCATTCTGGCGTAATAATCAAGGACTTTGCTGCTGTAACATGGCTGCAGCAGGCGTAGTGATATTACGCACTGCCCGAAAATAGTCCCCTTGGTTACTTTCAATAGCAGGGGACTATTTTCAGATGCTGCGTAATATCATTGCGCCTACTGCAGCCATGTTACAGCAGCAAAGTCCTTGATTATTACGCCAGAATGAGAGTATAGTCCTAGCCATATTGGCCTAGAAAATCACAACTTTTAATTTTCCATCGGTCTTAGTACACGATGTAACTACAGAAGAGTTAAGTTTTAAATAGGAAAAATATCGAAAACTTTTTGGTAATTTTTGAGCAGGATGCTAATGGTCTAATCAGATTCAATGGATTATGCTAAGCTATGCTAAAAGTGTTACTGCCAGACTCTAGAGGAGCTGGAACATGAGCACATTTAAAAAAAAGAGTGGAGTGACTCTTTAAAGCAGTTCTCTGCCAATTGAGCATTCTTATGCACCATCTTATTCAACTGTTTTTTAGAACTTTATTGCATCTATTCCTCTGGTCATGTATGTCAGTGGGTTGGTGTCCTCCCTGGTTATGAAGCCTGTCAGCAAACGGATTGGCACTTCTGTGAGTGATACATTTACCTCTTTATGCTTAAGCACGCTAGATTAAAGTGGATGAAATATATCTTATGTCATTTTTTCTTTGTAGATGACCTATTTTGTTGGCCTCTTGCCGATCATGGTGTTTTCCTATTGGGTGTTGCTGGACATGGACATGGGAGAGCGGGTTTACGGAGCGGCCGTTCTGCTGGGGTCTGGGTCTGCTGTGATTCTGGTCATGTCACTGTCTATGACTGCCAATCTCATTGGAGATCAAACGGTACTTGATATCGAGGAGACGATATGCATACAGTAGCCTAGCATTTTTTTCTTTATAAGCAAGGCAAGTTTATTTATTTATTTAGCTCACAAAGAATGGTAAACACAGAAAAATATAAACGTAATGAATAAAAATAACAGTAAAAATAAGAAATATATTAAATCTTAATAAAAGCCAATAATACAAATAAATGTAAAATTACACAATAAAAGAAAATTAATTTGATTTAAAAAAAAAATTGACAGAAATTCAAGTTTACTCAAAACAGATTTTGAGTGTTTCCTTTAAATTTTAAAATAAAAAAATTAAACAATTTTACTAATGCTAATAGGAAAATGTAAATCTGTTTTTAACAGCAAAGTGGTGCATTCGTGTACGGAGCGATGAGCTTTACCGATAAGGTGGCGAATGGACTTGGAGTTATGATAATACAGACATTACATCCATCACAGTAAGTATGCATCTCTAAATAAAGACCCATTGAAACCAGCAGGACAGAGCTGCATAATGGCCAGAAATGTTGAATCTTCAAATATCTTCCTTGTCTGCAAATATTCACAATGGCTTCATTTGTGGTGGATAACTCATTTTAGGACAAACAAGTAGTCTAAGCAGTAGTAATACACATTCAATTCCTTTGGAAAGTTGTCTTGTGTGCTGTGCTGATTCGTACATGATTTTCACTTTGTCATTATTTTACTGTCTTGGCAGCATGCATGATTCTGACTGCATGGGGTTTTACCACAACGTTATGGTGATTGTTACTGGAGGTGTGGCTGTTGTTGCAGCCCTTTGTCTCTGTACTATTTTCATCTGGCCAATCAAAATTCGCAGATGTGAGTTTGGGAAATTTTAATATATTTATGTCATGCTTCAAATGCATTTACATACAATTTTACATTGTAAATATGTTAACATAGGCTCACTCCCCATACGTCCCTCTGCCTACATTTCTCAGTAACCTAAACTACGTTGCTCCAGGTATATCGCTGCATATTTCGATGAAATTTTTACTAGACGTTTGGTTTTTATCCGTTCTGATGCAGAATTTTACGAAGCAGACACATACACAAATTAAAACCTGCTTGTCTTTAAGTAGATTTGTGCCATTTGGTACTTATTTATATTCAAATAAAAAACCTGGCGAATTGCGCTGTCCTGCGGTTTAATTTTATTCAAACACAGCAGACTTAAGCTGTGTGCACACCACCAGCCACTAGCAACGGCGAAGCGATGCAATCACATTTTTTTTAAATGGAAGCTTGCCAATTTCCGGCAACCGTTGGTGACAGGACATTGGAGTGTCCAGCTACGCCACAAAGTTGATAACAGTTCAACTTTATGCATGATGATGAGCAACTTTACTGTGCATGTAAACCGTCATCACTGTGTGTCGCTAGTCTCTTTCAATGAGGCCGTTAGGAGGTGTTCCTAATTTTTGTTGTCCTAGTAACACTTAAACAAATGAGTAAGGGGTGGTTCACATATCGCGTCTTTTGTGCACTTAAGTTCGTTATTTCAAATGAGCGACGCACTCGTTTTTTCAGGCACGTCCGCACGGCATCGAGTTAAAAAACATTTCAACTTTTGAAATGCCGCAAGCGCACCGCAGGTCATATGACAAGAACCAGCCAATGGTTGCAGTTTTAGACGCAAAATGTGAATCGCCCCTAAATGTTTACTACAGTACCTGACGAAAAACGGATGATGTGAACTCCACTGCTTCACACTCATTGGTTGTCGCTTTTGAATGTATTTTTTCATTTGCATAAAGTTGAACTGTTCTCACCTTTGTCGTGTAGCAGTACACGCCCACTTTCTGTTGCCAAAGGTGGCCGGAAATCGGTTCAGACCACCAGTGACTTTGTCGATGTGTGTCTCCCGTCTCTGTCAATTTAAGTCGTTAGGAGGCGCTTCTAAATCTGGTTGTCATAAATAAATGAGTACACTCCAGTAACTAACAAGAGACGGATGACGTAAACTTCACTGCCTCGCTTTCATTGGTAGTCGCTCCTGAAAGTCACTCATCATTTGCATAAAGTTAAACTTTTATTAACCTGTGGCGGCCGGTGACTTCTTTTTTCGAGGGCCCTTGATGCGAAGTTTGTCACAACATGTATGTTGCCCGTCGTGTGTTGTTTGTCATTTCAAAATATGTGTTCTGCATGTCGAGTGAGCCTATGTGCATCACGTGTCTTGTCAAAATAAGTGCCTGCTGCAGACGCATCTAAAGGGTTTATGATAAAAGAGACGCTTGTGTTTGCCAGACACTCGTATAATCTCATGCGTAATCAGAGTTTACTGTTAAAAGAGTGTCTTGTGTGTATTTTGTGAACTGGAGCGTCTCTTCTATCATAAACGGTTTTGACGCACGTGCAGCAGGCACTTATTTTGACAAAACACGTGATGCACATGGTTCACATGATGCAACAAACACATTTTGAAAACACGAGCAACACACATGACACTCCGGACACATATTTTGAATTTGCGCCCCTCGGATGAGCAGTCACGAGCCGTCACTGTCACTTTGTCGCGTTGTTGGACACTTCCCATCCGGTCCCCAACGGTCACTTTCCCTTGCGTCACAGGAAGTTGGCAGGGTTCCATTGAACTAAATGAGATCATTTCGCTCTTCTACTGCGAGTCGCTGGCGGTGTACACGCAGCTTAAAACATGCAAATGTATTTTGATCATTCATCACTGTCCCCTGAGTTGCCACTATGTTCCTGTAAACAGCAAGTTTTTGACATACCTCAGGGATGATCAATCCCCATGACAGTAACGACATTTATCCGCCACAGTCACACAAGCATGAACTGAAGAATATACAACAAAAGGTTCGGTATTGTCTCCTGTGTAACCTTAAATGAACTCGAATCAAAACGGAGAAAAAACAAGCGCCTCAAATAGACCCTCACTCCAACCGAAAGATGCAGCAATACAAACCAGGAGCAACAATTCAGGTTATGCAGAAAAGTAGGCAAATGTGCGTAGTTCTAATGAGCCGTGGTTCACATTGTATTATTGTTTATCTACAGAAATGTTCACAAATCTTTTGCAGATGTAATCTCTTCTCTAAATTAAAAGGGCAAAGTCTATAGAAAGGGAAAATTGTTGGCTTCAGAATACAATCCCTTACAAAAAAGTAGTGACGATAGAAACGCCATTGAACTTAAAAATAAATACTATGATATACATACTTATTTAGTTACATTACATATACCATGGTCGTTACATTATTGTTAGTGCTGAACATTTCTGTTGTCTTTCTCTTTTTGAAAAAAAAAAATATATATATACATATATATGTACATATATAGTATGATTGCACATTTCCCCTTTTATGTGTTTTTTTTCATTTCTGTGCTATAGTATTGTGTGCTCACAGCTAATGTCTTGTCTGAACCCTTAACTTGGTTTTACTTCCTCATATATCAATTATAAACTTACTTCCTCATGCTCTTCATGTCTAGGGTTCATCACAGACCCGATGGGTATACAAGATGAGACAAACAGCTGCGTGATCAATGGAAGAGTGAACTGATGGAATCAGCAATCATTAAAAAAACTTTGCTTTTCCTTTTGTGACTTACCAGGAATAAGGAAGCTAAGAAATGTGCTTCACTGTGGTCACGGGTGCCTGTCTCAGCAATTTACATACGCAGGTTTCTGGATTATTCAGAGGTTATCTCCCAAGAGAATTTTTGTGAGTCATATTTGTAATATGAACTCGCTTCTGTCACATGAAGTGAACCATGTAAACACATTTAAGAGAAGATTTTGAAAGTAGATTCTGCTTTTCTGAAATTTTCTCAAGGATCTTTCCCCAAACAAAAGATCACACTGGCGTATTTTCAACAGGATATATTTACAGATGATACTCCACCGTTGTGCTTTCCTTTTTATTGTTCATTTTGAGACTACATTTCTCCAGGGTTGCTTGTTTTACTTGTAGTTTTACTACAGTGACAGTCTACAAACCGAGGTTCTCTTTGGAGTTTAAACCTTACACCCTTTAGGTTTTGTGCCAACCTAGCAACATCAGTCTCTGTGGTGTGTATTTGTCTTGTATACACTACGTGAAATAGGCGCCTACTTTATTAAAGGGGTCATAGTGTGAAAATCAGACTTTTCCATGTTTAAGTGCTATAATTGGGTCCCCAGTGCTTCTATCAATGTGGAAAATTAGCAAAATATCAACCCAGTAACTTTGTTTGGGTAAGCCATTTTCTCCAAGCATGTGAAAAATTAGTTCGTTCAGATTTTGCCTGTTTTGTAGGTAGGCAGCAAGGCAAATTACTATAATACCGCCCCTTAATCTGCACTATCCAACAACGGCACTGCCATTTAGTTCAGAGATCTGTGCCCGGTTGCATGAAAGTCCTTAAGCTAAGAAATCCCTTAAATATAAGGTTAAGGGTACCCTTAATAAAAAATGGGTTGCAAGAAAAACCCTTAAGTGAACCTTAAGGCTGTCAATAAGTATTTACCCTTGAATGCTAAAGTATTACCTTAAGTTCTGCTATGCGTTGCTACAAAGTCCTTAAGTCCCATTTTCCCTTAAAAACTTAAGGGACTAAAACAGGTCCCTTAACGTCACACGCGATGGCTGATTTTATGTTTTTTTTAAGAAAATGAAGCACAAACGCGCATTTCTAACAATTGAAATAATCCCTAGAGAAAAGTGATGCGCATTTATCAGAAGAATGGCGGTTTGATCGTCCGTCAAAATAAAGTGTTTCCAGTTTGAATTACTTTGAGTATTCATGCATGCGGCACTTTACAGTCTGTTATTTGCGATGTTTCATTGTACACAAATTCGCCATCTGTTGAGCTGCGTGCGTTGATTTGTTTACACTGTGAGATTTTGTAACCGTAGCAACTAGGCTTGTTGCGATAGTCGGTGAAACGGTGATTACCGGTGCTTCAGCCTCTCACCGGTTAGATCACTTGCCCACCGCGACACCGTCTTTCACCGGCGTTTTGATATTTTCTTGTAATTAAATCATTTAGTTTGGTTAGAGAGAGCAAACACTTACAACTGAATGTGTCTGCTGGCTGAATCCAGCGGAGCTGAACGCGCGTCATCACAGAGCAGCGGCTGCGGGTGTCAGATTTCATTCCTGTCAGACTGCGGCGAGCAGACGATGGCAGAAGACGCGTGCTTACTCGTTTTTGTTATAAGATACATATATGATGTTTAATATAGGCGAGATCGTTTTTTTGTTGTGTTTTTCATTAAGAAGAATAATAAACCCATCATTCAAGCAGCGCTTTATGGAGGAATAGCCGGTTGCTCTGCTTGGGACTGGCGGGTTTCTGTCAGAAGTACCTGCGCACATTGACTCAAGCACTTAAACCAGCTGTTGCACTCACATTTGCACGCAAATTCATACGCGATTTAACGCAGCGTACGGAAACGCTGGATTTAAACAACAGTTGCATCTAATTCAAAAGTGAAAGTAAAATGCGCACTTCTGTGCATTTATAAGCCCCTCCCACCCGGTGAAACCGGTATAACCGGGTTTGTCACGCACTGATTAACCGGTGGGGAAATTCTGTCACCGCAACAACCCTAGTAGCAACTGCTTCTCCGCTGCCGTGTTTTGGCAGAGACTATCGTAAAATACTTAGTATCAACACTTAGGTAAGGGTGACAGTTAAGACCTTTGTTGCAACGCTCTTAAATAAATCCCTTACCTCAGGGATTTTTTCTCCCTCAGGGAAACCCTCACTTAAGGAGTTTCATGCAACCGGGCACAGCTCATTTGCATTTTAAAGGACACACCCAAAAAGTGCATACTTTTGCTCACGCCTACAAAGTGGTGATTTTAACATGCTATAATAAATTATCTGTGGAATATTTTGAGCTAAAACTTTAAATACGCACTCTGGGGACACCGAATATTTATTTTACATTTTAAAAAAATCGCATAATATGACCCCTTTAACAAAACCACATAACTATGAGTCCAATAAAGCTTGTTTGGGCAGTTTTGGAAGTGCCTGGACTGTACATTTGATACTTTTAGTATGCTCATCACACACTTGTCCGACCAGAAAACAAGTCCTGCAACAGTGGTTTAGACATGTGTTTTCTCTTTGTATTTCAAATGTTAGTTCTTCTCTGACTGGGTCTGCATTATACATTTCATTGACCATGACAAAAAATCTTTAGTAGTTCATATAGTTTTGAAAATTACCTTGTCAGTTGCAGTAATATAGCACATACAATAATTCTGCATTGACATTTTGTGTTCACCTATTGTGCTTTTAAACAGGAGTAACATTCCTGTCCACTAGAGGGAGACATGACAAGAAAATAAGTTTGTCTGCTGTTTTCCTACAGTAGAATTGATTAGTTTTTAAAAGAAATGTCAAATAATAAACAATCATTTACAATTACATTTATGCATTCAAGCTATATTTTTTTTAATCATTTTGTGTGTTCCGGGAATCAAACCCACAACTGTTTCAATTGAGCTATACATGAATATTGATCATTGACAATCATACACAGTAATTTGTTTTTGTCTAAATTTATTTTAATTTGTCTCTGATAATTTGAAAATAATATTATGTTCGATACAAATTTATGGAAGTTATGATAGAAGTGGTTTGCTTTGCACGCGCGTTGCCGCGGTTACGCGTCTGCCAGAAATTAATTTCCGGTCTGTGCTTTTTTATCGGTCTGGCGTGACTAAACTGACCTCTGGACCAAATACCTCGTGGAATATACAAATGTTTCGGTTTCCAGAAGATGAGGAGAGACGGTGAGCATGGATAAACGCTGTACTGACAGATTTGGCAGCCAGGTAAGAATTTTAAGGATAGCTTACGTTGTATTAATTTTACACAGTAACGGTTAGTTCAGTGTGATGTATAAAACGCTAAAGGCTATTTACTGGTTATTTATTTTGGTTGTTATCTAAAACAATATACTCTAGAAAGACTTCCAGTCTACAAAAATTAAGTTTGCTCCAAGTCGTTTGTTTACGTTTTTGTTGTTAAATCCGTCATATGAAACCGAAAGCCGAGGTTTCAGCAATAGTTCTGATTACTTTAAAAACTCTGTCATAAAAGCCTTTCGCGATTATAGAGCAGCAGCCCTCCTGCAGCACTGCAGATAGTTTGTCAATGTCTTCCCACCATCGTACCTGTATACACTGGAGTCACAACACTGGGTGGCATTTCTATTTGAAAGCATTTTCTTAAACAGAACGAGCAGAAACAAATGCGAAATACCCTTTAATTATGCCAGAGCTGCCTGACTCCTGGGTATCAGCCCACGGTGTGACAGCGATACCCCCTTGCAAGTCTTTAAACATGCTGCTACGGGTAATTTAAAGGCCTGTTAGTTTGACCACTAATTGAAGTCTGGACCATGGCCTGTATTTGGATGGAGGCGGAGTGGTGTGAATGATATAAGATTATGTTGTGACATCGAGGTAAAGGAGAGCCACCCAAGTATAGTTGGGGTCGAGTAGTGTGAGTGGATCAGACAAATCGCACACAAATTAGTTTTGCTTAATCCTTTATATGCTTTTGAAGGGAAAAGGTTATAAATGTGGTCGAAGTTGCAATATAGATCACTTAGGTCAGGTTTAGTTGTTATGGCTGTATTTTACTTGACATTTGCATGCCAAGGAATCCTGATGAAGTCCCACTTTCGACTTTTTAAACATTAAAGGAACAGTATGTAGGATTGTGGCCAAAACTGGTACTGTAATCACAAAACTTGTGGCCAAAACTGGTACTGCAATCACACAACTGGTGGCCAATACACAACATGACAACATAAACATCAGTTGAGGGCTATAATAACCAAGGACTTTGCTGACGTAACATGGCTGCAGCAGGCAAAGGTTAAGACACAGCGTCTGAAAATAATCCCCTTAGTAACTTTCAATAGCCGGGAACTATTTTCGGGCACTGCATAATATTATTGTGCCTCCAGCAGCCATGTTACGGCAGCAAAGTACTTGATTATTACGCCAGAATTGGAGAATAGTTCCTAGCCATATCTGCCTAGAAAATCACAACTTTTAATTTTCTATCAGTCTTAGTAAACGATGTAACTACAGAAGAGTCATGTTTTAAATACAAAAAATATTGAAACTCTTTGGTTATTTTTTAGCGTGAAGCTAATTGTCGTATCAGGTTCAATGGATTATGCTAAGTTATGCTATGCTAAAAGTGGTACCACCAGACCCGGATATCAGTTGAATGGATTCCAAAACAGTAAAAATCAAATGTTTAACTCTAGGAGAGCTGGAAAATGAGCATATTTTCAAAAAAAGTTAGTGTCCCTTTAAAAGTTCAAATGTGTAGATTTAGTGCCATCTAGCGGTGATATTGGGAATTGCAACCAACGGCTCAGTCCACAGGTCACCCCTCCTTTTCAAAACGCATTGAAAAGCTACAGTAGCAGCCACAGGACAATGACGTCATCATCTGAAACAATGTAGTGACAAAACACGCTCTAGTTTGTCCATTTAGGGATACTGTAGAATAGGGATGGGCATTCGATTAATTTTTTTTAGTCGATTGTCGGGAGAATTAACGATCGACTATCGATTAATCATTAATATTTTTATGATAAAAAATAATTATTTAACTTTTTTATAATTCAAAAATGTTGAATACAAAAATACAGCGTGTTTTCCTCCATGAGACCTTTATTACAAGATCAACTTGTGGCAAACAGTTAAACTACATTTAGTTAGACAAACGGAACATATGGGCTTGAATATGCGGTGCTCTAAAGCAGCGGAACCTGCAGCTGCGAGCCACATTCTTAAACAGAGACCTCATTTGTTTAAAAAAATCATGACCTCTTCATGATTATTTGTTTTAAATCAAAACGGAAGGTGACAGATAACGGAGTATGGTGTCAAATATTGCACCCTGGTGGTAAAATGTTGAATTGCTGCCACACAGTGAAATTCATTTAATTGCTTCAAGACACACGCTACACTAGGCAACGCAACCTGCATTAGATAAAAAAGTATTCAATTAATCAATAACAAATTAACGTCATCGACTAAATTCTTAACGATCAATTATCGATCGTCGATTAATCATGCCCATCCCTACTGTAGAAACATGGCACCATAAAATGGCAACTTCCGTGTAATATAATACACTTCATTTTGTAAGGTCTTAACACACCACTGATAATATAGTTATGTATATTACATTGCATTTCTGTCAAGAGGTTCATCGAAAAGTAATTGTTACTACATTAAAACTGTATTACCCAGTACTGTCATATAATTTTTTTTTTTACGACAGTACTGTGTAATACAGTTTTTATGTAGTAACAATTACTTTACACTCTCTGATATAAGGTACAAAACTGTAGCTGGGGCAGTACACTTTCAAAAGGTACACCTTTTAATCTAAAGGGTGCATATTAGTACCTCAAATCTGTACCTAAATGGTACATTTTAGGTACTGCCCTAGTGACAGCTTTTCTATGTTTCTATGACAGTGTAGCTTTTTAGAAGAAACTATGGTTTAATAACATTCATCGTAACTATTGTAATATTTTTTGTATTGTATTGTATTTGTAATGTATTTTTCTAATATTGTAACTATTTGCAAGTTTGTTTTGACAATGGTGGCTAATACTCATTAAACAGTAAACTTTAGTTTTCTGAGCACAATTCTCGTAGTAAACATCCCTTACGTTTTGATTTTGTGGGTTTGGATGCCTTTCCCATCTGGATGCCCCCCAAAAAATCTTCAGCCCTTTCGAAATTACAACGATCATCTGAAACTCGCGTATAAACGGAAACTTGACATTTAGACCATTGACATCTAGACCATGTGGACAATTTAGAGCTGTATTTTAAACTCTCGTTCTCATCGGATGGCTGCATTTAAATGTCTGTCGTTGTTTTTAAATTGATATTTCAGTAACTGTATGATTTTGTACAGAAAGACATTCACATTTTGCATGAGAGTACATTATCGTACATGACTTACGGTGGTAGAGCATTGCGCATGAATCATTAAATGCACAAGCCTGGTTTGTATGAAAGCACAATAGCACTGGTCTAGATTTAAGAGGGCTATAAAGGTTTATAATTTGCTGTCGGCTTGACAAGTCATATTTGCATTTCTAATGGGTCCTTGAGAGAGTGACTCTGCAGTCTTACCACATATTCTCCTTCAAAATCATAAAACCTTTAAGAGAAGTCAATTAAAGAGAAAAAAGGTTACTGGCGAAGAGCATGTGATTATTGTCAGAATAAAGATACATCACGAATCATTGTGGATGACCAAAGAATGTACACGAGTGAGGTTTCCAGCCCCCAGCTGGGATAGGCGCCTGGCTCGGACCTGTTGGAACTGGATTCGAACCCGTCAGGGATCAGCTGCTGCTCTGACTTTCGGGGTTGTCTGTGATTTATTTCTCACAGACCTCATGTGCCACGATTACGCATCAGTGGATGATGTACCAAAGACAGATCATCTGTAAACAAGCTATGCCTCGTTGCCATTGATTTTAGTAATGTATAAATAACATGAAGATTTGGCACAGATGTAATCTGACCATCTTCATTTCTGCCCATGCAGTCACTTCAGCTGCCAACACTATCATTTAGGTTAGTCAAAATGACATTTTTGTCTGAGGTTTGCTCTTTGTCTATTGTCATGGCCTTTTGTAAGGAGTGAACATGCGGTTTATTGTAGTATCATAGAGACATGCTGGATCTTAGTTGAAATGTCTGACCTTACTGTCCTTACAAAACTGTAGTTGGCAGACTGGTCTGGAGTATAAATCAGTAGTATTCAGAGGCCAGACATGAACAAATTACAGCTCGTTGAATCAATGCTTCATCAAGGGATGAAATAAAGCAATTTATGTCTGCATGCCTTTACTTACTTGGTTTGTCATTGTTGATCGAAACAATTAATGTTTTAAAAGAGAAGAAATATTGCTTTTCGGCACACAGAGATACATTCACAGAGTATGGTAAAATGAAAGACATTAAATCCATCTCGTAGCAGCATGATGTTCCTGTGAAAACAGTTGCAAATATTATTAAGAAGTTTAAGGACCTTGAGACTGCAGCCAACCTTGGATGTAGCCAAGGGAGGAAAATCTGACCCAGATTGAAGGTGGATGATGTGAATGATGGACAAAGAGCCAAGGAAAACTTCGAAAGAGATACAAGCTGAACTCCAAGGTGACCTCTGTGTCTGATTGCACTATCTGTCACTTGAAACTGACAAAAGTAACTAGTGTCCATCTTTGTTTATTCCATATTTAAAGGTCCAGTGTGTAGATTTTTAGTAGTATCTAGTGGTGAGGCTGTGAATTGCAACCAACGGCTCAGTCAACACAGCTAACCCCTCCCTCTCAAAACATGACTGATCCCACGGAAAGTCGTGTTTTAGTCATGCGAAATTTGTAGGGCTGTTCCGAATACCATTTTTTGAGCTTCGAAGCTCTAGTAGAAATCAAATCAAATATTCGAAGCTTCGGAAGTAGGGGCTGAACGTATTTTTCGCTTTAATAATGGCAGGAATCTGTGTTTGTGTGTGTGTGTGTGTGTGTGTGTGTTTCTACAGTTTTATTATGTGGCGAATGTGTTGCTGCGGACCCAAGGGAGTGTAGTGCCTTTATTTTGTGCAATATGGACATGTGACACGTTTAGAATTAATAAGCATTTAAGAAATTACAGAACAGCGCAAGCGGGAAGCATTAGTGAAACAAAACACAGGAGCAATAATTTTAATAAGGTAGCCTAACATTTTTCTAACAAACAAACACTCCCGTATCAGAAATTAGCAGCACCGTAATTACTGACAACGTAAAGGGTACACCATTTAAAGTGACACCATGTAATTTTTCAACCTTCATAATACATTTTCAAGACCCTTGTGATAGTACATCGACTTTAAATAGGTTGAATCACATGTCTACCATAGCCTGACGGGGTCTGTATCACTTTTACTCGTATTTTAAAACTTAGGGTTTGTGGTAGTAACCAGAGCACAAAAAAAACTACAAAATTCGACTGCTTTACGGCATACGTCACTTCCTCCACACAATTTGTTTTTAACGTGAATTTTGCTGGAGGCTACTTAAGGAGTGTAGAGAGCGGTTTCTAATATGTGACTCTGTGGCACAGTCTTTAGTGTCACGGACCTATGACACGGGCGACCCGGGTTCGATTCCCCTTTAAGGCAATTTTTTATATAAACTGTTGATTCATACATAAATGCGATGTTCTTTATAAATTACGGCGATTATATTGCATATAGTTCCCTGTATTCAGATGCTGTGTTCACGTATTTACCTTTCTTTTTACTGTGTCTATGATATTTACATTACAATCCAGGATGCTATAGCACTCAAACTTGCTCACAGTGTAAAACCAAACCGTATTCATTCACCAATCAGATCCGAGCGTTTCTCTCTTCTCTCTTCCTCATTTGCTGCGTTCCGCTGTCACTCGCGTGACGTATTACAAAGCGGCAGACCTAAACGCATCGGTTTACTTGGATTTGGAGCGATTTTCACACAAAAAAGAGGAATAACGAGCGCCATTGCGGAAAATCCTGGTGGCGAGGGAGAGAGAGAGGATGCAACAATATTTGTTTGGAAAAAGGCAAGGAAATACGTCTGGTCGTTTCTGAATTGGAAGGCTGCAGCCTCCGGAGGTCAAATATGCAGGCTGCACACGTCATCAAGCCTGGGTTATTAAGGTAAACTGAGCATTACATTCGCAAGTCATAAGCATACTGCAACAATTTACGATTAACTAAGTATAATAGTCAACTTTGTAATTGTTAATATTGTGAAATAAGACAGTCTTGATGACGTATTAGAAATACGACATCCGGAGGCTGCAACCTTCAGATTGAGAAATGGCTTCTGCCACGACGAGTTCCTCATCAGAAAGTTGTAACATGACTGCGTTTCTCCCTGTTGTCTCAAAATGTTGATCGTTTAGCATTTTAAATGTTTAGTTTTTAGTTTAGTTTTAAGGTTGGCCAGTTCCTTTCCTTTGCGACAGTGCTGCGGCGCTTGTGGGCTCTAGGGGCGCTAGAAGTGAAAAATACGTGTCTAGCACCCCCTAGTGGCCAAAAGTTTCATGGTGTCCCTTTAAATAAAACAACAAAAACAAATGAACGATGTTCAACAAACTAACTTTTAAAAAAGTTTTTGCAATGAATAGACTGACTTTTAACTGATTTTTAAGAAGTAGCATACTTTCAAAATCAAGTTTATTTATAACACTTACACCATCCAATATGTTTTTTCATCAGTAGAACAATAAAGAAGATATTTTGCAGAAACCCCAGTGCTCCGTCATGCAAGTCAACCGATCCGCTTTGAGAGTTAAGGCATATATATCCAATACAAAAGTAATCGCCCATAACTCCGTGTGACATATTGACGTCTTGTGAAGCAAATCAATCAGTTTTTGCAAGAAACTGAACGTTATTTACAACACTATTAGCGCATTATTGAATGCTAAAGCAGGAAGCGCGTTTTACGATCAAGACGATCTTCTACTGGTGGCTCTGCATTAACACTGTAAAAAATATTTATATATATATATATTATATTCGAATCTCAAAACTGAAAATCGAATATTAACACACGGAACGAATATTCGAACATTCGAATATTCTGGTCCAGCCCTAGAAATTTGATTCATTTATTTGTGTCCATGCACGAAATGTATCTTATTTCATGCCTTGAGCACGAACGTCTTTTTCGTTTCACTCACACAAATTTCTAAAAATTGTTTTTCGTGTCCGTTGTACAACTTTCTTTTTCGTTTTATGTTATGTATTGTTTTCTCATACATAAAAGTACATCCTAACCCAAACCCCAAATCTAACCCAACCCCAAGCGACAATAATTTAAAAATAGGAAATAAATTTATGTATTGTTTTTTTATGAAAAACAATACATAAAATGAAACGAAAAGAAAGTTGTGCAACAGACACGAAAAACTATTTATAGAAATTTGTGTAACACGAAAAGACATTTGTGCTCAAGGAACGAAAAAAAAAGTACATTTTGTGCCATTGACATGAATAAATTAATCAATTTTTTAGTGACTATAACACAACTTTCCGTGGGATCATGTTGCTCAAAACACATAAAGAAGCTACAGGAGCAGCCGCAGGACAAACATTATGTCATTGTCTGACACAGCATAGTGACAAAACACGCTCTATAAAACAAATTGTCCATTTAGGGCCATTGTAGAAACATAGCATTCCCAAATGCCGACCTTAGTGTAAGGAGACCCACGGTGTGTGTAGATAAAAATGTCTCTAAGGTAATAAAAACAATAGAGTTCATTTTGTAAGTTCTTTATACACCACTGATATTATTGTTTTTTATATTATATTGGATTCTTTCAAGAGATCCTTCTAAATGTAAAAACAATTAGCACTTCAAGGGAAATTAAGCATTGATTTAATGAGTACAGGTACCAACAAATATGTTTATGTCCAAGGTTTATGTCTGTAATTATATATATTTTGTTTAAAAGGGGATGTATCATGAAAATCTGACTTTTTCCATGTTTAGGTGCTATAATTGGGTCCCCAGTGCTTCTATCAACCTAAAAAATGTGAAAAGATCAACCCAGTAACTTGGTTTAGGTAAACCATTCCCTGCAAGCATGTGAAAAAATAGCTCATTGAAATTTGGCTCCCCTTGTGATGTCAGAAGGGGATAATACTGCCTCTTAATCTGCACTATCCAACCACAGCACTGCAATTTAGTGCAGAGATCAGCTCATTTGCATTTAAGGACACACCCAAAAACTGCACATTTTTGCTCACACCTACAAAGTGGCAAGTTTTACATGTTATAATAAATAATCTATATGGTATTTTGAGCTAAAACTCCACATACATACTCTGGGGACGCTAAAGATTTATTTTACATCTTAAAAAAAGTCGTGTGAAATGTCCCATTTAATTGTTAATATCATTTTAGTCACTCCTGCCGTAACACTTTTGCAGTCACCTACATCTTAGATGGATCTATTTTTACATTTCATCCACACGCATGCTGAAGTAATAGCTTCACAATAGCAGTATTTCTTATTTTTTTTAGAAATGTTTCATTTGTGTTGTGGTATTTTGATCTGAAGCATGTGTGGACCTATGAGAGAACTTATGTTTTGACACTTGGTCCTTTGATGCGATATGAAAACAAAATTTTCCAAAATACGAAAAGGAAAAAGAAAAAGCTAAGAAAACAAAACAAATACAGCCCACATCTCCCCCGCACACACACTCAGCACTACTGCGGCCGAGAGAGGGCCGGACTTCTCATTGCCATGTGGTTGATGGAGGTGGTGGAAAAACGTTTTAATATCCACGCTCTTAAGAGGGAAAAAAAATTAAAACTCATTTAAGTGCCGCCGTCTCCCGACAACAAGTCTGATGTTTTCTTTTAGGCGCTGTGTGTGAATCAAAGGTGATAGAGAGGACAGAATCAGATGGACTGCCGTGGTAACGCATGCCAGCTGTGTGGTCTTCATAAGGGACCATTTATATCAGATAAACATGGTTCTTTTCAATCGGTGTATAGTGTCATTACAAAATAGTATTGTTAAAAAAATTATTGATCTTGGCTAACAATATGACCAGTTATTCAGCAACCTGCTGTATTTATTTAATACCGTATGTATGTTCTGTACATGTTTCAGTGGGCATCACCTCCCAGGGTCTTCATTCGTGTGGTTTTGCGCGCGTGTGCTCGTCCGTGTGGCTGTTAGCACAGCTGGCATTAACTGGTCTGTCTAGCAGCTTGTGGTGGTGGTGCTGGTGTGGTCTGTGTGTCTACTGGATGTTCCCTTCAGAGAGTTTTGAGTGGGACTTGTTGCAGAAATCTTAATCCTTTTGCTCTCACCCTCTCTCTCTCTCTCTCTCTCCCTCTCTCTCTTTCTAAACTGTCCAATCTCTCTCTGTGCCACACAGGGAGGTAAAGATGGGATCAAGAAATAACCGGCTGAGGAGGATTTGTCATGTTGTTTCTCTGATTGTTGCTATTTGGCAGATTTTGGAGTTGCTCTGAGAACCTCCATATCTCTCCATCGTCCTCTCTCTCTTTTTGTATCTGTCTCTCTCTATGGAGCTCCCCAGCATCACACATACAAGCGGCAGCGTGGCAGAGAACCCTGTGAAATGGCAGCTGTGTTATGACATGACAGCCAAAACCTGGTGGATGGTGAGTATTGTTATTTAATCGACCTTAAAGGACTTCACCGGACTTTAGTAGAGAAAAAACTGCACAGATGCGTCTGATACGAAAGTGCAGTTGTTTGCTGGGATTTTCTTGCAGTCTTTTATTGTATGCCAGTTATGATGTGGTTGTTTGTGGAGTGTTTCTTCGAAGGGTCTGGAGTGTTATTTCTAGCGTGGTCAGCAGGTGACCTCAAATGACTGGTGATATAGCTGAGGTCAGCATTGTATAAATGGAGCAGATCCTTTGTTATTTTTAATGCATTTGGGATATTTTTAGCATCAGCAAATTTTGTTTTGTTGCCTTGAAATTGTAACCGATTTTCTGGATAAAAAAGTATTTTACAGTACATACTCTTTTAAGGTACAAAAGCTGTCACTGGGGTGGTACCTTATAAAAATACACTTTTGTACCTAAAGAGTTCATGTTAGTTCCTCAAAATTGGTACCATATATATATATATTTACATAAATAGTACATAATAGGGCCTTTTTAAAGGGTTTCATACCAGTGATAGCTTTTGGAAGTGTACAAATCTTGTTTACTTTTTGAAATAATATAACATAACATTTTGTAGCATTCCTATTTAAAAGTTCACTATTGGTTTTTAAATATTTAATACATCGTTCCTAATGCTCACTTTTAATTATTTCAAAATGTCACACATGACACTTGATAGATCTGTTATGCATTGGATTTGAATGTTACTGTGTGAACGACGTAAACCCGCTTCCGTTCCACATAGGCTGATTTTGTTTGTATCCCTATATCATTAGCACACAGAGTTGTTTTAACGCCATGTGTTTTATTTCGCATGCTTTGTTTTTAGTGCTATCTCACCACGTTCTCCAGAGCTGGAAAGATCAGTTCTTCTCTCAGCCAGTTTCGGTTGGAATCCTCTTTGTTTGCTTTACGTTCAAGTCTCTGGTTTTGCTTGTTTATTCATCTATAATAGATTGATGCTATTCCCTGTTTCTTCTCAAAAGCGATCGTCCCCGCCGCTATTCCTCTACCCTTTCTTTTTCTCTCCTTACTGTGTCAGCCACCCACATTGTTGTTTAAATTAACTTGGCAATTAACATTTGCTGCGAGCCTTCACTAATAACTAATCAGAATGAAAGGGCTTTTGATTGTTTGTCAAGCCCAGTTTGAGAAATGGTCATGTTCACTGAGCCGATGTTTCACACATGTTCTCACTCATTCAGTCGCTCAGTCTCTCTTTCTTCACTTGCTTTGATCGTTTTTGTAAGCTGTGCTTATTCTTCTCCATACGTACCTCGTAGAAGAGTATATTTAATTTCTTCATTATTTTTTTTAACTTGCATCATAAAAGTGCAAGATATTGTTTGCTTTCTCTGGATAAGTTCAGTTGCATATACAGTACAGTAGTTGCTTGTTAAGAATGTATCAGGTGTTTGGAAAGTGTTAAATGCACTCTGGTTTTGTATACTCAGTTTTTAAAATGCACAGCTCATGACATGTGGGTGGGTTACACATGTTGTGCTGTTGTGGCCGCAACCTTTTGAAATCCCATCTGACAGGCGGAAAACGAAAATCAACTTAGAGGCAAAATCTTTTCGAAGTGATTGCAATTCATCTTATTTTTCTGCATTATGTTTGTGGGTTGAAAAGTTTGTGCTTGCTTAGTTCCTGTAAAATCTCTTTTCATAGTAACGTCAGTGTTGGAGGTCTTTCTTTATATAAACAATGGCAATGAAGTGATTTACAGTGTGTAGTATACATGGAATTATCCTTTTTTTTTTTTTTTTTTTTTTTTTTCCATCCGCGCTGTGTGTAAACCTGTGGGTTTCTTAGATGATCAGGTGTGGGTGACACTTTGCAGGGCAGTAGGAGTCATTTCGTTCATTCCTACTTGGCAGCCAAAGATTTTTCATTACTCAGATCTGTCATCCAGATCCAGACCTTGACTATATTGTGCATTTTGGATCCAGCCAAATCTGTTTTTCTTCACGGTCAGAGGGTCCAAAGTAATCAAAGGAACATCTCAGAGAATTTAGGATTTATTTAAGCAGGGTATAGATTGTAGAGAGGAGATTAGGTTTGGCTGTAATGTTTAATGGGCTTTTTCAAATTAAACACGAGCATTTAGATTACACGGCCCAAACTTATTTGGACTTTTACAGCGTTAAGTTGAAGCTCAGGGTAAATCGTGTGCTATTTCTTATTAGATCAATCTTTAAAGCGTTTAATGTGTTTTGCTTCAGGCAAGGCAGGTTATAACGTTTTGGTCTTAATCAGTTAATTATTTAATAATTTCTTCTGTGGGGAAAAAGAGTCAATATATTTTAAGTCATCTCGATATCATTACCTTAAATCTGTGGTTTTCAAACTTTTTCAGCGTGCCCCCCCTTGTGTATGGTGCATCCCTTCATGCCCCCCAAAGAAAATTTATGACATAAAACATTAAAACTTGAATTCAATAAAACATATTAAATTATACATTGTAGTACTGTTGGTTAGAAGCCTTTTTTATGAGGTTTAATTACATAGAATTTATGATAAATTAATGTATTTTATTATATAAACCTGGGGCCCCCCTGGCACAATCTCAGGGCCCCCAGTTTGAGAACCACTACTGTACCTTAAATTATAACAATATTTGATGTAGGGATGCACCGATACTGGTATTGGGTATCAGCCTCGATACCACATTTTCTAAAGTACTCGTTAAAAGTCCCCCGATACCAGGGATCGATTAGCCTGGTTAGCCAGACCTACATCAAGATGTAAGGTCTGGCAACTCTTCACACAAACGGCTCAATGCAAGGGGCGGGATATAAGGTTGTCCCTCAAAATGCCTCTGCACGCAATAGGATAGCGCTATGACCAATCAGAGCAACGAAGAACGAAGTTTTCAAGTAGGAACCGTCGCAGCTCTGTCGTCATCATGTTAAGCCCGCCCCACAGACGCTACACACGATGTGATTGGCCTGACCAAATTTTGGTTTTTGGAGCTGTTAAGTGTATTGTGAGTGCCTAGACTAAACCCTGGCAGCAAATATATTTTGCGGCCGCTAGGGTGCGTCTAGATTTCTAGGCTAGGGATCGATACCACGGTCTGAGAAATGTCTATGTTTGAGCGGCGTGTAAGGGGTTAATGCCTCTTGTGTTGTCCAAAGAGGCAGAGTTTACAACAAACTGGAAAACTAGTCCCTTGTTTTTTTTTTGTTAAATTACATGATTAAAGCTGTTACCTGCAAATTTATCATGTTTTTTATTAAGTACTCGGTATCGGTATCGGCAAGTACTGAAATGCAAGTACTCGTACTCGTACTCGTATTCCAAAAAAGTGGTATCGGTGCATCACTAATTTGATGTTTTCTTTTTCGAAACAATTGCCTTAAAAGCATGGTTAGCAAAGAGCAAGACAGTTCTTAAAAAAGTCTTTAAAAAATTCAAAAACGCACAGTAAATTAATCTATTATTAGTTTTATTGAATTATGAGATTACGAGCAGCAGAGTTGGATTTCAATCATTGATTTCACATTAATTTTAATCTTTGAACCTTATTAAGTCAATTTTAAAGATATCAAGGTTATCATTTTCACAGAATGTTTAAATGTTATAGGATTAAAAAAGAGATTACTTCAAGTGACATTTTGATTTAATAACTACCATGATGACGGTGTAGTGACACGTGCAGTGACATCAGCATGGCATGAATTGCGAATACAAGTACGTAAAACAACTTAACAGGAAGTGTACATGAGGTTTGTACTGTTAAAGAGCAGAGTTTGATGGGGTATCTAAACAGAGAAGATGACAAAATGTGTGTCTCTTCCCAAAAGTGATTTTTTACAGCATTAAAGTGGAACAGTACGGGGGTTGCGGTTCTAGCTTGTGACTTCAGACGTCTGGAAACTGACATGAATCATTCCCAGCAGTAGAAAGAGCAGAGAAGCTAAAATTAGAGAGAATGGTCATTGAGGAGACACACTAACAGCCAGCCAGGGCCGGCTGAGCCGCCCAGTCAGAGGTGTAATCCTTGTGCATTGACATGTTTTTATACATTTCCAGTATTTGGGATCATGTGACCTTGTGGTGATGCAACAACATTGTTTATACAGCCCTCACCAAATGACCATAGATTCACTATGATACAGTGATCAATCAGATGATAACAGCATTGTATTTGGCTATATGTGACTCGGTATGTGAAATCTAATCTAAAGTCTCATTATGAGATTACGAGCATCGTTGTATAAAAGTTTTTTTTATATGAAAGCTTTCTGTGAGTAATAAAATGAAAGTTAGGGTCAGCATTTACAAGTTTTGATGTAAAATCTTCTTGACAGCTGTGGTCACCGTTCACTTTCATTGTATGCAAAAGAGTGGCATGAAAAGTCTATAAATAACTTATTTTGTGTTCCACTGCAGAAAGAAAATCATATTAATCGTAATAAAATAATAACTGACATGAATGAAATATACCTTTAATCAGTGCGTTGCTTGCATTTTCAAAATATGTGTTTGTTGCGTCATGTAACCATGTGCATCACATGTTTTGTCAAAATAACTGCCTGCTGCATACGCGTCAAAACAGTTTATGATAAAAGAGACGCTTACGTTCACAAAATACACTCCCACACAAAAACAGTAACCTCTGATTACACATGAGATTACGCGAGGATCTGGCAAACGCGAGCGTCTCTTTTATCAAAAACCCTTTAGACGTATTTGCAGCAGGCACTTATTTTGACAAGACACGTGATGCACACAGGATCTCTCGATGCGCAGAACACCTATTTTGAAAAAAGGAACCACACAAATGATGGGCTACATACAAGTTGTGACGGACTTCGCATCGAGCGCCCTCGATAAAAGAAGTCATCGGCCGACACTGCCTTTAATACAGTTTATGCTTAAACAACAACATTAAATCCAGAGGTAAAAAATGAAGTCTCTGCCATGCAATTAATCATTTTATGTCCTGCCAAGTAAAACTTAAAGCTTTAGTGCTTCTTTCTTAATGAAATGCTACAGAAATGCCAATCTGTTGGCTCTGGATTATCCGCCACCTTAAAAAGGGAAAATATTTTTTTTCGCATTTTGCCTGCCAGCCGTCCAGTATAATCCTGACACCATCTGTGTGAGGAAATGTTCAGAAAGCTGCATGCGATGTTGTGTCTGCCCTGTGGGCAGTGAATAGTAAAGCAGACTATACTTTATTCAACGTATTGAGATGTATGTAAAGTTATTGATATTCAGGTAGTTGCCTACACTCTAAAAGAAATGGTGCTAAATAGCAATAAAAATGGTTCCCTGGCTCGTAATCATAGGGGAACCACTTTTTTTGTTGAGCTATGTTGAACCATAAGTGGTGCTTTAGTCATGCTTTAGCACCACTTATTGTAGATGCTATAGGTGCTATAAAGCACTAAAAATGGTCCCCCCACGATTACAAGCTTTTAGTAAAAGTTGCCACCATTTTTCTTTTTGAGTGTACTCATTCATGGGACTTAATGCAATAAGGAGTAGTTCATCCATATCTGTCAAAAACACATCTGTGGCTGGTTGCAAAAACTTCTATAGTCTTGAAATTTAGTCATGAATTTTTTTCTTCAAGACTGATCATAACTGTTTTAAGTTTTTTTATATAGAAAGGTAGATTGGTCTAATTTCAATTCAAATAATAAGACTGATTAGCCCTAACTTATTGCTAGTTAGTCGTCACTAATTCTTAAGACGCAGTCTTAACTTCACGGCTATGTTTATGCAGCCGGCCACTGAATTCGTTTTGGAGGAAGCAGATTTATTTTATTATATATATGTTGGTGTTGGGCCTGATATTTTGAAGTTTAAAAATAAAGAACAAATGTATGTTTATTTATTTTTGAGCACATCCAAAACATCTTAAACGCCATGGTCCATATTTGTTTCGGATCAATATTATTTGTCACCACAAGGGGGAGACAACACACTGCTTTTTCAGTAATATCCTAGTAATATGTTTGCCAGAGAGAGTATTCCAAAAAGGATATATAGGCCTGGTTTACATGATACGAGGCTTAGCTAAAGCCTTAGTTAGATTGAGCTGTTTAAGCATCTTTTATAATCATGTCGTAGAAAAAGACTTTAGTGGTGGAATCTTAAGACAAATCAATGGTACTGGCATATTTTAAGATCTGTCAGTGCAAGTTATATTCGGCTGAGACAGCTCAAACATGTGTTATAGTCTAAGTCTAGCCTTATCTATGAAACCGGGGATAATATTTTTAATGGTATGATAATAAATATAAACAAATAAAAGGTTTTAACTGTAGGTTATTTCATTATTCATCATATTAAATGATTGATTTTATTCTAGTTTTACCTCTCCATTACTTTTCACAAATATTGCTGATATTATTGTTTGGCTTTCATACGTTATGGACTTTTTCATAAAATGGGATTTAGAACTGGCATTTAGTATTCTTCTGCTGTTCAAAACAAATTCAAACAATCAACCTCGCATCACACAGCTATTGGACAGTGTCCCAATCCTAAAAACTACAGAGTCACAGCTGGAGCTCACTTGAAGCCAAACCTCATCCATTATCTCTGTAGTATCGTAAACATGTGGCAATCTTCTTTATCTGTGTTGGAAAATGGCATCAAGCTTTGAGTTGTGTCCAAAACTGAAATTCAAAGCACATGAAAATATTTTCATACAGTGGGATAAAGGACAGAACTACAAACACTCTGTAAAACGAGGAACATTTTATATTCACATTGCTTTTTGGTTTACGAATCAGCCTTAACTATGATTTATATCTTTTTTGTATGCTCTGCTTTATTGTGTTCATCACTTTCTAAATGTAACTGTTTGAGGTAAAACTTTTAGGTAAAGCTCCTCTGTAAAGAGTCATTGCAGTGCAAAAGACAGAAACACACTCAGTATAGTTAACTTTTGTGTTAGACGGGATCCTAAACATTCAATTTTTGCTGCTTTTTGGTTCAAAAGAGCAAACAAAGTTTTAGGCCATGCCAACATTGCCAACAGTTTTACTTTGGCTAGACAAATATCAACTTATCTATCCTGAATTTAATAAAAATGATTTGATAAATGAAGAGATAATTAGTTGTAATGGCAGCTTTCGTGGATTGTAGTAATTTAGTTGGATATGTGAACATGTCCTTAGGGTTTAATAAGTCAGATCGGCATGTTATTACTGTCGTTGGAAGTAAACCTATAGGATACAGGGTCATTAGTTCATCACAGGGTCATCACTGCTGGGTTATTGTGCCATAATAATTTTCCATTAACTCAACATTATGCAAATGCAAGAAATCTGATGCTGAGCAAAGCTCTCTTCAGGCTCAGCATCTTATCTTCATAGCAGACACTGCAAAAAAACATTTAGTCAGAAAAGATTGTCAAAAAAAAAGAGTAGTCACTGGGGTGGTACCCTTTCAAAAAGTACACATTTGTACCTTAAGAATTCATATTAGTACTTCAGAAGTAACAATGAGTGTATTAGTTTACTGTAGTTACGTATTTGTACCAAATGTATACATATCTGTAGTGCATATTAGGATCTTTTTAAAGAGTGTATAGTGCATTATGGATGCATGTGTGTGTATAACATCTGTCTATAAATGGTTAAAGGGGCCATGGCACAAGACTTTTTAAAGATGTCAAATAAATCTTTGGTGTCCCCAAAGCTCAAAATACCATATAAATAATTTGTTATAGCATGTTAAAATTGCCACTATTTAGGTGTGTACAAAAACATTTTGGGTGTGTCATTTAAAATGCAAATGAGCGGATGAAATGCAAACACTGATCACAATGATGGTGGTATGTTGCAATTGAAACTCAATTGTACTGTGAATTATTTTTTCTCTCTCTTTTTTTCTCTGCACTAAATGACAGTGCTGTGGCTGGATAGTGCAGATTAAGGGGTGGTATTATTATAATAAGAGCTCCTTATGACATCATAAGGAGAGCCAAATTTCAACAACCTATTTTTTCACATGCTTGTAAAGAAAGGTTTACCAAAACTAAGTTACTGGGTTGATCTTTTTCACATTTTCTAGGTTGATAGAAGCACTTGGGACCCAGTCATAGCACTTAAACATGGAAAAAGTGAGATTTTCATACCATGGCCCCTTTAAGGATATTGTTTTGCTATCAGCGTTATTATTTTTATTGTGCATGGTGTGGAATCTGTTGCTATCAGCACAGTCAATTTAAACTATTGCATTGCATATGCAGTGTTATTAAAAACCAAACATAACCACACTTACATTAATGAAGACGTGCAGTTGTTACATGGAGGAGTTCCAGTGTTTCTACTTCATATGACTGTTAGAAATGACTGTTGTGTTGGTGTAACTTAACACAAATAAGTTGACTCTGTTTAAAATTTCACTTTTTGTCCTGACTATTTTATAGAGAACATACAGTGCATTTTTACAGGTTTCAAATTGCATTGTTAGGTTCCCAGACTTTTTTCCCAACACACCGGATACAGACGTACAAAGTGTACCATTGAAAAATATGTGAACTGCGAGCGAGACCGACTTCTTGTTTTTGATGAAATTGCTTGGCTCAGCCTGACAGTGACCATAATATACCACAAATGATCCAAAATAGGAACATTATGCACAATTTGCACTTAGTAAGCATTCAGATGGCAAGAGCAGTAAAGGAAAAGTTGTTCCTCTCTGAAAGAAGGAGCAAAGTCTTGGCGTTTGTCTGCTTGGCTTGGATCTGTGTCCTCGGAGAGACTTTCCAGACGTGTCCCCCTCCCCCCCTAAAATTGCAGTAGTTTGGAAAAGTGGAGCTGTTTTGGAAACTCGGATTTACCCGGCAAGATGTGGGTCTCATTGAAACAGGCCAATCGTGTTTAAGCTTGCATGTGATTTCATGACAGAAAAAGCAACATAATGGCAGAGTCCATATATGCTAGGATCAAATACAAGGATGTTATTTGAAAAGTGAATGGTATTAAAACACCTGACAGGTTAAATCTGCAAAACGCATAAATAGCAGATTAATAGACATTATTTTTTATAATACAATGATAAAATTAGACATTTAAAGCACCGCTGTCATCTTTTGCTTGCTTAATGTAAGATTTGTGAGGCACTATTCTTTTCTGTTTGGAGAAGTGTTGTACAAATTGAACTGCATTTTGGTAACTTGAGAAACATCCTTAGGTTTGGTCACACTGTGACACATTGCAGTTCTTCTGTCTCACCACTAGTAGGAGTATGACACCATAAGAACACTGGGAACCCGATACGTACAGCAATTGATACTCAGTACTTTTTGTACAGTCTTTGTGTACTCTTCTGTAATAGGCTACTGTCAGATCCAATTGCTCCAGCCCAAACATAAAGCCAAATATGTTACGTTTTTTCTCACAATTAATTATTTATTTTTATTTTAAAACTTTATGAATGTGTAAATTTGTTCAATGGTATTTTCTTGTTTTCCACAAAACAATATCACAAATGTTTTTGCTTTTGAGTAAAGCCATTTCACATGCCAGATTACTGACCCGCAGGCTGTTTGTTCAAGGATTATGATCTTGCCTGGTTGAGTTAAGAAATAGACCAAACAAGTTTCCTGCCAAACATTTCAAGATTGAATGGAATATGATCTATTAACTCTCATGCATCAACACAATAAACCTAAGTATGCAGTGTATTTTTAATGTTTGCTTTATGATTTTTTTCTGATAAGTGAAAGACAAATGAAAATGGCCATTGAGTTTAGCCATTGTATTTGTATCTGTAGTACTTAGCTGTCTGATTGCAAACTATAGGCTAATAATTTTTATATCTTTATATATATATAACTATGTGTTTTTCATGCTAATCGCAGACATAAACTTATATTGACAGGTGCATTCAAAGACAATTATACATGCTTTAAAATAATAAAAATAGTAAAAAGTTAATTAAAAATGGCATACCATAAACATTGAAGAAGTACAATGAAAGACAATAATAATTTTGCAAATACATAAAATCACTTTATATAAATTTTTATTATATATTAGGTACATATGCTAATTGTGATTAGAAATATTCTTTCGCTATGAATTTGCATTAAAAGTAGTGTATAAAATAAAATTCACAAAATTACTATTGACACTATTTTTGCAAGAAAAATCTTTCCTAAACAAACCTGACTTAATATGATTCATTTCAAGTGCTGGTTCATATTTCTTTCAGTTTAGTACCTGAGGCAGATGGCATGCCAAGGCAGCTTACTCAGCAAGCCAGCTAAACTTTCCTTTCTGTGGCCAATGGTGCCTTTTCCTCCTGTAGTTCTGTATTTAATGTCTGTTCTTTGTCTTCCAGATGATTTCAGGTTTGGCAGTAAAAAAAATGAATACATGGTCAGCAACTTGTGTGTGTGTGTGTGTGGTATGTGTGTATGCAAACGTGCCAAATTAAGTTTTATGAATTTAGGTAAGCACTTAAAATATTTCGTGGTATAAATCATTAAACTCTGCACTTTGGACATCAGTGTATACATTTCCATAAAATAACTCTATATTGTAATTCACCGAATTAGCGGAGGGTAATCAGGGAAATAAATCAAGTAAATTTAAAATTAGCCTCAATGTAATGTAATGTAAGCTCCCTCAATAAAGAGAAAAAATTGACAAAATGTTTATATGGAGTCGAGCAGAAGTTGGTGTTTTGACTGAAAATAATTTTGTGTTAAAACAAAGAGGAATAAAGGAATGAAGTCAGTGATCCAAATACGCGACTGCGTATGGAGAACCCAAAGAGACTACGTCGGATTTTTTTTAAATATCATTCGAATTAATCAAAGTATTACTCATTTGTCGGAACGGTTTTTCCCCAAACATATAAGATATTTTTATTTACAGTAAGTTGCCGCAAAGTGCGATTTATCTTAAGAGCACCTTAATTTTTAGACAATCGACATTAATACGCGTTAAATGATATTAAATTATAATAAGACTGTACTAAATTAACTACAATAATACATTCACAAAGTGCCTGAAGTTCAAAAAGTTAAACCTCTTGTCAATCACGTCATCGAAAATTATTGATTTGATAACCAAACTTAGCCTATTTCCGAAGTTTGTGACAGCGGCTTGAATCAGATATAAAAAAATACCTTTTTACATATATTATAGGGATTTGCAGACTTTTTTTAATTAATGAAGTCGCGAATTAGAGTTTTACAGATAATCATAAAATTTGGGTGGCAGTCCTCTTATTATTTTAACAGACAGTCTCAATAGCCAATAACGTTGTTGTTTAAATGTCATTACTGTCAAGCAGACAATCTAAACATTGTGAAAAGACAAAAGTATTTAATTTAATGTCATTAACATTTAAAATATATGCACGTTAACATCTGAATTAGATGTTAGGCTGAATACTGCCACTATTGCCAGTAAGATATCTTATTAAAAAAAATTCAACAAGCAACCTATTTAACCCCAATATGTCCTTCACTCTGAATTCAAGGGAGGTCTCCCAATTATCATCCCAGACTTTAACAGAAACTCGAAATGTTTAGTTTGAAGTCTATTAGTAGGGAAAAATAAAAATACAAGTTTGTTCTGTACTGAACAGAATCGTCGCACTTTTGTGTTCAGTAACCCATTGTAAGCTACGCCTGCAAAAGTTAGCCATTTTAAAACTTTATTTCTTGCTTTCAAGGTAAATAGCCAACTGCAGATGTCAGGCCTAAATTGGTTCTTTATAAAACGCCATTTATTCTCTTGTTGGCCTACTTATGCATTCAAGGGTCCAAATCATTGCAACCCTCTAAATGAGAGCAGAAAAATGGACATCATAACTAAACACACTATTTTAATATGTGTGTGTATGTATATATATATGATATAAAAGCATCAAATCAGGTCAACTAAATCTGTTAGAACACCTAAACACAATATACATAAAACAAACACATCATGGGGTTTGTACACAAAGCTGTTTAATTGATCAATTTATTTTTGAGACATAGTAGCACATCAGTCAAGTTGCTTTGGTGTGCAGACGACCTGTCAATTATATAATTATGATTCCGTTATATTCAGACAGTTATATTACAATCTTAGAGGAATCAATAATAGCCATTAGGTTCACTTATTTAAACTAGTAGAGACATTGCATAGCCTACTATACAACACACACACGCACACACACGCACACACACAGTCACGCCACCCCCGTATTTCATCAATTTCTTCACCGAAAGGACTGTAAGACGCACGGGCCGTCCGAGTATTGCCATTCGTGTAGTAAAAAACAAAAGAACAGACGAATCATTGATTCCTCTCTATGCACATCTATGCGTACTGCATGTGCAATGCTGCAAAGCTATGAGAGCGACGATTCAGCACTGTAAATTAAGGATCCACGACCACAACAATAATAAAGCACGGTAAACCAGCACCTTCAAGCAGTGCATCTGCAGCAAACAGCCATGCCAGATGTCGCGCAAGCAGCGCGTTACTGTACAATCTTGCTTTGGTTGTGCTGTACCTGGTAACGAGGATTTCGGATCGCTCGAGCCTTGAAGACTTTGCGTGGGACGTTTGTATTTGGTCAGCGTCCTCCCATCCGGAGAGCGCGGATTACTTTAAGAACATAAATGGATAAGGAGTTATAAAAGCAGCACGACGAGATGACCAGGCGTTGAACTGCAGTACTATCGAAGCTTCTGCGCGCTAACTTTTTGGGGGAGGTTGGCAGTTTCGCTTTGAAATGGTACGTTAATAATTTCATCATTATTTGTAGCCGCTCCAAAAGACGCGAGGAGATCACGAGTTCTGCGCTCTGTAAAGTCAAATGAGATCATCGTCGTGATCACACAAGCGCTGTGTGTTTCGGTTTTCCCCCTGCTTCCTATCTTACCATCCAGTTGCTCCTTTTTCTAGTTGGTTTTGAGCCAAACGTAAGGTTTGTGGGAAAGGTTTACAAACCCTGTCGTGTTATTTACGTTATAGAGACGCGCACAGATCAAGACGCGCGGCGATTTGCAATTTATTTCATAGTGAAAGTTATTAATGCTTTGCCAGCTGAATAAAAACGCTGCATGGTGTGTGTTAACAGCGGTATCCCGAAGGCCAAGTTCAAGTTTAAAGCCGGCAGATGCCCAGCTGTAGTTTACTCAGCAGAAAATGGCCGAAGCCGCAGGCTCGCCGGCGTGAATTTGACATCTACACCGACAGAGGCGCTCCCTCCCTGGACTAAGTGTTAGACAGTGCACCGTAGTTACACAGCCACACAAACCGGGAGTTCGGCGTTGTTTTATAAAACAAAAGTGCAAAAACTTGGCACGTTCGTGTAGAAGTAACATGTTTTTACAGAGTGTTACTAAACATACTTCACGAGACAGGGACGAAAAATGACATGTTATCTGCACACAAATAGTTAGGCTACTTATCTATATAAGTTGGATAAGAACTAGCCATTGTGTAATTTAAACTTTTACAGACTATATTAGTCACTTGCACTGTTTTTAACAGTTAACTTGCATTGTATTTTAACGGGTGTAACAACTGTAATTATGATAAGCTCTGTTATAAACCACCAAGATTTGAACTGGAGAGATATTTTCTATTTATTCAATTTCAGGAAGTACATTTCTCATTTGTTTGAAATTGAATACTTGGGAGTTATATTAGAGTGTCATGCATTTGCACAAACAAATAATAATTATGGATTTCACTTATTTCGTAATTCTAAGTAAACACAATGCGTACAGTGTATTTTATAGTATTAATAACTGGTGTTATTTATTATAGCCTGCCCACGCGTTCAACTGAAGGCTTGTGAACTTGGTGCCTACAAAAATCCGTAGTTAGATGACACATTATTTGAACAAAGCGTTAACGAAAACAATACTTTTTTAAGACATTTTTTTTTGCAGTTATTTGATTAAGTGGGTGACTCTTCATATTTAGACGCGGCTGATATTTTTACTGACTGGGAAGTCATCCCATCGTATTTCACATGAGACGAGTTGCCTGTACGTGTAAAAAGTAATAGAGGTTGATCTAGCCTTACCAGGCAGCCCAGTCCAGATGAACAATTTATCGCTGTCTATGGCATTTTACGCGGGCTGGCTGTTTACATAGCCTACTCAAAAAAAGTTGCCTTGCGATAAGCCTCGTACGCTTTGCCATGAATGGGTACATATATGAGCGTTTTCTATGACGCAATGTCCGCGCCAGCTTGGCTCTAATTGGTATCCGCGCGTGTTGCAGTAAATTTGTTTGGAACACGCGCACGGACATAACATCACTGCGCTCCGAACAGGATCGGCGCGAGAGGAAAGAGTGGTGTGCACGCGCCGGTGACGCGAAGAGAAAGTCATTTACCACGTTGTTTCAAAGCGGTCGCACCACACGAGCTCCAGAAGCCGAGGCAAATCACTTATTTGTTAATTTCGTGTCCTCGACGGATTCCCCCGGACAGTGGAAACGAGAGCTTAGCCTCCCCTGCTTCTTCATGCGCTTTCATTGGGATGGGCTATTTTCATAACGTCATTTCATTCCTCCCTCTTTTTCATTTTCTCTTTCTTTGATTCTTTCTCCCACCATTTCCTAAATGGAAGAGATTGCACCACCCCGCGCGCTTTCTTGCCTGCAAAGTTTGGTTTCTGACTTATACACAGTTTGCGCAGTCTCTTTCTCCTGGCTTCCCGTGAGTTTTGGACGACAGACAGTTTAACGGACCTGAAGTGGGAGTCAGAAGTGGCAGCGGTGGAAGTGTTAATCATAATGAGGCTTAACCATGATTAACTGTGAAAAATGATCCACTAACGTGTCAGTGTTTTGCCACTTTTCGAGTCACGCGCTCCTTTTCCAACATGATGTATTCTCCTCTCTGTCTAACTCAGGTAAAGATTTTTCTTTCTGTCTATAACTGAGAGAATTGCTCCTGGTCGTAAAACTAGATTTGAGTTCATAAAAGGGCGTGCTGAGCTCTGGCTCATTCCCTCGTTTATTCTCTTTGCATATCCTACATCCATTCATGTAGCACCATGCTGTTTACCAATGAGAATATTTGTTTATTTTCCTTCTGTTCAACTGTTGTCATAATTGTGAAGACAGAGTCGAGGATATACAAGTTGTGTTTCGTTTTATTAACTTTAAGATGAAGTTTGGTAAAAGAAAAGTAAATGGTCTATGCATTAGTAAATCTTTAAAGTATGGGGAAGTTTGGGCAAATGATTAGTCAGGGTAAAGATTTTTACTTTTATCAAATGTAAAAATAGTCTAACTTCTTATTATGCTGGGTTTATAGCATAATGTTTAGTAATGTTGGACAGTATCTAAATTATATTAAAATGTGTCAGGATAGCCTATATATTAGCGTCGGAAAGCACACGGGTTATATCAGTTCTTGCATCGTGCCACATGAGGACAGATAGTAGTTATGTTGATATTATGTCGAGACCATCAAAGCCGTTATTTTGCAGTTTTTCTATAAAAATATATACAATTGTTTATGTGGTGTGTGTGTATATAGTTAAATATATAGTTATTTACAGATAGATTTAAATCAAATATTCAAAATAGGCTTTTTGTCCGAGTTTTGGTTCTTTTCACGTGTTTTCAAAATTAGGTTTGCTGTTGGCATAGAAAGAAGATTGTAATTAAGTATATTAACTCTATTCATATTTAACAAACAGCTAGTCACTTAAGAGAGATTAAACTTTCTTTGCATTCTGGGCAGAATAAACCTGATTAGTCAGACTTTGGCCTTTTAGGCTATAATTTATCCTTTATACTTGTATATAATAATATAATTAATAACTAATATAATTAAATTCAATCAGGAATTATCTTAACATTGTGTATGAGTAGTAATGTGTTCAAGCCTACAGTAAATGTGTTAGTATTTTTAAAATTTGCCGTCAATCTGAATTCAGATAGAAATTGAGAGAGTTGGTGTAGGTAAATTTATTGTATTAAAATGTACTTAATGTACTTTTACATGAGGTACTAAGATTTTTTATAGCCGACCGTAGCTTTGATGAGAAAGTTTTGGGATAGTGAGTAGTTTTGCTTTGTTCAAGAGTTTGTTTTAAATTTTAGATCTCGACTGCCAATCCACTGTTTGCTTTTTCTCTTATAAGCATAGGAATTCCTATTAACTAGCTAAATTTATAATCTAAACATCATTACAGGTTATCAGAAAAAAATCTGCTACGTATAAGAGCCTGTTTCATATGCTTTTTTTAAAATGCCTGTACTTAGTGACAGACCTAATGACCATAATGCCCTATTATTCCTGTCAGTTTGACACTGAAAATATGTAGATGGCATATTTTTATAGAGGTCAGAGTTTTTGTTGACAGTTTGGCAAAATGATGTATTTTTGTTTTGTTTTTGTCCATATCAAACATGGTCTAAACTAATTCTAAAGAAATAATTGGGAATATGAGGATTTAAGTCCCACAAATATTTATTGTACTTTTCTGCACCTAGTGAATGTGTTCAAACAAGCAACAGCACAAATACACGCCTCACCCTCCAGCGCTCAAATTTATTATTAAATAAATTGGATGGGGGTATGTTTCAATGCACACTGCAGTTTTTAGATTAAGACAGATTCCGTTTTTTCACTAATTAGTAAACTCTGCCCAAACATGAAAAAGAAAAAAAAAGAAAAAAAAAACGAATTCTTGAAAAGTGTTGAAAATGGATTACTCTACCTGAACATTTTCAGGGCAGATTGAATCAACAGGTTGCAAATACTGTGCAAGTTGGTTTTCTCTGTAGCACTTGGCGTGTCCACTGGCTGTTTGGGATTGCTGTTGTTGCTGATAGTGTAATCTAATGTAGCAGCCTGCAGCACTTGCGAGAGAGCACGCGGTGTGCAGAGAGGTTCTGGCCGTGATATAAGTGAGTGTGCTGGGCCAAAACAGAGAGAGAGAGAGAGCGAGCAAGCGAGAGGGAGTAGCAAAGCGTGTGCCAGACTCCACCGCAGCTCCGCTGGCAGCCGGAGGGGCCTTTTGCTCGGTGCTTCGCTCCACAAAGACCCTCCATACAAATGGATTCTGAATTCCCAGCTTTCTCTTTATGCTGTCATTGTAATGCAACTGTCTGCAGTGTGATCACTATGACCAAGTCACAGATTAAGACATCATTTTTTAAACTTGAACTTTGACTTGAATAGTTAAAGAAGATAAGAAAGCAAGGGCATTTTATTTATGATTGACAGGACATTTTTCCAGTAGAACATCTAATACTAGTTTAAGTTTTACATTTGATTAATTTTTTTGTAGAACGTTATGTCTGTAAAGTACAAAATGTTTAACTATCAGCTGTGACTGATCAAATAAACATTAATTTTAGAGAGAAAATATATGAATATTAATATATGTATTTTGCCACTGTTAAAAATAAATTAAAATGTATATCTTAGATATAATAATTAATAACTATTTATATAATAAAAAAAAACTCATATAAATTATTGCTCACAGTAGGTGCACAATATAAAAAATTGTAATTACTAATTGTTTAAGTATAACACTGTAAAAGTTAAAGAGCCAAGGTCAGTCCTCTAACTTTTGGTTTCTGTCTAAATATGATGTATTTAGTTTGGACATATGCGGCCTTGGGTGTATTTGACAACAGTGTAGAAAAATATCAGCGGGCGATCTGAGAGGCTTTATTCCCCTGTGCTGTCCTGCCCCCATTCCTCATCGATTCCTTCTGTTAGGTCTGCAATTAGTCCCCCTCGGGATAGGAGAGGAGGGCTGATCTGACCGGCGAGCCATTCTGAGACTCTCTCTCGATTGCACTGACCGACAATGTACTACAGCATCTGAAATTATGCGGGTGAGACCTGCACTGTGTACTTTTTTATGAGTGTGCTTTTATTTTTATATTCCCGCACATGTTTGTCTTTAGAGCGGAGATCCTTTTCTTTCTGTTGGGCTTGAAATGCCTTCTAAGTGCATGCACACACGGCCTGTTATTTATTTTCAGTGTAAAAAGTTTGCTCATCAACTTGGTTGTGTGTGCATGACAGAGCAGTCTAACTAGGACTTGATATTATGTGGACTGAAATGTTCCCCACCCCTCTCCATGGTTGGGCACTTTGTGTTTGAAGTGCCGCTACTGGGTATTGAAGCGGTCCAGAACACCCCCGCAGTGTTTCACTGGTCTTCTCTCGGTCCGCTGTGTATGTGTGCCTGCCTGCTTTAGGGCTTTTTCGTCAGTAGGGAGTGTTTGCTCTTTCGTTCAGCTCAGAAATGCATGCCCCACTTTCGGCTGACAGCCCTGAGTGGCACAGTCATGGTCGCGTCCCGGCGCGGCAGCTCCCAGTGTGCCCGTTAACAGATTAATTAAACTGTTTTGATTTTCCTGGTTTTCCATCCGTCTGTCATTTATCGCAACTTTTTAATATATTTGCCAGCTTATTCGTGTCACGGAGCGTTTTAGATAAAAGGGTCAGAAATTTTAAGTGGAGCATTAGCTTTCATGTGTTGATCCTAGTGCCTGATACTCATTAGAGGACATCGAGGAGATTTTAGGGGAGGGGAGGGGAGCGGGCACAAAGAGAAGCGTCAGTTATAAAGGCCCGAGCTTTTGGCATGAGTAGAGGACTTCATGTGGCCAGGACTGGAGATGTCTGTGGAAGGTTGGCTGCGTTTCATATCACACCCAGGTTCCTCTGCGGGGAGAATGGTGAGCGACCCTAAATATTTACTTTATGAAGATGTGTTTGGATTCCACCTGAGCCCGCAGACTCTCGCTCGTCTCGATGCCAATACATTTTAGGAGAGGAAATGTTTGTTTTGGTTGTTTTCTAGAAACTATGTGCTCTAGCTAGTTCTTGAATACCTTTATGGAGTCTCATTTTTTTAAACAAACCTTAAAAAATTACTTAATCGGCTGAAATATTTTTTATTACGAACTGCGAGCACCTCTGTGTACCGATACATCTGCAGGTCTTGGAATAAAGTGTATATTTCATAGCTCGAGTTGACAGGGAAGCTATTCATTTTCAGTTTTTTGACCTCTAGAGACATTTAAGTCTATTTTTTATTTTCTGTATGTTACCGGCCCATATTTGCTGCTCCCTCCAGCAGGGAGAACATTTTCGTCTTCTGCCCCAGGCTTTAGAGTCACAGTAGTAGGTCATTTTGAGAAGAACCTCCGCTCTTGGCAGAGTCGGCGCTGCTGGGAAGACTTTAAGAAATGTTTCCAACTGGAAAGCGATCAAGAAGAGCAGTGCTGGCGTGGCAGGGTGTAGCGGGTTGTTTATTTAAAAGAGCTCTAAATCTACCTCTGCTTCTCCACTACTGTGGCTCTGCTTTTCCAGTCGTACTTTTGTTAACTGGATTTGATTTTTGCCACAAACTTGATACTCGATCACATTCCTCGGTTACGGTCCAAATGGGAGGAATTGTTTGGGTTGTATGTTGTTCGTAGTGTAGATTAAAGTCATATGTTCTGCCGAGTTGTTTATGTTTCGAATATATAATATATTGCGTTCTCTGTAATTATTTGCCCATCAGAAATTTTTGGATGGAAATTCTAACAGCACTGTATTTGAGTTTGAACAGATGCAGGGGGATTTTTTTGGCACCTGCACTGCTCTTGGTGTCTGATTTACACCTCTCCGCTGCTCTCCAAAGCCCCACTGTTGGAACATTGCACGATATGAATCCCTTGTTTGTGAAAAGGCAGGCAAATAAATTGTGAATGGATAAGCCTTTTTTGAATGCCTCTCACTTATGCAAAATTGCCGCTGAAAGCTCTGTGCCTTTGGTTCAGGTGCTCTTCATGCAATATATCTCTGCATCTGTTATTGTTGGGCAGATGCACGTTTTTCATTCTCTGGTGCGGATATATGTGAGGACGTTTATTAATATTTATGCAGACACTTTCATCCAAAGCTACTGCAGAGTGCATTTTTTCTTTAGTATGTGTATTTTCTTGAACACACAACTTTTAGTGGTGCAATTGCTGTGCTTTACCAGAAAAACACCCATATATCCGGGCACAAATTAAAAATAAAAGTCAGGTTATGGGATGCTTTTCGTACTTTTTGATAGTAGCTTATTTGTATTTTAAGTGAGAGTAAATATTACGAATGTCCCGAGCACAATGCTTCTCAGACTCGCTCATTTACTCTCGCTCCAGGGTTGGAACGGCATGATGAATGGAAGCACAACGGCACATGTCACTGGTTTCATTCACTATAAACCATAATCCAGCAAAAGATTCTCCACTGTTGCAAATAGTTTTGAAGGGTCGTTGAGCAAGCTTTCACCCTCTTCCACTCTGTGAATGTCAGGATGAGTGTGTCATAGAGCTTGTGGTGTAATGGAGACTCCCCAATACTGCAAGATAAGCGATTTACTTTTTTTGCCAAAGCTGTTGTGCATTTAAGGCAGAGGCCTGGATCTTTATGTCCTGGAGTGCAGTGAGCCGTTTAGCTTGAGTATGACTTGTACTCTAAAAGTTAAAGTTTTATTGTTTCAAGGTTACTCTTTCATAGCTTAGGAGACGTCATAGAGTTCTCAGTTACGTTTCATTGAAGAATCAACTTTGTCTCAAACGTTGCCACTAAAATTCTTTTGAAAACATAGAAAGACATTATGGGAAATCTTAAAGTGAGTACTTGCAGTCATTTTCTCATGCGCATACATTGCAGACTCTGCATGTCAACAGTGTGCATTAATGAACTGTGTAAAATTACTAAAATAAAAATAAACTCTAAATAATCTGAGGTAATTAAATCATATCATACGTGTATAATTGAGGAGCTCAGGTGCAAAAGCAGCAAAACACCACCTCCGTCAAAAATCAGATAATGATATTAACCGAATGCTATCTGCAAGTATTATACGTTTGTCAAATACTATTGTTTCAAATCTGCTTAATCCTGGCCTCAGGGCATTGAAAAAAACATTTGTTGGCAGAATCCATTAAAAGATAGATAAATGCAAATTTACCAGTAAACATGACATACACACTTAGAGGGTTTTGCATCTGGGGCCGTATTCACAAAGAATTTTAAGGCTAAAAGTAGCTCCTAACTGGCGAATTTAGAAGCAACTCCTAAAAATAATAGGCGTGTCACTCCTAAATTTAGGACTCCTAATTTTTTTCACTAAGAGTAATTCACAAAGCATTTTAGCCCTAAAAGTAGCACCTAAGTCTGGGACAGCTTAAAAGAAGTCGAGAGGACTCCTAACTCACTAAGACCTATTCACAAAGGATCTTAAAATGTCTTAGGTGCTGATCCTCCTTAACATGGACAGTTTCACCAACTCAAAAGCATTGCACATACTTAAAAGCACACTTTAATGTAAGCATATTGTTTATGACATTTGTTTCATAATTCATTACATTCATGACAAGCAGGAAGTTTTTTAGAATTACTTGAAACAATAATGATATTAAATATTTAATATTATAGGCATACCTGTTGCCATGCTAGTCTGTTTAAAGGCTGCAATCTCAACCCTCTACTGCGATTGTAATGCATATACCACCGCCTCTCGCATTCGTCCGGGGTCCGCGACATAAGCGGGAATGTTGCATTGATCTGCAACAAATCCTCTCCCCAGTGATGCGCGGGTTGATCGGAAATGAGCGGATGCATGTGGTCACCCGCGGTCACGAGTCATCCAAAAATATTTTTTATGATATTCGGGTCGCGTTCGGTCGGGTCGTTTGAAATAAAGATGGCAATTAACTATTAAACAATTACTACTTAAAAAAAATGCTGGCCAGGGAGCGGGTCGGGTACACTATTTATTTTTTATTTTTTGCGGTCCGAGTTGCGGGCGGTTAGTTGAAAACGTTGGTCGGGTGCCAGTTGTTTTGTACATTGACCCGCGCATCACTTTCTCGCATGTCTCACGCTTAGTTTTGCTTGATATCTCAGTGCCGAATTTCCCTTTTATTACGTTTCTTTTTTCCAGCACCAACTGGGCCAGCAGCAGTAACTGATCCTGCATCCATTTGGGCTTTCTTTTGGCGAGTTCCACCATCATTTATTTATTACATTAGGCAGGCTTCTTTAATATGGGCAACATTTCCTTGCTTTAAGTAGTCTATTTAGGCTAATAGGATGTACATTAATCAAGCAAGTAATGCAAAGTCGTTTTATTATTAGGCAATTGGCGGTTTTCATTTGTATTAGGCTTGATTTAATTTAATTTAATTCACAACTTTTCTTTAATATATGCATTTTGATGGCATTACTATTATTATTTTGTATAGGACACAGACATATTTCGATATTGTAATTCCATGATTTGGTGCGTCTGTGTTATGTTACGCATGACAGCCCTGTCATCTAACAACCAATCACCGTGGTCATTGCGAGGCAGCTCGTGCATGAGAATTGACGTCATCCGTAGCAACGAAGACTCACTCTTAGTTTAGGAGTTATCATTTTTCCTTACTAAAAGTAGGTCTGAAAGGCGTTGTGAATAACTTTTAAGAGAAAACTCCTAGCTAAAATCTTTTAGTGCGATTTAGGAGTACTCTTAGTGATAAGATAAAATGCTTTGTGAATACGGCCCCTGAGCTCTTAAACGTGAAATATGTAAATTAGTAGACGTATATATATTTACCTAACTATATTGTACGTTCTATGATGTGACCGTACCAGATACATGCATTACAGCTGAGAGTTGCTGTTGTTTAAGGGGTGGTTCATTTGATGGCAAAATCTAGTGTGTTTGTTTACAGGGAATTGATGGATCCCCCCCTCATGGACTTAAATGTTCTCAACCAAGACAATAATGAGAATGTTTATCATTGCATGTGCACATACCGTAGCCTCTCATAATGACAGCTTTGATTCATCTGTCTACCCACTCAGAGCAGGTTTAAACACCTTTGAAGATAAAGGACAACCTAGATCTAGATGCATTCAGACCGCCATGTAAACCGAATTCAGAAGTTATGCCACTGGGGTTCTGACGCATTGTTCATTGTTTCTCTGACATGCAGTTGAATAATTTCCTCTGGCGATGCATTTAATTTTGTTGCGCATTAACTTGAAATAAGCTGAAACTTGATTTGCCCTGATTTACTCTTTCTTGTTAAGCAACCTTAACCTCACATTAGCGTTCAGAGCTCCTACAACTCCTAAAAATGTATAAGCAAATATTTCTCGTGTTGTGTTTCAGATTAAGAAAATGACACTTATTTTCTGTTGTGGAATGAATTTCCTGATTCTCACAATGTTTGCATTGGCAAACAAAAAGCTTTTTAGACGGTTTGGACCTGCATATGGTGAATTAGGCTATATGGCTGTCATTATTATAGAAAAAAGTTATATGAATAGGCCACTAGACCTTTCGGCATTGGCTCCCCCTCTCTTTTTCTCTCACATTCTGGACCCAAAATCATGTACTAGGCACGCAGCCCAGATATGACTTAAATTCTTTTCACTTCTCCAACAAAGAAATATTAAAGTCAAATCATAGGTAAATTATTTCCTGCTTTTGCACTTTGGGACGTAGTGACAGCAATCTGTTATTTTGATAAAGGGCAGAAGCTGCCTAAAAACACAGCAGAGAGACACTTTATCACATTATGAGGGATGCGCTTCAGAGAAAAATGTGGGTGTATGGGGTCAAAGAGTAAGGACAGAAGAAAACTACCTTTTTTGGGTTTTTCTTTTTTTGACTACTTAAAGGGATAGTTCATTTAAAATTAATATTTGGTCATTTTTCACCCTCAAGTTGTTACAAACATATAAGAATTTATTTGTTTTGCTGAACACAAAGGACGATATTTGTAATCAAGCAGGAAACAGGAGCACCATTGGCTTCCATAGTAGGAAAGAAAAATATTGTGGAAGGCAAACGGTTTGGTTACAAACATTGCACAAAATATCTTCCTTTGTGTTCAGCAGAACAAAGAAATGAAAATAGTAAGTTAACCAAAAATGCAAATTCTATCATCATTTCCTCACCACAAAACCTCTATGAATAAGACTTTTAGACAATTCTTTCTTAATGACTCTCACTGTTTATCAAAATCATTGTAAATATATTGTGAACACTTGGTATTTCACATCTTTCTGGTATCTATGAGTACATCCACGTTAATTGGCAAAACATTCTTTCAGTCAAATCTGATAATTCCCTTTCAAATGCCCTCCAGTTCTCACTTTCTTATCAGCGAGATTATTTTTTTTAGTTAAGCTCACCGCCTCCGTGGGAGAGAAAGAGAACATAGTGCATCCATTCATGTCCGCTTTGCCTCGTGGCAGATGTTGAAGTCCATCCTGACGTTTCTCGACCCCGTTCGAGGTGACTGTGCACGTGCGATTCGGCCCTCTCTTTTACACACACGCAGATAAACCCGATTCAAAGGTGTCAAAGCTATGAGAGGAGTCTATATAGGCCTTAGATATGTGTGTGTTTACACATTACAGGCCTAGACAGATATCTCTATGAATTAGGATTGAAGCCAAACAGAGCAGAGCTGGGAAAGCAAGAGGACACGTCAACACTTGGCTATGACCTAATATGACTCTGCCTCGCTACATGGCAGAAACGGGGCAGCCTCTTTTATAAGCAGCTCGTGTCCTGATAAGCAAGCCAGTTCAGTAATAAGGTTTAATTTGTTTTGTTAGTCCTTTTTTTAGTTTTGTGAGTTATGTGAAGTTCCCCTTTGCTGAATTTCTGAGACGTGCGCCATATCGACAGTTGTTTTTGGACTCATCTGCAAGCTATTTCTGTGAAATATTGGAGCTTTTTTGGATGTCGGTGGATGAAAACTGAAAAGCTTTTGCAGTCTCATTGTTCTTTCAATCATTTCGTATATCGAAACTGTATTTTAAATTATGAACGTTAATGTTTTTTGTTACGAATTTTAAAGATGCCATTAAATTGCACAAATTAGTTTTCTTTTCTGTGTACTGTAATTTTAAAACAGTGAGGCGAGTATTTGATTACACCAAAATTAGTGTATACTTTTAAAAAAGGGTTCAAAATGGGTTGTTTGAACCATAAGAGAACCATTTTGTGGTTCTCCAAAACACCTTTTAATTAAAAAAAAAGATTTCTTTCTTACATTTTTATAATCCATACACTGTAGAAAATGTTTAAAAAGTTTTTAAAATTAATTATGCAAGTCAATTCAACCTAATTTTTACAGTTTTAACTTGTGATGAGTTTGATACAACTAAAATACAAGTTGAAATTGTTTAACTTAATTTAAGTTAAAGTAACATAAAAATAAATGTTGATTTTGATATAATTTTTTTACCACGTAGTCGTAGAGCATTTATACAATACAAAGAAACTTGTGTACAACAAAAAGGTTCTGCGGATGTTGAAGGTTTTTTTGCATCCATAGACTTATTGCTAGTACAGTTACGTCACTGCAAGCTACGAGCACAATGTGGTGGCAAAAAAAAAAAAAAACGTGGAAAAGAATTATACACAAGTGAAACTGGCAGGATAACCCGCTATAAAATGTCTTGTTGTGTGTCAGAATAGGAATAGCAAAAAATTATCTTCATTTTTATAGAATACCGTTGTCGAAGACACCATTTGAAGTTAAACGTATGCGTTTATGTTGGCAAGACCTTAAGCGGACAGACTGGAGTAATGAAATCATCCCCAATTCTATTAAAGGAAAACACCAGTGTTTTTCAATAATTTACCATGGTCTTACGTCAAATTAGACGAATTAATACATGCCTATCTTTTTTCAATGTGTGCACTTAATCTTTGTACAGCGCATTGTGAATGTGTTAGCATTTAGCCTAGCCCCATTCATTCCTTAGGATCCAAACAGGGAACACTTTCCATGTTTTCCCCATTTAAAGACATGGGTAGTTACACGAGTAGTTACATGGGTAGTTACACGAGTAAGTATGGTGGCACAAAACAAACGTGGAGATTCCCTCTGTGTTTCTAATATATAGTTTTCATCCTGTTACGTTTATAATTTAGAAAGATTTGAATTGGTTATACTAAAAAAGCAATAGTATCATGTATTCTATAATACCATTTATTAAATATTTTATTATTTTTCTATTATTTTTTGTTACCTTATATCATATAGCCTATGTCTTTTTCGTTTTAGTCTCTACTGTTCTAAATTATATGTTTACATTTTTAATATAGCAAACACAAACACATGCTGGGAAGTGTTATGAATATATAAACAGGCCTATGCAAATTAATTTGTATTTAAACATAACAGTTTTATGATAGTTTTAGAACAAACATGTAGGCTATAAACATAAGGAAGAAATAATAGAAAACAGTAAAATTATGAAATATTTAATTAAAGATATTATACAGAATACATGATAGTATTATTTTTATATGTCCTTTAGCAATTCATATTGTGAAAATAATTGATTTACCAATAAATAACAATAAATATACATTACAAACGTGCACACATCTCAGTAGCCAAGCCATTTAAACTTTTAATCTATCTAAAAACTAAACGTAACCCTATAAGAAATGTTACACTAAAGGGAAACATAGGGGGAACAGACTTTGACAGAACACCGGATCCATAACAATCACAATTTAACGCTTAAACACTTCACACAGCTACTGCAGAGCTGTCACTTTTAACTTAAAAGGTTCTTTGGAGAACCCAAAATTGTTCTTCTATTGCATCCATGCAAAGAACCCTTTACATTTTTTACTTTTAAATGATGTAGTGCAAGGTGAGTCATCCTTATACCTGTTGAAACGTTGAGACTATATTGAGGCGGTAAACTTCAAAATACTTTCAACAAGATCTGATGATTGGTTCTTTTAAGAAAACTGTGCCTTTGAGGGATTACAAGAGCCTTTTGTAACATATTGCCATTTGCACATAGCAGTATTGAAATAAGATGCTGTTATTTGTAGTCAAGCAGTCACCTATGCCCAGTCTGAGTGTGAGAATGACATTTTGTTCAGCTTTTAGAGAGCATCGCTCACTGTAAAAAGGGAATATTGTATATATTTAAACAAACTACTTCAATTGGTATCACTTATCTTTTTTAGCTTTGTCTTCTGAGAAAATTGAAGTTGATAAATAAATGAATGAATGATTTAATAAATAAATAAATATGTATATTTAAAGCTTTCATTCTTTATATACAGTGCTCTACACTCCTCAACTCTCTCAGAGGATCACAAGAGATTTTTTTTAGTGTTCTTGAGCTCTACACGGGGCCCTGTTGTGGCATGACTTGGATTATGGAGATTAGCAGGCTATCTGGTTATGTAATTGTATGTAACGGTGAGGCCAGTGAATGAGAGACAGAGAGCAAGAGAGAGAGAGAGAAGAGACATAGATACAGAATGGGAAAGTCGTAAGAGAGAAAGATACAGAGATGGCTTACTGCTATCCCAGCTTTGTTTGATGGGCTGGGTAAGGTCAGACAAGGGTCACACAGGTTTTGGCTTCCTCTCGCTTTATGTGGTTGAAAGGAAACACTGACTTGATACAGGAGCTCATGCACTCTCAGAGTCCAGGTCAAAATGTTTTTGCATGTCTCAGAAATCATCTGCATTTCTCCTGAGATCAAACTGTGTGAGAGTCAGCATCATTGTGGACAAAGTTCACTTGTGAAAATACAAAAATTGATCCAAAGGTGAGATATAGACTTTGTCTTGTGTGTATGCATGTCTCTGTGAAATGTCTCTAAAGAAAATGCACAAACTGTAAAATTGTGTACAAAGTTTCCATATAGACTCACATAGGTTGCAAAGAACCTAAAGGCAACTTGACATTGACGTAAATTGTATTGCTTACAGAGCAGTTTGAGAGCACAGAGATAAATCACATTTTGATCTGTTGTATTTTTTCCACATTGCTGAGCAGTGTTACCAGGATCTTCCCAAAATAATAAACATTTTCTATTTGTAAACATTCACTGCATTCAATTTAGTCAGAACATTATGTTCAACTGCTACAAAGTTTTCTGCAATAATGTCATTACATAACTAGGCCAAAACTTTTTCACAAAACTTTTTTTTAAAATTTGTCTTTAAAAATGATTACTCCACTTTCTTAAAAAAAATCCCAATAATTTACTCACCCCCTATTTCTTCTAAAATGTTGATGTCTTTCTTTGTTCAGTCGAGAACAAAAATACGTTTTTAAAAGAAAAAACATTCCATGATTTTTTTCAATTTAATAGACTTTATTAGACCCCATCAGTTTACATTTAAATGTAGTTTAAAATTGCAGTTTCAAAGCGCTCTAAACGATCCCAACCGAGGCATAATGGTCTTGTCTAGCAAAACGATGAAGTCGCCAGCGCGACCTCACGTAATGCGTCATGACGTCAAAGGTCACACCTGACTTATGCGAAACTACCGCCCCAGTGTTTACAAGTGTGGAGAAAGAAGACCATTCTGATGTTGTTGTATGTGGAATGGTGTCCTTGTGATATAATTACTACTTAAAATGGTCCGCAAATGTGCGTTTCACATATGTAACGCATTACCTTTCAACATCATGACACATTGCATGAGGTCGCACTGGCGAGTCAGACGGATAGTGCAAGACGAGAAGTTGTGGTTTAAAAGTAATTTTTTTTCTTGCCGAAAATTTAAAATCATTTCGCTAGATAAGACCCTTATGCCTTGGTTAAGATTGTTTAGAGCTAGGGATGTAAACGATTCAACCGTGTGTCCCTAACGATTCAACCGTGTGTCCCATTAAAAATGCCTGTCTGAAATCGATTCTGAATCGCAAGGCTGTGATTCTTTGTTTAATGCACAGCTTGTGCGTATACTACGGCATTTGGTCAGTAGGAAGTCCTTATCAATCTAAAATCATAACAAGTCGTTTATAACGTTAAAAAAGCAACACTCGTTAAACCAAATCATTCAAAAATATTCTTTATTATCATGAAAATACCTGAAACAATTTGAAGAACAGTGATATAAATATTCCTGTAGACATGTCCTGTAATAGCATTCGTAATGCTACTTCTTCTGTGGCACAAAGGGAGTTTCTGCACAAGAGCGCCCCCTGGCGTTCGGATGTGCCTGGATTTCACCGTAATTCATTCAAATTCATTCATTGAGAAAACACGCATTTGCACGGTTAATCGTTACACCCCTATTTAGAGCCCTTTGAAGCTGCATTGAAATTGAAACTGTTGGGGCCCGATAAAGTCTATTAAATGAAGAAAAATCCTGCAATGTTTTCCTCAAAAAACGTAATTTCTTCTCAACTGAACAGAGGAAGACATAAACATTTTTGATGATATGGGGGTGAGTAAATTATCTGGATTTTTTTTAAGAAAGTGGAGTAATCGTTTAACTTTCAAAGATAATTTTTTTTATAAAATACGCATAAAAGTTAATCTAACCCAATGGATGGGTTTGCCCATGTTTTACCCAATCCTGGATTGAGGATTTTTAAAAATGTTTTTTCATTTATATATAATTTTTTGGCAAAAACAAAACCGACTTTTAGCCGCTGACATTAAGGAATGTTGATTAATTGTTGTTGTATAGAATACCTTTCAATTAATGTCTCTGAAACAAAGGAGGACCTGCCTGTTGTCTTTCAGACAAATGAACCCCTTAACATATTCCCATTTGGAGGATATAAAGAAAGACAGAATGAAAACGCATGCTTAAGCCCAAACTAGGTTATTTGGCCTAAAATCCAGTACTTTGTTTTAAATAATTAAATGTTCTGTAACTCCCCTTTTTGAAGTTAATAAATGATTCATCCTATGTGAAAGTAGATTTCATTTGATTTGGGGTCCACAGATCTGATCTGATCCCATGACACAAAGAGAGTAAGGGAGATTTGGAGGCCGAGGGAAGACCCAGTTCATTTTCCCAGGGTTCTCCAGGATTAGAACCGCACTGTCAGAGAGCCGAAGCTACGGCAAAATTCAATTACAGTGCTAATGTAATTATATCCACAGAGAGACAGACGACAGTGCCCTGCTTTTTTCTGGTCAGCCAGCATCCAAGACACAGCAGACCAAGCAAAGGGCCCTTCATCCTAAGTTACCTCTGTCATCATTTACCAATTAACTGCTCTATATTGGTAAAAGTCAAATCACATGCGTCCTTTTATTTTAGAGTCCTTTTCCATCATTACGGAAATTGTTATGAAAGGCTATGCATGCCTACACATAGATATCTATGTATGCATTTTATTTGGGTAATTGGCAAATAGAGAAATGTACATTTTTAGATGTTTAAAGGAATAGTTCACAAAAAAGAACAAATCTTTATAAAGCTTATTTTGTTCACCCTTATCAAATATAGAATATATGGCCGGAATAGTTGAAATTTTTATGATGTTAATAGGGCTTTTTGGAGCTTCACATTCCCTGGTCCTCATCTACTTTTAACTAGATAAAGCAGTGTTTAAAAAAAACTCCTATAGAAAGTAATAGAGAGACAAAGAGAAGACATTTTAAATTTTTGGAAATTTTAAAAATGGTAAATTTTTAATACAGTTGTTTCACATTTAAAAATGGTTGCTTTAAAGAGAAACTATTGTCCGATTCACGATTTCACATTTCCTTTGGTGTATAGATGTGTATTAGTACATGTTAACAATATGCAAAAGGAACATACCCAAAAGTAAACGATGACGCAAGTTATCGTTTCCAGTGTAAATTTCTTTTCTTTTACTACACCAATCACACGGATTGTAGGCAGCAGTTTACTTCCTGGGATTGTTGATGTAGACAAGACCGACATTATCATAATTCCTCCCGCTTCGGACTCAGCCTGTAAGTTAACTCCTGTTAGCAATGCATTGTGAGCGAATCTTTCAAACATTGTAAGGAGCGTCACATTTCCGGCTGATGTCAGAGGTATTCAGGCCAATCACAACGTACAGATTAGCTGGCCAATCAAGGACACAGCGATGAGCTTTGTACAAAATCATAGCGTTTGAGGAAAGCAGTATATCTGGAGCTAAACCAATGTACAGTTTGTTGAAAATTATGTTTTTTTAACCATAAACCATGTGAACACATTTTATTATACCAAATACACAAAATAACGTTGTTTATTAGTAATAAAATAGGTGCTCTTTAATGAAGGTTATTACGGTACTTGTACTGCACATGGTCAAGAGTTTGTGTTGTTTAGCGTCGTCTCTAAGGCACATTTACATTTTCATGGCTCATTTTTCACAAGCATGTTTTAATGGCTCTTCATACCGCTAATGATGTGCTTCTGTTTGGTTGTCTAACACCCATTCATAATTAATATGCTTGTAAATGCTGAGCTATTATTTTCTCTATTGCTTTTGCTTTACAATCAGAAAACGTAGATTCAGCACCTTTGGCTATATGGATCTGGCTTTTATTCATATTTCATTTGATTTTGAAAACCTATCATGCAAACGTTGTACAGTGATACACACAGTGAAGGAAATGGTCTACATAGAGAATAATTTTCCTACCTACTGAGTAGGAATATTACTGGGAAATGATAAAAGCAACTTTAACCCAACATACAGTATTATTCACCGAATTGGAAAATATTACATGTGTCTTTTTTCATTCCTTCTAAATCCACAAGAGGTCTTCCAGAATGGAAACATAATCAGAACAAATTCAAACATTGGATGTATTGTGAATGGAAAAACAGTGCTGTTCTATTCAGGTCATTTTCTAATATAATGCCATTACACCATGTTTAAAGCATGTACTGTATAAAGCATATGTAAGTGACCTGGAACTTAAGGACAGTTCTTTAATCAGTCCTCATATTTAGGTTTGCATTTGAACGTTCCAGAATGTGAAGAACCCAGTACTGAACCATAGGCAGGTTGATCTTTCATATCAACCTAGAAGGCGTTCCAACCAAATTTGGGTTTGTGAAAACAGAATTTCAGTTTACATCAACTGGCCACATTGTCAATACTTCAGTGTTAGAGGTCAGTTAAACCCTGTCGTGTCCTGAATAAAAGATAAACAACAGATGAGCTAAACAGCTGGATTTACAGTATTTGAATGATACAAACGCCTGCTGTTCTCTCATGTAGTTAAACTGTGTGATTAAAGTTGCATGACCATTACTGAGCAGAGATCTTGTAAAGCCTAGATGGACCACTATCAACCTGATTGAAAATATATTAAACCCTTAAGACACAAGCTTTGCGATTGGCTGTACTTAACCAAGATTGTGTTGCACCATAGCACATCCAGTTCAATAGTAATGCGCTTGAACTTGAGGGGTGTGGCATGACTATTTGTAGAGATCTTTGATAGAGGTCTAAGTGCACGGCTGGGCTCACTGTGTGCGTAAGAGCAGGCGGGGTAATAATCTGAGGGTTACCTGGGCTGCGTTCAGCCCCGACAAAACGTTGCACAACGTTTATTAAACTGAAACGGTGATGCATTGAACACCCTGTTGTGATGACGCAAGAGTTGCAACTACGGTAGCTGAGAGGCCATTCTTTGTGTTCTTTTTAAAATGTTTTTAAAGCCTGATGAAATCGTTATAAATGTGTGTTTAATACTGTAAAATACCCTCGATGTTACAATCACTGACCTTGCTGTCCAAAATGAAAGACAACATTCCAACTTGAACCCATTGAGAGAGCTGTCTCTTTACTATCGCGTGGTTTTATACATCTTGCCGCTGATTGGGCTGACATTTCTGACACACCCACCAAACAAGAGAAAACGCTTCTAAAACCTGTTGCATTCCGTTGCACACCGTTTCCAGGAAACATGTCGTTCAACCCGGAAACCGTAGCAAAACGTTGCGCACCGGTGTGAGATTGAACATGCCCCTGAGGTAATTGTGTCATTGTTCGCAGACGTCACATGGTGGGATGTATTTGCATGCCCTGCAGCATTGCTCTTTCATTAGGAATGTATTTCACTACATCTATCTTTCTTACAAATTCAATGTGTATGCTTTACTGGCATAACAAACGTGATACATTTTCTATTGCCAAAAATTTTACATATAAATTAAGTGCACTGTTAAAATAAATCATCCGAAAACAGTCACAAGCTGTCACTGGGGCAGTACCCTTAATAAAGTAATATCTACCATGTAGGTACAGATATGTAAGGGATAATGTAGAGGCAGCCGGTAGTTATCGGGAAATAAGCCCCGACAGTGTGATCAGGACCCGACGCGAAGCGGAGGGTCTTGTATCACACTGAAGGGGCTTATTTCCCGATAACTACCGGCTGACTCTACATTATCCCGCTTATTACACGGCTACTTGTCACATAAGAAAAAAAACTGGACATGAATATGAATTTGAAACATTTTATTGGCATATTTGTTTTAAATTAAAATTTTTATCCTTCCGCGAAACTTTGCACAGATGCATAAAATGATCGTAATACCTTATTAAGATCCTCTGCTTCATACTTGTCTGTCTCCATTTTTTTCTCTTTTAGCCAGTCTTTGAGAAGTTTTAATGCCCATTCTGTATTTTTTTGTGTGTTGGCTTCGTAGCTGTCATGCTCTATTTTGTCAAGTTCAGTCTCAGTAAGCTCTCTGTGTCTTGTCGTGGTTGTCCAGTGTTTGTCACAAGATGGCGCCAAACAGACAGTAATCTTTATTGATCTTTATTGGCGCGGAGCGATCTTACTCGTAAAAGTAGCACCGGCTATGCGTTATTATTTTGGAGCGGTTATTATTCGAAAAGAACGAACCTGCAAATGTCTCAACTGACCAATCAGAATCAAGCATTCCAGAGAGCCGTGTAATAAGTATGGTATAGAGATACACCAATATATTGGCCAATAAACTGTATTGGTTGATAAAACCAATTGATGATACTTTACTTGAATGGGGTGTTCATAAGATGATATGACACGTGCCATGAACATGAAGGAGATTTTATGCACATTTATGACAACTGTCATTAAGGGCCCTATTTTAACGATCTTAGCGCATCGTCTAAAGCGCACATCGCACGGTCTAAATGGCCGTGTCCGATGCCACTTTTGCTATTTTAACAACGGGGAAAAATGGTTTGTGCGCCGAGCGCAGGGTCGAAAAGGGTTGTACATATTTTCCTAATGAGTAATGGGTGTGTTTTGGGCGTAACGTGCAGTAAACCAATGAGAGTCTCAGCTCTCATCCCCTTTAAAAGCCAGTTGCGCTGTCGCTGTGCGTAATCCCTATTTAGATAACGGACCTTGTAAACTGAAGAACTAAGCAGAGGAAGAAGGCCACCAGTTTAAGAATAATGTTAAAAAAGTGGTTTTCATTTTTATTGAATTTTTTATTATTTTTTTTATTATTTAAAAGCCTTTTTCTTTTTCTTAGTCATAGAAGTACAAATATCAGGCTTTGAATTGCTGTCCTAAATGTATTTATATCTTACATAATCAATGTAATCGCATAAAATGATTAGCAAATATGCAAGAAAAGGTTTGTATTCTAAAAATACAAACAAAAGATAAAGGATTTACAAACGCGCAGAGAGCCGAAGCGTTTCAGCACTAGAACAGCGCCATATGGCCGGGATTTTTTACAAAGCATTATTTAAAATGGTTCTCATCTTACCATATCCACAGGTACAGTGTCATCATGTACAATAAATCCGTAAGATAGCATTTAAAAACGTTTAAAAATAGATGCATTTGTTTAAAGCAAAGCATTTATTTACTTACCAGACTGCAGGTGAAGCAGCTCTTTGTGCCTTCTAACGTCTCATAATCTGTCCTCATTTATGTCCAAGAGACTCAATAATAATCTTTTACATTCAATTCTTTAATCTTTCATATTTAAAAGCGTTTTTGTGCTGCTGCCATTCATGTATGTGATAAGCAAACCCGCGTTGTCGTCCCGTTTAGGCGCATATTACTAATGCGCTCTTTAAATAACAAAAAACACTATTGCGCCATTGACTTTAGACCAGGTTTTTGTTGGTCAATGGCGTAGTCCAGAGGCGAATCTAGGGTTAGAGCTTTAGGGGTGCTGAGCACCCAATGAGCTCCGCTGCCACCACCCTCTCTTTTTTCCTACAGAAACCAATAATATGTCTATTGTTAAATAGCTATCATTTTAACATTGGTTCTACTAACTCCAAAATAAAGATTTTTTTGGAGACCTTTCAGGCATGAAAATGGGTCAGGGGTGAAAAAGATGAGAAGAATATTACCCCTCTAGGGTCCGGGAGCATGCTCCCGCTTAGAATTTTTTTTTTAAATAACATATTTTAAAGCATCAATCTGATGAGTTTTCAGATGCATTTTTTTTGCCAACCTTTTTATTTCTAATTAATGGTGAGCTAGCACATTTTTGCCATTAATGCCATAAGTCTCAGGACAAAAGGTGGGCTACACCAGCAGTGTGGGTATGGTTTTATGTGAATATACAGTGTATCGTTTTAAGCCTTTATCAAAATGTCAAATCTCCTAATTTATAACTTTTATGCCTATATGGTAGGTTTATTAATAGTTTGTTAATTTGCAGCTTTTCTTTTAACAGTCCTTTAATTGAACCATTACCTTTACTATATGTCTAAAACAAAACACTTGTGACTCCTGCACTAAGGGTTAAAAACGTTATCCCCTTCATATTAGTCTACATGTGACAAACTAAAAAATATTTATTGTCTAGTTTGATAGTCAGACAGTTAGTGATTTCACACATAACTTACCGGTAGCCTACTGGTGGTATACAGTGATATGTAGTTTGTTTTCACTCTGTTCCAAACGCCATGTTTTCATGACGACTGACCAGAAAAGACGCACGTGATGTCATGTTTACATGACTCCCGATTGTTAAAATGAGTCTCAAATTAACGAAAAATCATACAATAAACTTTAACAACGGAGACACACGTATGCAACTTTCCCACTGAGACGCACAAAACTTCATGCGTCTTGCGGAAGAACATTGTAACCGGCGCTACTTCTCTCCGTTTAAGTCTATGGACGAGTCACCCAGGTACTGTGCTACTCCGCAGCGCGCGGGTACCCGCCGGACTAAAATAATCCGAAAATAAACACTTATTATACGTGTACCATGGTGATTCATTATAAGACAAAAACACGGCTTGAAAGATTGATTCGTGATGTACTCGCTCATTATAAACATAACGTAAACATTTTGTAAGATTTGAACAAAAAAGTTGCATCACAACACTTTTAACTGATTCTCACTCTGCGTGTGTTTCGCGCTGAATGACGGACGGGGCGATGCAGGTACAGAGAAGTAGAAGAGGATGACACCATTTGCTAAGGGGGGAGGTTTTCATTTTCTACCTTATTATACATTTTAAACCACAAACTACGGAGTATGTTTTGGACATTATTTAACCTGGTCAAAGACGAACGAACATTTTAGAATAAATAAATTTCTTGCCCCAAGTTTTAGGGGTGCTGAGCTCCTATTTAGGGGTGCTATAGCACCCCTAAAAAGGGGCTAGCCTCGCCCATGGCGTAGTCTATTTTAGTTGCCTCAAAATAGCAACGCGCCAACAATGCGCCTGAACACACCTCGTTTTCAGACCAGAACGCCCATGGGCGTAAAAGGGGGCGCAAATGCATTTGATTTTTAAACAACGTGGCGCTAAACGTGAAAATTATAATTGCACAGGGTGGAAACTAGCAAAAGACACTTGCGTCGCGCATTGCGCTGCATTGCGCCGGGTGTAAGATAGAGCCCAAAGTGTCATTTGTTCAGTTATTTTATTTTTAATGCAAGGATGACATTGTTTGAAATGTCTTTGTCATGACAACTTGACATAAACCAATACATCATAACTTTTCATAAATCTGTCATAAACGACACATAGCAGAATAATTATCAAACTTAAGAAACTATGCAGCTTTATGGGTTAACATTACATTAAACTGTGATTTAAATGTCATTAAGTGCATAACGAAATGCAACAGACCCGGCAAAAGATTATAATTAACTTTATGTATGTGCACAATACATAAAAATTGACAACTAACAGAACTGGTTCTTCCTCACACTGAGGATTCTGACATTTCTGACATAGAAGAAAAAAATTTACAAAACATTTTAATTGATAATTTTCCCAGCGATATGGATCCAACGCTGCATGGTTTAACCCATTATTGTACTGTTTTCATTTAATTTTAGGTGAATCGTTTTACAAATGCAATAAAAATAATATTATACATTTTAATTATTATCATTATTATTGAATGATTGATTTTTTTGTAAAACACATGGAGAAAACTTAAAATATTCATAAATTTGTTATAAATTTTTTTGACAGAGTATTAACACTTAATGGCATTTTAATAACAAATGATATTTGCACCACTGTAGTTGAGGTCAAGAAAAACATTCATGATGCTGTTATAAAACTATAAAACTAATGACATTTTAATGACAAATTCAATTTGTATCACTGGTAAAAAGTGGTCAGTTAGGTTGTCTTGGTAATGTCAAGTTGTCATAACAAAGACATTTCAAACTATTTCATCTTTGCATAAAAATGACAATAATTTAACAATGACACTTAATGACCGTTGTTATAAACGTGCATAAAATTTCCTTCATGTTCATTGCACTTTTCATGTCATGATTATGAAGGTGTCAGTCTTACAGTATGAACAACCATTCAAGTAAAATGAAACCAAGCAATTTTTCACAGCCGATAGTCATGGCCGATATACAATGTCAGTCAAAAGAGAACAGGAAAATGCAATGATTTTGAGCTCTGTGTATGGAAAATAAAAAAGCATCACTAGTTCAATATTAATAGTCATTATATGAACGAATAAAGATATAAAGACATTGATGTTGCCAGTGAATCCGATTTGTGAGTCAAAGACAGGTTGAAGTTTTTATGCCCCTTTCTGTGCTGACTATTGAGTGTGAAGGTATGAGCCGATCTTACTCTCAACGGGACATCCAGGGCTCGTCTGTTTAGAGAGAGTTTTGGATTCATGAAAAGATTGGGTTCGTAGTCTGTGTGACCCAGCTACCCTCTCTAATCCTTTATAATAGACGCCTATTGTTGTGGCATACAAAGGTCATAGTTCAAGTGAAGTTGGGTGCATTGCATTTTCCCGACTGCCTGCTGCTCTAATTTACCATATGAGTCTGGAAAACTCGGCTGCAGTTGCTGCTCAACCTGTCTGGGACACAGGACTCTCAGAGAGCATTGCTGTAAAAGAGGCTTAAAGGATTTAATAAACCTAAAGTCAGTGTAAAATTAACCCTGTTTACATAAGACAACCCTGTTTATATAAAACAAATGTACTACAAAGGGTTCTTCAAATAGAAGAACCATTCATTCAAAGGTTCTTAAAACCTCCCTGTAGTTAATAATTGTATCACTTAAAACTCATCTTTGACCATCATATGAGCATATGTAAAAGTTTTCCGGTGACAGTCATTTGTTCATGCTTTTAAAACAGCTTAAATGTACCTCTGCCTCATTTAATAACACTGATTTATGCAAATTTGTTCCTGCCTCTTTCGCACCACCTCAGACCATAGATATATATGTAAATAGATGTTACATTCTGCAGTTTCGGACACATAACTTTAAAATCCGATCTCACACAATGCATACGTGAACTGAGCGTTTGCAGAACTAATTTTAAGCGCTGATGTTAACAGATTACATCATTCACACTGCACGTGTGAGCAGCTCGTGTGAGCATTACAGAAGTAAAGCTGATAATAATCATAATGATTCTTCTATGGCATCATGTAGCACCTTTATTTATTTTTAAGAGTGTACACTACTGGTCTTAAGGGGTGTTCCCACTGTGCTCACAGCAGTCGAATAGGAACGCCTGCTAGCAACAAACACTGTTAGTGTGAACGCCTTGTATTGTACACAATACATCACAATTTATAATCCGTTATGAAGCAGTTTTTCCTTTTAGCTGACATCACCTATACTGCAGGCTGCGCAAACGATCACGTACTGTAATCACGTACTGTTTTATTTTTCTCATGAATATATTGTTTTACTCGTAGTGTGTAGTGTACAGTAAGTGTGATTGTTGTTTTATATAGACTAATAATGGAAAACCAACCAGAAGTAAATCCAGAACACAGAAAGTTACAGTGGCGTAGCACAATAAGCATCGACTGACATGAAGACAAAAGCTCTGTGTGGGTTTGTGATTCACTGCACAAATAAATTCTGTGAAGGCACAGCTGTTTCCCCAATAAACCCAGGAGCACCACTATGCCCCAGCCTTTCTTAACATTCACCAATGAATAAACGGCAGAGTGTTGCCAGTGTATGTTTGTTGGGGCCGCGTATTTGTTTTTGTGGTTACGTGGTTAGCATGTATGTTAAGAAGATGAAGCTGCTGTCGATCCCCCTTTTCTGAATGTGTGTGGGGGTGGAATAGACAAATGTGGTGAATTAATAGATATAATAAGACTGAAAGACAAAGTAGGTTGCTATTTAGTGCTAAATGTGGCACTGTAGGTGGCATATTTGTTCGAAGGGAGTGCTTCATGACATCATATCAACATATCAAATTGATCCGGTTTAATTGCTTGATAATAAACATCCATGGTTTTGGTGTATGCTCTATCAAGATTTAAAATATGTTCAACATTTTTTTATACTCTTATTGTAGTGTAAGTCTGATATCCTTGGTCGGTGAAATGTATTTTTTTAACCAGGGCCCTAATAATAATAATAATTGACCTATAATATTTTTACAAACCAGTATAAAAGTCCTATATTTACATTATTTTCTTACTTGATTTTATGGAAATGCTTAATATTATGGAAGCCCTAAGGTTGTTGAATATTTGTCTGTTTCATGTTGTTTTATAAAGGAGAAAGGCTACCACATGCATCTATGCTCAGATATTAGGGATGCACCGATACCACTTTTTTGGAATACGAGTACGAGTACTTGCATTTCAGTACTTGCCGATACCGATACAGAGTACTTAATAAAAAAACATGATTTAAATTTACAGGTAACAGCTTTAGTCATATAATTTAACAAAAAAACAAAGGACTAGTTTTCCAGTTTGTTGTAAACTCTGCCTCTTTGGACAACACAGGAGGCATTAACCCCTTACTCGCCGCTCAAACATAGACATTTCTCAGACCGTGGTATCGATTCCAGGTATCGGGGGACTTTTAACGAGTACGAGTACTTTAGAAAATGTGGTATCGAGGCCGATACCCGATACCAGTATCGGTGCATCCCTATCAGATATATAAATATATGAAGAGTTTGGTTCCAAAGCGCAATAAATCCATTTTGACAAATTTAGGTAAAAACGTGTTTTCTATACCAAGAAAGTGACAAATTTAAAAACTCTATTTTATGTTACACACTTTGACATAGCATCTTTAGGTTATAAAAACTTAAAAAAATACAAATCCATAATTTGATTTTCAAAGATTTATTATAAAAAATATTTTTTCCACAAAATACAATAAATCTATTGAATCAATATATAAATGTGCATTCGTCTTTGCCATGTTATAATTATTTAGTTGACTAGTGGTATACACTGATAAAAAAAATAAAAATTAATGGCATTAATCAAAACACTTACTTTGTCATATTAAGAACACTGTCATTGCTGCTGTTATACTTGGGACATCGTCGCTGAACTTTTTTGACATCGATCAGCTGTAAAATGTTTAGGTCCTGCTTGATTTTTGGTGACTTCGAGTTAAATAATTAAAAGTTTTTCATAAGATCCCTTGGGGTCTGTGTGTAAGCATGACAGAAGCTTGATGCTGTTGGGAGAACAAGCAACAGTCGACATTTAGTGCATTCTGCACAGAAGGTGGCGTTTAGGAAAAAAGGGAGAAAAGATGACAGAATAAAACGGCAGATATTGGATTTTGCATACAATTTATAATTTACTTTTTAATACTGACCTGATACAATACTGATTTTGGCGGTAACTTTTTTTTAAAATGGCGTTTATCGTGTTTTGAAACCAAACTCTTAATTTATTCCCCATGATAAATGAAACATAAGTATTCAAAGAAAACTAATACGTAGAACCTGGAAAATAAGAGAGACATTGTTTCTGGTCCTGCAAAGCTGGATGTTGATCTCACTGATGCCGCATGTGTTTCTGTTAATTGGAGAAGAGGAGGTGGACCAAACAAAGGCCTTTATTCATTAAACAAAAGCAGAAATGTGTAAATAATCCATAAAAACATTCTTATGTAAATTAATTCTGCTCATGGTTCAAGAATGAGGCCAAAGGAGATTCCAGTGTAAAATATATAGAGATTTCAATAGGAAAAAATATATAAATAATAATTTCAAGAGAAAAGGCTGACCTTTTGTATATCATGACATACAGGTTATATTTTTTGGTTTGCGTAGGTAAGGTGCAAGAGCGTCTGACACATCAGAGTCTTATTTTTTTGTTCATTGTCTTGTGCACTCATATAGAAACCAAACTTGAGGACGTTGTTTCACAACTGACAGTCCCTGCTGTAAATGAACCAAACAACTGTTGAGTGGAAATAACCATATGACACACAATTTTTTTCATGCACCGTGATACTTTGATGTTTTAACTCTGTATCTTTAGACTGTAGTCTGGTTGCAGACACTGTAAATTTTTTTATTTTGGGTCAAAAAAGTGATGAGCCTAGCAGCTGGGTTGAAATGAACCCAGAACATTTTTATATCTGACCCAACAATGGTTTAAAACAACACTGCATTTTGGGTTGAAACAACCCGGCATGGGTTAAATTACAACCCGACAGGCTGGTCTCGTCTTTTTGACCCAACACAGGGTTAAAAATATCATTTTTTAGAGTGTAGCTTGGGTGATGGAGCATGATGCTAGCAACCCAAGATTGTGGGTTTGAATTTGTAACTTTACACATTGTACATTGGCTTCTGAGGTCCTACAAAAGCATCTCATATTCTGACATTAATAATTACTCCACAAATTTTAACACAAAGTCAAATTTGCTAGCAAATGGTTGTAGCATTTATTATGTCATTCATACAAACAGAAACATGCCACACAAATATAAGCAGCATTTGTACCCAATTTGCTTGCATGTTTTAAGTAGTATCTTCAGTAGTGCTTCTTCCCACACTCTCCTCTAATCTACACACAAAGAAATCAGTCCAGACACTGTATTGTCGATGAGCCCCGGGACACATTAAGACATAAAGCTCTAGCGGATGTGAGGTACTAATTGTTGCAAAAGTTTAATCGTGCATAATTATGCTGGTCTCCTTTTGTTTTAGATCTTAAGTAAATAAACCCTTTCTGTGTTACATCAATGGAGGTTCAAACCATTTCAGATGCTAATGGAACAGGTGCCTTTAACTGGCATGGGAACATGAACCCTGTGACTTCATTCTGTGATAGAGAGTCACATGCAGTAATGAGTCTCCGTCTTTTTAAAGTGTGCTTTGAAAGTGATACATTCATGTTTATCTTCATTATTTTCCCACCATCCTTTTTCAACATATTCCCAAAGGAGCCATTGTTTTGGCCAATTAATGGGAATGATTTAGGGATATTGGCGAATGATTTAGGGAGTAGGAATATGTGTAGTTAACAAATCTTTAATTTTACATGAAGATTTATAAAAAAATCTAAATGAAGAATTTAATTTTTTTATTTGCTAAGACTGGTCACTCTTGGGGTTATCACTTTTTTCCTTTTTTATAATTTACATAAACAGTCATATATATATATATATATATATATATATATATATATATATATATATATATATATATATATATATATATATAAAAATTAAAGAATAGAAAAAGTAAGATTAAGAAGAATAATTCTATTCTAAGAGAAAGCCAATATATATGTACAAAGTATGTATTTTTTTATATTTGAAAATAGTGAAGAAATGTGGAGTAGGGGCAGCAACAGTCTGACTAGTAATATTGTGCAAAGTAAAGTGCAATCTAGAGTTGTAAAACAGAAATATAAAGAGAGCGAACAGCATAACCCAAATACCACTGCAGCACTTCCCTCACAAACCGCCTTTTCTCTTGAGAGAGGATGGTTACCCAGCATCGCCCTCCCTCCATTATGATGCTGCATGGCTGAGGGCTGACTCAGCGGTTGTGTGAGAGAGAAGGGGGAAGAGGCAGTGTGGCTCCCCTTTGATCCATTCAGCATTCAGAACCTCATCCCATCAGCCCACAAGGCCCAGAGGAATAACCCAACTGCTGCTGCGTGTCCTGTGTCTCTTATATTCTCTCACTGTAGAAATGTAGAAACGTGTTTAAAGCGCGGTTATAATTTTACTTAGAACATTGATGCATCTTTGAGCTTTACTTTTCAACTGTAAGCTAATCCAGGGGTATAAATGTATTTGTTAAAAGTGCAAAAATTTTAAGCATTGATAGCATTGTGGTATGCTAAAGCTATTTTATACAATGCTAGGAATAATTTGATAAGTTAATCATGCTTTTCTATGACTACAAAATTTATGACGGACTACAGGACTTTAAGTAAAGGTTAAAGGACAAGTTCGGTATTTTACACTTAAAGCTCTGTTTTCAGATTGTTTACGGTGAAATAGAACGGTTTTGACTGAAATTTCGACATATGCAGCTGCCCTGAGAATTTTCGGGACTGCACTGGAACAATCCTTCCTAAAATGCATTAAACTTTCGTTTACAAAGACGTGAAACTCACCGAGTGGTCAGGGGTGTTCACTGATATGCTCACACTAAAATCGCTGCAAAAGATGCTTTCCAACAGGTGTTTTAGCATTCGTTGTTAACTTGTGGACCTATTTTTCCAAACGCCTCACACCCGTACATTCTTCTGAGAGCTTGAATAATAGACACTCCAGCCCAGGTGGTGGTGCTAATCCGCCTTTGCCAATTGCAAGAATAGAAACAAAGTTCCCGGCGCAGAGTAATACCGTACCTCACAGCACATCTAATACAAGTTAATGGAGTTGGCAAAAACTACGATAAAATCTGTCGGAATGCGTAATTTGCAGCGATTTTTCTGTGAGAATACCAGTGAACACCCCTGACCACTGTGAGTTTCACGTCTTTGTAAATGAAAGTTTAATGCATTTTAGGAAGGATTGTTCCAGTGCACCATTAAACCCATTGTAGAGGTGGGAGATGAAACACAAACACCCGAAAATTCTCGGGGCAGCCGCATATGTCGAAATTTAAGTCAAAACCGTTCTATTTTATCATAAACCATCTGAAAACAGGGCTTTAAGTGTAAAATACCGAACTTGTCCTTTAAAGGTGCAATGTGTAAACTTGCGGCATCTAGTGGGGAGGTTGTGAATTGCAACCAACGGCTCAGTCCACTGCTCACTCTTCCTTTCAAAGTGCATAGAGAAGGTACAGTGGCCAACTGTGACAAACATTTCATTGTCTGAGATGGTGAGTTTTTATAGTGATGAAACGCACTCTTTAGAGCTGTTTGTCGATTTAGGGTTACCGTAGAAACATGGCGGTGCAAAATGGCCATTTCCATAAGGGAATCTGCGACGTATGTAGATAAAAACGTCTCTTTTAAAGGTAATAAACACATAACGCTTTATTATGTAAGGTCTTTATGCACCACTGATATTATAGTTATGTATATTTAATTGCATTACTGTCAAGAGATCCTCCTAAAATTTACACACTGCACCTTTAAGAGGAGCAAAAGCCCTAGTATTTTAAAGGGGCAATGTCACAAGACTTTTTTAAGTTGTAAAATAAATCTTTGTTGTCCTCAGAGTACACATGTGAAGTTTTAGCTCAAAATACAATATAGATAATAAATTATAACATGTTAAAATTGACACTTTGTAGGTGTGAGAAAAATTGTGGCATTTTGGGTGTGTCCTTTAAAATGCAAATGAGCTGATGAAATTCAAACACTAATCGCAATGATGGTGGTTTAAATTGAAACTCAATTGTGTTGTGAATTTTTTTTCTCTTTCTCTCTGCACTAAATGGCAATGCCGTGGTTGGATAGTGCAGATTAGGGTGGGGTATTATTATAATAAGATCTCCTTATGACATCATAAGGAGAGCCAAATTTCAATGACCTAATTTTTCACGTGCTTGCAGAGAATGATTTACCAAAACTAAGATACTGGGTTGTTCTTTTTAAAATATTTTAGATTGATAGAAGCACTGGATACGCAACTATAGCACTATAGTAAAAAGTGAGATTTTCATGCCATGGCCCCTTTAAAAAGTTTGCAGTTCATAGGGCTTAGAATATGTTGTTTTCCCATATATACATTTAATCTTAATATACCTAATTGTTCAACCATTTTTGAAAAATGTATTTTTTTTAAAGAATGTCTGAGATCTAAGAAGAGTATTAATGTGCAACGAGGCAAAGAAACGAATATCTCGGACTGTATATCCCAGACAGAAGCATCCAGACTTCTCCGTTTGGTGCATTGACTCTAAAGAGTGTTAAAGCTGAATCCATTACCCAGATCCTAGATGATCCACTTTATAGGCAGTCAGTAGAAAGAGAGTGAAAGTGCTTTTGGCAGCAATGCAGGAAGGGTGGGAGAGATTGTCTGCTGTTAATGCTCAGAGGGCATTCTGGGTAAATAGCAGTGTTACAAAAATTCGAGGCTTACTGGCATTTTCTTTTCCTTGGCAGGCTGTACTCTGCGCGAGGTGAAAGGTGAATTGTGAAATACGAAAACGCTAGGGTATTTTCAATGTTAGAGAATTTAATTGATTTGTGCACATAGTGTTTTTTAAAATAGTAGCTCCAAAAAAACTGTTGTTTTCATTGTTAATGATGTGTTTTGGAAAGGCTCATAATTTTTGAGTTCTCCTGACCGCACAATTTTGGGAAAAGCTTAAGATGGGGACACTAATGCTTGTGACATGCAGGGTGACCATAGCAGCAATTATGTGTGTGTGTGACCACAACCCTCCCATTTTGTCATCTTTTTGACTTTTCTGTTTCCTCCCTCTCTCTCTGTCTGTCTCGGAAAAAGATTTGCTCAAACGAGGAAAAAAATCACATTCTCTGTTTAAGACATAATAAAGATGGTATCCGTGCAACGGACAGGAATAAAAACACATTTTCCTGAGCCCCACAATAACAAAATGATTCAATTACTGCATAAATACAGCTGTGTGTGTGTGTGTGTGTGTGTGTGTGTGTGTGGTTGACGGAGACTGAGAGAGGCAATGCTGGTACGCCTTGCTCTCTCACTGAAGTGGTCACCAAACCCTTTGTGATATCACAGCCAGCCAGCCATCAGCCTCCTGTAGATCAAAGAACTTTGGTTCATCTGCCATAATGAAGCCATTCATCAGCCATGTTTATCAATAACATTCTCATCCTTAATCTGCACACGAAATCCAGTCGAAGTTGATTGTAGTAAAAACAGAGCATGCCGTTGGAGCTCGGCCAGGCCTAATATGGAAAAAGAGAAAAATTGGGCTGGAAAATTTCACTTAAGATGGGAGCTGCTTGAGCTGGTAGACCATCTTAGACAAGCAACAAACCAGATATCAGTCGGTCTTACCAGCTTCATGTGGTCGAGGTGGTTTTTGAGACATGCTGACAACTGCCAACGCGGACCGGTGAGAAACTAGCTTTAATGTTTTAAAACGCAACCACCAGTGTAAGTTGGATATTTCAACATTGGAGGGAATGAGAGAGAATAAAAATAAGCTTGTCAATTATTTGCTAAACATCTTGAAACATTGTAAAACGAACAATAAAAGGCCAGAACGCAGTGCTGTCGTGCTCAACATGCTTTTGTTACCTTGCGGTGCCTGTGTGAGAGATGTGATTTTAATGTTTAGAAAATTCCACTTGAGAAGAGTCTGTATAAATCTGTTTTGTAATATTAATTCATTAATTCATTTATTTTAATTCAGGTATTGCACAATGTTACGCAACTGCACTGCTGCCATATTTTATAATTAATTTACTTAATTACTTAATTTTTATGAATTACTATATTTTTTGATAAAATATTTTGGCTTTTGAGAAATGTTTGCCTTATACAGTAACACAGATGAGTTATGTAAAAGTTGTGCAGAAGCATTCTTGAGTGTTGGGGGGTGTTAAAATTAGTTGGCCATACCTCATTTGACCTCCCTCTTTTTCAAGTCAGCAAGAAGAGAAAAGTTCAAAAATGTTGACTCAAAATGTCGCCAAAGGAGCGGTTAGTATATCCGCTGGTCCTACAGCAAGTGTAATAAGAGCTTTATCCCAAACTCTGAGAGAAAACACATCCATAGCTGTCTGCAGGGATACAGGGTCATCTCTAAATGACCTCTCTTCCTGAATTCACTATTTCTCCTGGCTTTTTAAAAAACTCTATTAAAAGGTGATAATTTTGTCCAGGCTGTACTAGTCAAGTGTAGGCATTTTTATTTGTAAAGCACTTCTCAAAAACATTTTGTTCTTATAAAATCTTTGAACTTTTACTGAGTAGAGAGATGGTGAGTGTCTCTCTCTCTCTCTCTTTCTCTCTCTCAGTCTCTCTCTCTCTGTGTGTGTTTTTTTGAGAAAGGCTTGGTAAAGTATACGCAGTAACTGTATGGGTTCTGTTTGACTGGACTGAATACAGATGTAATGGTGTTTTCTGCTGTCTGCAGGCCTCTCCACCTCACAATTACTGGACTCTGTTTTACTTTCAGCTTCTCCCTACACAAACGTTTAAATAACTGGAAATAAAAACATGTTATGCTCTGCTGTTGCTCTTGGTTAAGGATGTTAAATCTGGTTTCCTTTCTTCAGTCCAGCAGCACAAGGAAAGAACAGTATATTTTCAGTGTCTAAAAGAAGTACTTGCAGTCTCTACACATTAAAACTATCTACACTACAGTATGGAAAACATGTTTAATAAATATCTAAACTAATATTTTCTGTCAAAAAATTTAAAATTCCTGTAGATCGGTGTAATGTCCCTGTAGGTCGGTGTAATGTCCCTGTAGGTCGGTGTAATGTCCCTGTAGGTCGGTGTAATGTCCCTGTAGGTCGGTGTAAAGTTCCTGTAGGTCGGTGTAAAGTTCCTGTAGATCGGTGTAATGTCCCTGTAGGTCCCTGTAGGTCGGTGTAAGGTCCCTGTAGGTCGGTGTAAGGTCCCTGTAGGTCGGTGTAAGGTCCCTGTAGGTCGGTGTAAGGTCCCTGTAGGTCGGTGTAAGGTCCCTGTAGGTCGGTGTAAGGTCCCTGTAGGTCGGTGTAAGGTCCCTGTAAATCAGCATGCATGTAAAGTTCCTGTAGATCTGTTTAAGTTTCCTGTAGGTCGGTGAAATGTTCCTGTAGGTCACTTTAATGTTCCTGTAGATCTGTTTAAGGTTCCTGTAGGTCGGTGAAATGTTCCTGTAGGTCACTTTAATGTTCCTGTGGATTGGTGTAATGTCCCTGTAGGTCGGTGTAATGTCCCTGTAGGTCGGTGTAATGTCCCTGTAGGTCGGTGTAATGTCCCTGTAGGTCGGTGTAAAGTTCCTGTAGGTCGGTGTAAAGTTCCTGTAGGTCGGTGTAAAGTTCCTGTAGGTCGGTGTAAAGTTCCTGTAGGTCGGTGTAAAGTTCCTGTAGGTCGGTGTATAGTTCCTGTAGGTCGGTGTATAGTTCCTATAGGTCGGTGTATAGTTCCTGTAGGTGGGTGTAATGTTCCTGTAAATCTGCATACATGTAAAGTTCCTGTAGATCTGTTTAAGGTTCCTGTAGGTCGGTGAAATATTCCTGTAGATCGGTTTAATGTTTCTGTAGGTCAGTGTAATGTTCATGTAGGTCAGTGAAATATTCCTGTAGATCTGTGCAATGTTTATATAGATCTGTGTAAGGTTCCTGTAAATCAGTGCAATGTCCCTGTAGATTAAGGTAAGATTCCTGTAGATCGGTGTAAATGTTACTGTACTGTAGATCAAATGGAAGAGCATTACGTTTGCAGGGCAAATCTCATAGGTTCAATCCCCAGAGAACACGTATACAGATTAAAAAATGATATATAACTTGATTGCAATGTGAGTCGCTTTAGATAAAACCGTCTGCCAAATGCTAAACTGTTCACTAGCAAAGCTTGCAATTGCTAATCTTGCTAGTTAAGTATGTTTAGTAGTTAGGTATAAACAGCATACAGATGCCTGAGCTGAAGATGTTGTGTACAAGCATAAAACAGAGAGTATTTTTTTGTCTGATACAATCTATTTGTATGGGATGTATTTGAAGGTGTTAATGAGAGATGTTGTTGGTGGATTTGGAAGACGTTTTACGGCCATGAACCCAAATTCATGTCTAATTATGTTACACCAAATCAAGCTAAATGCTCGCAGCACAACCAGATTGAGGGCTGATATGTTTTCTTTCTTTATTCTCTTAATTTCTCTTTGTTTCATTTACTATGGTCAGGCAGCCCTAAGCCATCTCTCTCTCTCTCTTTCTCCCTCTCTGTGGTTGCATTATAACTAAGCTAAACTGACACGCTGGTGACTATGTCATGCTGTATTGATTCCACCGCTGACATCATTCAATGTAAATCTGATTTTCATTATTTTGCCATAAGTGCAAAAACCCTCCTATTGAACTTGGGGTTTTTCTGGACTGATGATTATCGCAGAACCGTAGAGCTCCAGTCTCATTATGACTGTTTTATGCACACACGCATTCACAGCAGTGTGCTCTGAGCTTTAAGTCTTGTTAATGATAATTGATAGATGTGCATGTTTAATGTTCAGTTGGGGTTTTAGTAACATTTATAGCACAGTCTGGTGCTAGTTTAAGGTTTTAGAAATGGTAAAATATGGAAGTAATTAGACAGCCCAAATGAATGATGCAGAACTCTCCTGCCTTGAACAGTTAGGGGACTGCGGTTCGGACGTGCCTGGGAGGTACATATGTGTGCGGTGTTGCTGTTGTTGTTTAAAACTCACCACTGAAAGTGAAAATAGTCAACACGGCATAATTGGATAAATGATGACTGCACATGGTGCACAAAAATGGAAACAATGGAGAAGTGTAGATGCATTCGATTTGCTATAAACTCTTAACACATTTAGCAGCGAAATCTGTAGAATATTATTGGGACTTTTCAAACGTTACGTCTGGAATTTACGCTTTCTGTTTTGGTAAACACACAGGGAATGGAAAAATGCATTTCGATGATGTGAATCAATACAGAAAAGAGCCGGAATGATTCATATCCTCTTTGAACTTGACGTGGTTTTGTTTGTCAGAAATAGTTTTTGAGTAAACAGTTTGATGAAAAATGAATTCCATCCTTTTATTGAGGTGAGTGTTATTTTTTGGATGTCAGGATTCTTACCACACTGCATCTTAATATGCAGAGATAACTGCAGTTTTAGGAAGTGACAAGTATAAGTAGATTTGGGAAGATCTGGCATTGGAAAACCTGGATAATGATATGCAATTCTTTGTTAAGGTATAGTTGTTCAGAACTGATATATTGCTCATTTTTTCCACCTCGTTTCTTTTTCGCCTACATTAGATTTAAGTGATTTATGCGATTATATTCTGAGTTTGGATTTCTGTAGAATTAATTTTTTATTTTTATTAGGGCTGCATAACAACTAAATGTTTGCAGAATAAAAGTTTTTTGTTTACTTCATATATGTGTGTTTACTGTGTATAATAATTATGCATATATAAATACACACACATGCATATATAATTTTAAGAAAAAAAAATTATATATGTGTGTATATATGTATATATAAAAATATTAATATTTATATATTTAAATTATGAATAAATATAAAAATGTATATACACATGGAAATATTTCTTAAATATATACGTGTGTGTGTGTGTGTGTGTGTGTGTGTGTGTGTGTGTGTGTATATATATATATAATAATTATGCACACACATGCATATATAATTTTAAGACAAAATGTATATATATAATATTTAATATATACATATATACACACACACACATATATATATATATATATATATATATATATATATATATATATATATATATATATATATATATATATATATATATATATATATATATATATATATATATATATATATATATATATATATATATATATACATATATATATATATATATATATATATACATATATACATATATACATTTTTCTTAAAATTATATATGCAGGTGTGTGCATAATTATTATATATATATATACACAGTACACACACATAAATTATGTAAACAAAAACTTTTATTCTGCAAACGATTAGTTGCGATTTGTTATTATGCAGCCCTAATTTTTAATTTTGCTGCCATATGTTTGTAGTCTATTATAACTATTATTAACTGCTATTTGTAGCGCTTTTATTTTGACAATGACATTTTTTTAAAAATGTAACTAAAGATTGTAAACCTGTTTAAAGCTGCAATCCATAACTTTTGCCCCTCTAGTATTGACGTCTTTGTTTGAAACACAAAATTGCTGATAACTTTACATTTTTATTTTTCATTTTATTTAAAATCCGACCCGACAGTTCGACTTATAAATCATTGTTATAAGCTTACTGTTGTAAATTGTGTTAAGGAGACAGTTTTAAACATTGATTGTTTAAGTACTTGTTCAATAACAGATTTTATTATTATGTGCTTAGAGGCAAAAATGTGACTAAACAAAATAGATTTTGGTAGATTACTAATTTTTTTGCTATTCTTTTGCAGGATGAATTCCATCCATTCATTGAGGCATTGCTGCCACATGTGCGTGCCTTTGCCTACACCTGGTTCAACCTGCAGGCCCGCAAGCGCAAGTATTTCAAAAAGCATGAGAAGCGGATGACCAAGGATGAAGAGCGCGCCGTCAAAGACGAACTCCTGGGCGAGAAGCCCGAGGTCAAACAAAAGTGGGCGTCACGCCTCCTCGCCAAGCTCCGCAAAGACATCCGACCAGAGTGTCGTGAGGACTTCGTGCTGTCCATCACGGGGAAAAAGCCTCCGTGTTGTGTCCTCTCGAACCCTGACCAGAAGGGTAAGATGAGGCGCATTGACTGTCTGCGGCAGGCGGATAAAGTTTGGCGTCTGGACCTGGTGATGGTGATACTGTTCAAAGGCATCCCACTGGAAAGCACAGATGGAGAACGGCTGGTAAAGGGCGGCCAGTGTTCCAATTCTATCCTCTGCGTCCAGCCTCATCACATCAGCGTGTCCGTCAAAGAACTGGACCTTTACCTCGCCTACTTTGTGCAGGAGAGAGGTGAGTTAGCATGCGAGCCAGCCATATGTTATGTTTCGTGTAGTGGGTTGGATTCTTTACTAGGATACAAGATTTACTCTTTTTTTGACGTAAGGGGCCGGTACGAAATCTATTTAACAGTGTGTTATGCAATCTGTAAGTTTGTGTGAATGAATCCTCATCTATTCAATGCGTAAAGTGGATGATTCTCAGAACTGGGCTGCCTCTGAACTGTGACGGCAGTACTGGGAAGTCTTGTGTAAATGTACGGAGAAACCCAGGCAGGTTGGTGTGGCGGTTGAAACGGACGCTATTTTACTACATGGCGTAAATCACAAAAGATGCTCCGGCTTGTTTTTCTGAGAAAGCTGTTGACTCATCTCCTGTTCTGCTTGGTACCAGGAGCAACACGATGTGACTGCACTTTTGCTGCGAGCCTTAGAATGCACCGAGAGGTATGCTGCTGGGCGACCTTTTCAGCAACAGAATTGAGCTGTCAGAGTTGCATAGAGACATAGGTCTGCATCGAGCCAGAGAAACAGGAAGAAAGGGAAATTAAGACGCTCACAGAGCCAAGCTCTGACACTATGATTCATTTAATATAAGTGGACTCGCGCTGGCAGGCCATGTGATGTGTTTCAATTTATTGCGTTGTAAAAAGGAGGTGCCTGGAAGCCAGCTGATGATCTTACAGCCTGTGCCAGCCAAGTTGGCGTATACATAGGCCTATGGCTGAGCTTTAATGTACCATTAACCCTTGCATACCTCATGGCTGAACCTCTAACCTCTGCTCACAAGTGTTAAGTGTCAATTGTTTCTTATATAATGGTTTGATTTATTTAATATAATGAAAGGTTGACTGTTGAAAGGTTACATGAGCGAATTCATTAAGATTTTTCACAATTTCATGTCATTTTGACAAACCCTCTTTACAAAATGCATCCTTGTTATTGAATCAAAACCTGCAAAATGAATCAAACAAATGACAGGTCCCACGGGTCCTTGAAATACTTGAAAGTTTGTGAATCTGGGGGAAATAATTTAAGGCCCTTGGAAGTTTTTGAAAATATACATGCATAGATACAGGTCATTGAAAGTGCTTGTATCTATTTTATGCAAGAAGTTTTTTTGGGAAAAAAATCCATATTATTCCCTGTGTAGTGTGTAGGATATCAATTTCTAGCCTTTTAAGCACACATGCTAAACTGTTGGCTTTAAATGCTTATATCTTCTGTATGAGAATGTTGATTTATACCAAAATGCTTTTTTGCATAGTTTTGTTTGACACATGAAAAAACGTATTGGGTTATGTATGTTACTGTTGTTCCCTGAGAAGGGAACGATACGCTCTCTTGCCATACTTCCTGCATCCCTGTAACGCCGTCTTCGGCAATATTTCAGATAGCGATATACTTCCGTGCTTCCGCGTCACCTTGTCTTTGTCGTTAAGCCTTACAATTGGTTAAATTTGATATACACATTGACGCACTTAGCCCTGGAAGCATCCTCAAAGTGTCACCGCAGTGACGCAGCACGAGTTCCCAGGAAAGGGAACTGTAACAATGTATCTTAAAAGGTAACACAATGTAACCTTGCTCTCACTTGAAATGTGTCTGCTCATTTAGTCCTTAAAAAGGTCCTTGAATTTGAAGTTAAGTAAGGTGTGGGAACCCTGTTGTTTTCTGATTGGCAAAAACTAGCATGGCCACCTGACTTTTGTTTTTTAGACAGGTGTGACTTCTCAGAACAGCAGTGATATTTCCGTGATATCTGTCAGAGTACATGTGCATTACTGTAAAAATGTTTTTCGTTTGTTTTTATAAACAGACGGGTATTTTTTTGTGGTAAATGCCAGCATGCCACAGATGCTCTCCATAGACATTAAGCTGTGAATAACCGCAGTAATATTTACGAGTAAGGTTTACTTGTAAACAGTTAGTCAAGCATGATATGTTTAAAATAAATTCCAGTGAAAGCACAGTTATGAGTTCAGTGAAATGGTCACTGTGTCAGATTGATGGAGTGTGTAGTGTATAAGCGTAGCAGCAGTCTGAATGACTCAACGATGTAAGTTTGCATGTTTCTCATATTCCAAATTTCTCATGTCCAAATCTTATTTATTCAATTACCAAGAATCTTATCTGTGTGTCAGTGTATTATAAAGAAAGACCGGTGGAAGGACAAAAAAAAGGAGAGGAAAAAAAAGTCCACCATCTGCAGCCTGTCTTTCTATCTTTTTCACTCCTTTATTCTTGTTTTCTCTTTTTTTTTCATCCATTTTGCTTTTTCACCCCCCCCCCCAGTCGACCTTCACCCTCTGTTGTCTGGGTCAGGCAGGCAGCCTGCGTGTCATCTGACCTGCCTAATAACCTACAAACTCCTTGCTGTAAACCCACTGATAAAGAACTGCATCTCGGGCCCTCCTACTAACCGCAGTACCAAAGAAGCCAGTGAGGGGAAAAGAAAGGGGGAGTGGCCTAGAGAAAAGCATACAGTCAGCATTTGCTCTTAAAGGCACAGGGTCATCTTTCACAGGCCTTAGTTGACTTAAACAGGGCTTGTAGTGTTTAGCTGTTGCTGCAGCTGTGTTTTTTAGTATGTTTCTTTGCTAATGGAGCGCAGAGTGGGGTGGGACGGTGGTCCTGAATGGCGGCCTGACTGAGAACCAGTGGCTATTATTTTCATTTTTTCTGTTCAGTGTATTTTCCTTACTAGTTTAACCGCAGATCTCATTGGGGTGAAACGGTTCCCTCGGAAGATAATCGAATGAAAAAAAAAGTTTAGCTAATCATCTGATTATTAGAGCATTAAGATTGATCTGCTATTTGTTTCGGTTTTACCAGTTTCTAGTAGGATCACCTGACCTGAGCATCAGGGCATTTACAGTAGATTTGTTTAATGCACTCGCTGCTGTCTGCACTTAGCACCTGGTTTGCAAAATGGTTTATGCAAAAAAGTAATAGTGCAAATTTGCCCACAAAAAATGTGTGCTTAATGCACAAAACAAAGTTAACTTTGTAAGATGAAAGTAACTTTGTATTGCACATCTCATATTAATGCTTCCCTTTGCCGTCTAACTCACTTTTGTAAGTGGCTTTAGATAAAAATGCCTGCTAAATACCTAAATGTAAATGTAACTTGCATTGGGTAACTCCCTATTTGGCAGGACCGTTTAGAGGTGTTTTGGTAGATGCAGCAGAAAACCACAATCTCTTATACTGAGATTATAATCTGTAGCGATGCTACACCACTGCAATCTGAGCATCTGATTCAGCTATTTAAAATTCTGCGCGTGTGGTTCTCCATCATTTGATCATCGTTTGATAAAGCACACCAGAATCAATAGTAACAAATGTAAACAAACAAACTCCGTAATGAATGATAAAAAATAACCTAAATGACACAGTTTGCTTAAACGAAAACAACATTATGGTTTATTTTATTGCGTATAGCACCTTGTCATAGTTTTTGCGATGCGTACGGAAATGCCACGTGCCAAAATGATTGTTTATTAAGTTCACGCCTCCGTCTCAGTCTCTGCAGTTTTGGTAGTAAATATGCCATATTACGCTTGCCAAAGCGGTTTAAGGCCGGATCACGTGACTGGTTTGGTAACACTGCAGGAGTTTATAAGAGGCTTGACAGAAGATACCTAACCAGGGTTCTGTGGGCCTCCATATCCTGTCGTTCCACTCGTACAGTGAATGAGGACGCACAAGTTGTGTATCGCTCAGCCTCTCTCTATTGGTGCACTGTAAGACAGGAAGATACAGCACAGACAAGTGCAAACACACACATGCACACACACACATATGTTCAGTAAACACGGCAGAGCTGGAATGTGCTCCAGTGCTCTGGCAGCGGAAATTTGGGAGGGGTGGGAGAAAGGGAGTCATATCAGGTCAAGTTCACAGCGCCGCCGGCCTCCAACAGGGGGAGGTGTTCGGTATGCTTATCTTCTTAAAGGGCCAGCAGCGCTTTAGACAGAGCGCATGCTGTTTTATTGCAGATAAGCGAGTTAACAGAACTAGTCTAGACTTTGGCAATCTCTCCGGTGCGGGTGTTGTTTTAGAAAATATACTGTTGTTTGTTTCATTTCGAGTATGTTGGTTTAATCGATATTTGAATGATACTGTATTTTGTATAAAGCAATAATTAATCTTGGATGCCATGTATGCTGAGCCCAACAACCGTAGATGTGTAGGTTTACCAATTGCATTTTTGCAAAAAACATAAATAATAAAAAAAAATATATATATAGATATATTATTTGCAAAAATGCAATTTTTAACAGTTTAATTTTATAAAAAAGTGTATTAAATACATTTTAAAAAACATTTAAATATTATTTATTTCATATAATACTTAAAATGTTTATAGGTAAATGACTAAAATTATTTTTACTAGTAATCTCAAATTTTTGGACACTGTACAGAGCTACTAAAGCAGACATACCATTTGACAGTATGATTGACAGTCAAGGGTGCGATTTCCTGACAGAAAAAAAGACCTGCTCACTTGCGGCTAAAGCTTGTGGGTCGTCTGTAGAAACATCAAAGTGTTCCCACCCCACAGAACTTTCTATTCACACTTACCAAACCTTCAGGTGCTTCAGAGAAAAAAAAATATTTTCCAGGTAATCACAGTAAATTACTGTTAGTCAATCCTCTGGCTTCTCACAGAACGCTTGTTCTCTCCGAGCGACAGTTTTCTGAGAGAACCAGTCACGCATGTAGCCACTCTGTCTGCAGGACATATCCTGTTGCATTCGGCATGCCTCTGAATATGTCAATTTTCAGTAACTTTAATTTCTCCGTTAACACTATTATCTTTCTCATGATGCTGGTTGTCTTTGTGCCAAACACTTTCTCTGTTTACATTTACGTTTATGCATTCGGCAGATGCTTTTTTGATTTATCAGTAGTGTTTCCTTGGGAATCCCATGACTTTTGCAGTTTTATAGCCGAGCTCTTGTAACTGAGCTACATTATTCTGTCTTATTGCTTTGGTTGACCTAAAGAGGACATATCATGACTTTTTCAATGTTTAAGTGCTATAATTGGGTGCTTCTATCAACCTAGAAAATGTGAAAAATATTAACCCAGTAACTTAGTTTTGTAAACCATTCTCTGCAAGCATGTTAAAAAATAGGTAATTGAAATTTGGCTCCCCTTGTGATGTCAGAAGGGGATAATACCTACCCTTAACCTGCACTATCCAACCACAGCACTGCCAATTTGGTCAGAGATCAGCTCATTTGCAAAAGGACACACCCAAAAACGGCACATTTTTGCTCATACCTACAAAGTGGCAGTTTTAACATGCTATAATAAATTATCTATATGGTATTTTGAGCTTGAACTTCACATACGTACTCTGGGGAAACCCAAGATTTATTTGACACATTTTGCGTCTTTTGTGCACGCTTTTGCGGCTTGTGAAATGTCCACTTTAAGGGTCTTTGTTGGCTATTGTAGCTACAATACAATATGCCATAAAGGTTATGGCATGTTATCTTTGCACCAACCTACAGTATCACTTTTGGAAGAAAAGGTAAGAAAACAGTTGCACAATGTACTATGGTATTAGCACCGTATTAATTTTCAGTACCGTGGTATAAAACAACAAACCATAATATTACCATTTGATGAAATCACTTTATCATGCTACTGCCACTTTGGTAAACAAAGGATAGAACTATGAAGAAAAAACCGAGAGAGGGTTTAAATGTGATTATTTGGAACTTGTGATGAGAAGTAATGAGAGAGATGCTTGCAGAAAGAGGTCACAGATGAAAGTCGGTAGCATTGCAGCTGTATGATCTGTCAGATCAATGCTGAGTGTTCACAAAACACTTATTGCTCATAGTCCACTAGACACGTCAAGCTCCTACATTGTCAGAAAAATGTCAATAAAAGTGATCCAAAGCTGTCACTGGGGCAGTACCCTTTAAAAAGGTCCTATGTGTTTGATTAAGGTACACATATGTAAACATTTGAGGTACTTATATGTATCTTTGAGGTACTGTTCATACCAATATGTACCCCGGAGGTAGGCTACTACTATGACTTAGTTGCAAAGGTGTAGTTTTTGAAAGAGTACTGGTCTAGTGACAGCACGGCTACATTCAAAATGACATATTTGCGTGCACAAAATACTAGAAATGTGAATCGTCCCTTTGACATGTTGTTTTGTTTCTCTTGTTAATGTATGTATATGTATATATTTAATATGTATGTATATATGTGTATATATATATAATTTTTTTTTTAAATGGGCATAATATTGGCAATTAAACAGAACACATTTAGTATTAGTAAATGTAGTAAACTTTCAACCACCAAAATTAACACAACAGGTGGCAATTGCAAGTAAAAGTTCTGCTTGTATTAGATTTCCAACAATGCATGGTTTAATTTGCCATGTTTTTGAATTTTATAACCTAATGAACTGCATATATTGCAAAAAAAAAACAATACAATCAAGGGGCCCACTTGGGTGATTCTCACGAAATCCAGATTTAGAAGGTGCAGATTTAGAATTTTTTTAGATTATCATTATCATTATCAAAAATTATCATTACCACAACATATTACATTAAATATATGCATTTACAAACTCATGTTTCGGTAATGAGAACTAAAAAGTTGTCTAGGTACTATGAGAAACAAAATTTCTACTTTTATCTGGAGAGAAAAAATAAGAACTGCGCTTGAGTGTCACAGTCAATTATGTCGGTTCCAACTATTTTTTTTTAAAATGTTAGTTCTGTGAGGGCTTAAACAATGATTAAAAATTGTTGCAGAGGATGAAAAATTGGTCTTTGACACATTTATATTCCTTATTATTGTCCCTACATTTACCAATGATCACCAAATACCACATGTTTCTTTACTGTACATTTTTATAGTATAACATGCACCGAAGCATTTTTTTTTTTTAGATTTTTTAATTATAAATATTTCCATGTAAAAGAACCCAAATAGGGTCATGAACACCTTGTGGTAATGAAAATTTTAGGGATGCACCGAAATGAAAATTCTTGGCCGAAACCGAAAACCGAAAATGAGGAAACCAAGGCCGAAAAACCGAAACACCGAAATAAATTATTATGCCAATTATTAGTACAAATGCATTTATGGCTATCACTGTGTACTAACTTTAATAGGGGTGTGTGACGGATCACAAAACTCACGGTTCAGATCACATAACAGTTTTTGAGGCACGGATCGGATTATTTTTCAGATCAGCAAAACGGGGGTGGGGAAAATCTAATAACAAATAAAGAAATTACAAAAATTTATAAAAAAGAACAAAGCTGCACATTAATAAGGGCTAACATTAGGATTAGGTACAGAAATCGAAATAAATGAGTCATTTATTGTATAAATTAAATATATTATTATTTTTAGAGCTATTTGTCTCTTTGTTAGACTTAAGTAGGTTAATTGAGGTTACTGTCTCTTTAAATAAGCAGAGACTGGTTTATGACTGTAATTAGGGATGTCCCGATCAGGTTTTTTTGCCCTCGAGTCCGAGTCCGAGTCATTTGATTTTGAGTATCTGCCGATACCGAGTCCCGATCCGATACTTCTATAATACATAAAAAAAAGAATAAAGAAGAGCGAAAAAACAGATCCAGGATGTTCCTTATGTCATGCCGCACGCATTGCTGTTTCTGTGTGGAGTCAAAAGAGTCTAACTCTGTGCCAGCGCATAACTACAGATGTGTTAAAAAATAATGAATATATAGTATATATGTTCAGGGGTTAAATTGGGGTTTGTTTTGTGGGGATGCTCTGTTAGGAGGGAGGGTTCGAGGGGTAACATGTTTAATACTGATGACAGCAAAGCCACTGGGTGTGTTTCAATGACATTTTGTATCTCTGATAGGATTTTATAAGTTTCAGTTTTAAAGCTGTGCCACATGTTGACCCAAACTTTAAAACCTGAACTTTAAATTATGCAAATCTATGAGTCTGACACCCTATATGCATTTGGTGCACATGTCATTATGCACAATTGATCAAACTTTGAATGAAGTTATAAGACTTAACCTCCTTGACTCATTCTAGGCATAAGATAGGCTACCCAAAAAGACTCAATTAACAAGAAAAACAACATACTGATTCAGCAATATATCTTATAAATTAGCCATAGATTCCCTAAGCTGGTCAGCAGTTAGTTATAAAATACCTATAGTTAGGTCGTGATTCATTTGTATAATCAAAATACATTATTTTATTAAACTATACAATCAGTTGTATCCAGTTATCTAGTTAACATTTTGTAATGAGATGAGTGACATGGCTATACATACTTTAATACTTTGTTTCTAGACTTCTATTAAGTTTTTTCGACATGGGCACCATTCTTACCTCTCTCTCTCTCTCTCTCTCTCTCTCTCTCTCTCTCTAGTAATGTCAAATGATCCTGCGCGAATGCGCGTTCTTGAGGTTCTGAGTGAGACGCGGAACTGCGTCTGAGCACATGTTGACAATAACGATCAACGCGTCGTTTAAATGAGCGGTAAAAACGCGGTTTTGTCGTGGGTTCCTTGCACGCACGAGTGTGAAGCCTATGAATAAAAGCACGTCAATAGGCTTGTTCGACTTCATGCGGCGCCGCAACAATCGACAGCCGGGTGACGTCAAACTACCGCGAGAGTGATCCGCGAAATCATACGGAGGAGTTTGCTTTTAAATCGTTCTCGCGGAACTTTGACGTCATGCAGCACCACAAGAACCGGCAGCCGGATGAAGTCGAACAAGCCTATTCTCTTCAGTTCACACGCACCAGCGCAGCGCGTACACTGGCGTGGAGCAGAGCGAGAACTTAATGGATTTTAAACCCTGCATATGTATCCGAGTCCTGATCGGGAGGTAACGTCCGATTCCGATCGAGTCTGAAACCACGTGATCGGGGCCGATTTCCGATCACGTGATCGGATCGGGACATCCCTAACTGTAATCTATACATACACTTAAGACATAAACAAATGTTTTTATTAGAAAAAGAATACTTTGGAGATAATTTTGTTTATATGTGCCCTGTCAATAACAGAAAGTTTTTACGTTCGCGTGTTTGCGTCTCACTCGTGTGTGCACTATTGAGGGCACTTAAACGCGCGTGCACACAGAGAACGAAGGCGAATCCCAAACAGCACAGCATAAAAACGTTACGTTGTTTTTCATTGCTTTATTCGGCACATGTATGTTAATGGACTATACAGTATGAGACACATTTTTCTCTCTAAAGTTTACACATCAAGAGTTCTGATCTTTGAAGGGCGTACTCACTGTGATGATCACGTCTGGACCGGACACAACCGCATGTGCCTCTGTGCGTACTTTACCGCCTTTTTGCGGTTAAATACATCCACGCCGCATACATGTTGCTTCAGACAAGCACGTGCAGGTCGCGGTTTCTGTTTGCGTCATCACAACATTTCTGCCGTATTGTTTCGGTGATAAAAGTCTTTCGGCCGAAAGCCGAAAATGCTCTTTTGGGCCATTTTCGGCCGAAAATTTTCGGTGGCCGAATATTCGGTGCATCCCTAGAAAATTTCCCCCTTAAATGTGGAAAAAAACATGAAGATATGTTTGTAACTTTATGCTTCTTATTTTGATACTCTTACTTTGCATTAACTTTATCAAAATGTTTATCAAAAAGTCTAATCTCGCGAGAATCACCCACTTGTGAATATTTTGCCCCAGGTCACATATTGTCCAAACAAAATAAAGTCTTTTATAATTACTAATAGTTTTGGATCCTAACTTTTCTTAATGCCATTGGAAGTTGTAGCAAGTTAATTTCAGACTCTCCATCAATGTGTTGCTGTGTTTCATACCTGTGAAAAGTCCTAATAAGTAATTTGCACACAATGTTCTAATCTAATAAATCTTTGCATTAGTTGATATAACAGAACGGTGTCTTCTATCAAAGTATACAGTGGCAGCGCAATGCATCCATATTGAACTACATCTGATAGGAGGCGGTCAACATCAGCCCGCCATGAACATTCAAGTGTGCGAACCAGTAGTGTGACCTTATGTTGCCTTCAGAAGAGAGCAGGTGATAAGCAGGCATGGCTCCTTACAGATTAAACAGCGACTCCCTGATAAAACCCTCTGTGTTACTGTATCTCAAACCGCTGTAACAGGTCACCATCTGGAACTCCCTCAGCATTTCTGCTTCGTGGAAATTTAATAGAGGCCACCTGAATTTTCAGTGCTGCTGAGGCTTAATTTACCACACACTTGTGTTCAAACAGCCCTGCGTGTGAAATAAAGATGGATTTTATGACATCTTTATTGCTTTGTAACTTGAAACCTTTTCGGAGTTGTTAATAAGTATTCTTGTCATGGAAATATCTTTACCGCAGGGGTATCAGTTGCCAGCTCTGCCATAATTTTCTGCTTTCTCTGTGAATTTTAATAAAGGGGGGTCCAGAAGACCACATTGAAAACCTGAATTTTTCTTATAATTTCATCCCAAAAATCTATTTTATTTATTTATATATGTGTATATATATTTGTATTTTCAACCATGTAAGATGTTTTCTTTAGGTCACTGATCAAATGCAAGAAAATATGTGACTGGTCATAGTAACTCTTTTGTACAAAAGGTCAGATTTTTTTGTGATTGAATGACACTTTAACATTCTCAAATTATGCCAAGTAATATTTTAACCAATACCTAATGATGCAGTACAGTTTGTTAAAAGGCGTAAGGATAGAAAATCCCCTCATTAGCTCAGTATAAAAACAAAAGAAGTCAATGGAAAGTCCCCGCCATGACATAAAACAAACATGTACAGTTTGTTTGTGTGTGTTTGTATGATTAGTAGAGACCCTCATGTTTTTATCCTTGGGACATGTTATAGGGTTTGGCAGGCGTCAGAGTGCAGTCAAGAGAACCGTTTACATTATACTTACTGTTTGTTGCTTTCTGCCTGACTGAAAGACCACGGTCACAGTCGTAGCACTTCTGCCAATCTGTGTGTGTGCTGTGTGTTTGTGAACGACGAGAGTGCGTTTTTGAGGTTCTAGTGGGTTCAGGCTTTTTAGAAGTCATGAATTACTGACTTTTTATTTACATTTATGCATTTGGCAGACATTTTTATCCAAAGTGACTCAAATTCAAGATAATTTTTATTGAACCTATGACCTTTTACAGTATGCTGCTTACAACACTAACTGGTAGAGCAACTGCATGTTTTAAAGAAAAAAGAAAAGGATTGTGTGTGGAAGAAGTGAAGAAAGGTTTCAACGGAGAGTGAAAGAGAGCGAGAGAGTTTGGTCGTGACAGACTGATGGTGTCCTGAAGCCCTATAAAAATGTTTCCCTTGAAATACAGATGCCCCAGCTGGTGTCATGCAGATAGATAACTCCACTGACTTAACACACCCTGTCTTTGCTTTGCCAGGATGTGTGTGTGTGAAGTGTCATTTATACTACTTAACCTCACCACAGCTGCCAGTAAATATGAATATGTCTGAAGAATTGCGCTTTGAAGTCTTTATTAGGTATATTTATAGGACGTATTCGTGCACCTTGTGTTAGAGAGTGTTGGGGGTAACGCATTACAATTAACGTGCATTACTTAATAATATTACTTTTCTGAAGTAATGAGTAAAGTAATGCATTACTTTTTAAATGTATACACTAATATTTGAGTTACTTTTTGCAAGTTACTTTCAGTTTAATTAATTTGATAAAAAAATTATGTACTGAATTAAACTGAACGTAGAATTATGCACTCTATGCGTACACACCTGTGTGGGAACCGTTTGAGTCAGAAACTAAGATGGCAGGCCAGAATTTGACATTTTTGCTATGAAATATGCAATTTCTGAATGCAGAACGTTTCAGCCAAGAAAAAGTAACGCAAAAGTAACTAAGAAGTAACATAAGCATTACATTCTATGAAAAACGCATTTAGTTACACTTTTGGGGAGTAACTTAATATTGTAATGCATTACCTTTAAAAGTAACTTTCCCCAACACTGGTGTTAAATGCATCTACTTTGCACCTGAATTTTTTTCCTCAGGAATCATGTGTTCGATTACTTCGGAGTTAGTAAACACACCTTATGCAAACATGCATGCAGAGTTAATGAGCAATTAATCTTATTGTCGTTTGCTCATTATCAGTACTGTATGTGCTGTATTTAAAGGGGACATATTGTGAAAATTAGACTTTTCCAATTGGGTCCCCAGTGCTTCTATCAACCTTGAAAATGTGAAAAAGATCAACCCAGTAACTAAGTTTTGATAAACCATTCTCTGCAAGCATGTGAAAAAATAGGTCATTGAAATTTGGCTCCACTTGTGATGTCAGAAGGGGATATACCAGACCTTAATCCTTAATGCACTATCCAACCACGACACTGCCATTTAGTGAAGAGATCAGCTCATTTGCATTTTAAAAGGACACAGCCAAAAACTGCACATTTTTTCACACCTACAAAGTGGCAATGTTATAATAAATTATCTATATGGTATTTTGAGCTAGAACTTCACATCTGTATTCTGGGGCACCAAAGATGTATTTGACATCTTAAAAAAGTATTGTGAAATCTCCCCTTTAAGCAATAAGACATTACAGGCTGTTATGTGTGACACTATATAAAGTTGCACAACCTTTAGTTGTGACTTTAGTAATAATGTTAATCAAATTCAATCTCTTCTTTGTCAATCAACTATATTCACAAGTGCAACAGTTGGTAAAAATCTTGGGTGCAGTTCCGAATAACACAGCAGTCATATCAGTACAATACAACACAACATATTTAATTAACATAATTTACATAGCAATAACATGAGATATAGCAAGTCACTCAGCAAGCTGCAACTATGAAGGACCGAAACCGAAATGTTTGATTGAAATTGGGTACATCAAAGTTTTACCTTCTGCACAGATTTTGTCAAGTTAGGTTGGAAACCCCTTGATTTACCTTACTCTCACAATGCATCTGAACGAATGCTTTTTGGACCACAAATGGGAAATTAAATTGGTATCATTTTCCATCTTGACTCAACTTGTCTCACAACGATGTCTGAAATGACGACAACGGAAGGCGCTCCCCCCTGAACAGGAAGTGGCACTCTCATTTTTTATCTGCGTTGACAGCTCCGTTTAAATGCCATTACTGAAACTCATTTGCGATAAATGAAACTTCATATATACGCACATCAGCACACACTGACGCAAATATCTATAACTTTACCAGAAACTTTAGCATCGTGAAAGCAGAATTTTGCTTTAATGTGGTGCGCCATGACAACACCATTGATGACACATTAACGTATTATTCATTGCAAAAATTTCCCTCACCGGCTACCGTGTTTCAGCTGAATTGAGTGAGTCAGGCAATTTGTCTTGTCATTTGCCATTTGAGGGGCTTCATGTCTTCCAGATGTCTTTGAGGTTATGAAAAGCACGCACTTATAGATTAGGAGTTTAGTTTTTTGCAGGGATGTATAAGAAACTTTTGAACAGTACTGGGGTTTATTTTATAGTTAGCCACATTAAATGTAAGCTGTACTTGTTTAAAGCTATATTATGTATCACACAGTTACACTGTTTGTGTAGTAAGAAAAATGATACACTCAAAAAAAAAATGATTCATTGGATTAACTCAATAAAATTGTGGGCAGGATTTCCATCCAATATGAATGTGTACCCCTAACTCATAAAAAACTGCTTTACACTATAAAAATATGTTGAGTTAGTCCAATTCAATTTAAAGTAAATGGCAATACTCAATTCGTTGCCTCTACTCAATTTAGTGTAGTCTGGTTAACTCGATTTAGCGTAGTTTGAGTAGCTCAATGTAGTGTAGTCTGAAGAACTCAATTCTGGTAACCAAACAATTTGAGAAAATATAACACAAACGCTTCTAAATCAATAAGATAAACGGACATTAAACACTATTAAGTCTTTCTCTTTACCTAAAAATGCATAAAATAACACTTAATTAAAAAAATTACTCTCCAATAGCAGTTGCATGCAAAGCATGCTGGGAAATTCTTTTTCCAGAACCCAAACTCAAACTAATTGTGTTAACGCAATTAAAAAGAAATCAATAAATTATAGTAGATATTTATTTTGTGTTATACTAATTAAATATATATATACTTATTGCTCTTAATGAGGTATTTTAAATTAATTGAACACAATTTTAATGTGTCATTTCTAAGAAGGGCTTGAATCATTTTACATTGTAAAATGATGCACAAATCTGTTCACATGTTATACTTGTCTTTAATTAATCTCAATAAATCCATCACTGAGATATTGATGCTTCTAGAAATTGTAGTTTTTTTAGTTAATTTTTAGTTTGACTCAGCTGTGTTTCATTTTGACAGTGAGCTTTTTGTGTGTTAGTTAGTTGAAATGTTCTGTTTGCTCTCGGTTTACAAAATCTGTTGTTTTTATGGTAAAAAAACTGTCAGCTGCGGTTGCCAGAAAACCCCGTAAAGAGTTGGATATGATGACCAAGTTTAATGCAGTATGACAACTTTTAAATCATAATTTGTTACCTGATATTTAACACCCTAATGTACATATCTGGCAACAAATATGTAACAAAACATTATTTTTATTAAGATATCATTAAATGTTAAACGTTACACTGTAATGTGCAGTGAATTATAGGGACGTCCTTTTTACCTTTTTCACAGTATATTTTAGGGATGGGTGGTATTTTTAACTTGCAAAAAACATAATTTTACCAATATTTTAATGTAGAAGTACTTGTATAACCTTGTTAAATGTAAGATTTTCAGTTTCAAAAACCAAATATTTTACATAATTTTGTTGTAAAAATGTAATGTCTTCCATTACAATTTTTCACTATAAGTGACAGTAAAAAAAATGTATAATAGCATTTTTACATTATTTTTAGTGTGCGTAGTCTGTATTGCCACAGTTAGCATAATTAGCTATCTGTGAAATATACTGAACATTTTACAGTTACCCAGCAAGCGGAAGGGGATGAAAGGTCTTTTTCTCTCTGTCTGACTTTGAAGTCACTTTGGGATTGGTCCATGGAGGAATAAGATCTTAAGGTTGAGAGATGTTTGACAGAGAGCAGCAGATCAAAGTGGTGAAAGAGAGGAGTGACAGATGAAAGACAGAGATGAGAGGCGGGCAGAAGCTTTCAGGCCAGTCTTGGTTGACTTCCTCTCTTGGCTTTGCATACCATCCTGATATCAGTGCCAAAGACAGGACACACACTTTCACATGCACATACTCTTACGCATGTGTAAACCAGGTCTGCCAGTTTATTGTGGTTATAAGGGCTTTATACTCCCTTGGCATTGTACGCTTAAAACGACAATATTTTTTGTTACTGATGTAAAAGTGTTTTCAGCTGGTTGTGAATGGTGCCTTTGTATCACATCTGATGTGTGTGTGTATCTGTTCCAGCACACATGGTGTCTGTGTAGTGGGTTGTGGCTTTTATAATGTCTTGTAGTGCCGTCCCTCGCAGCAGCATGTGACAAGCGCGTCTGCCCACCCCGGTGTAAACCACACACAGAGAGCCAATCGTAGAGCCTCTGGTGAGGATGTGTGGGATTTTGTGTCGTAAACTAAAATGACTGGACAAATTACTAATTTGCCATTTAGGTTGCTTTTATCATTAACAATGTACTGTAGGAGAGACTCGGTTAATCTGAGGTAGCCTGGATGTGCAAAACTACATAATAAAAATTAAAAAATAAATACTTTCTAGTGGTGATACAATAGTTCATCTTTCAGGATTTGATGCTAAAACCTTTCCATTTTGCAGCAAAGTTCTAAGCTATGTGGACTTCACAACCCCCCGATTGCCCTACCTGTCACTCAACTAAAATAAAAGTTTAAAAATCTTTAAATAGCACCGTGACAGCAGCGATGCCTCATAAGTCTTTGAAAACCCTTCCATGCTAATGTGTGCATCGTGCCCACTGATTTACACTAGGGAATTCTGGGAGAACTGTAGTTTTAGCCCAGTTTAGGCGCCGGGGTCCTCATCACCTCGGCATTCCCTCTGATCTAATCCTCTCTGCCCTCAAAGGAAGCAATTAAGAGGCTGCCTTTAATCCTCGCAGTTAGAGAGCGAGATTGCCCAGCGCATTGACGGCCAAATGATGCATAAGTGGTTGTTTTGGAGTGGGAGCCCCATTTGAAAAAGCTTGTCCAGACTTTCTTGAGTGGGTCAGACTCTGAACTTCGGTGAACTCTGTGCAAAGCGTTTGTCTCAAGATTCGAAACTCGAAGAGTTATTCTACCGTTGTGAAGTCTATAAGCGGTGTCTATGTGTATCAAACTTAAGTTAGGTATTGATTCTCTGTGATGCATGTTCCAGTGGTCGATTAATGTTTTTTTTTTTACGACATTCACCTTTTAATACACATTTAGTGGAGATACGTCATCACTTTTTACCGGACTTTGTATCATTTAAGCTTCACAATTAAGCTGCATTCACACAGTAGGTGCATCTCATTTACAGTAATTATGCGAACACAACCGTATTTGACACTCCTGTACATATATTTTTAGTTTGCCCTTCACAGTACCTGAAGTCTTAAGTATGTCCTCTGAATCGCAGCAGTGATGTCACTATGATGAACGTGTGCAGGGTTCTTTATAGTAAACTTCATCACACAGCACAGATGGGAACCATCACTTCTCCTTTAACCTCGCTTGTCTTTCCATTCCTGATATTCCTCTGCACGTCACCGCAATTTATCCCTTCTGCCATTTTCATTATCGGTCATTGCGTATGATAATGAGAGTAGATCCTAAAGCTCGACCAGATGTTTTGGTTTGCACTGTATGGGCTTGAGCTAGCTAGAAATGGTTCTTTTAAAAACCTTTAACTTAAAAGGTTCATTGGGGAGCCAAAAATGGGTAGCATGTATAGCATTGCTGCAACGAACCCTTTTTGAAGACTTGAAGCCTGCAGCTCGAACCATAGGACAAGCGATGCAAAGAAATAATTTACCATTGTTGTGCCATTGAGCACTGACTTCGGTTCACTAGTTGTGTTTTACTAGTCAAGTAGTTACAGAATAGTCCACATTTCTAGTGTGCGCACTGGTTCAACTTGTCGTTTACAGGATATTTCAAAGTCTTGGTATATTATCAGATGTTACAACAAGGACTCTCCCCTTTTTGTTTTTTACTCATTAGCATCACCTTATCAGTAAAATCAGCCGCCCTTTCCAGTCCATGCAGTCCATATTGCCTGATTCAGGGTTTAAACCACATTATATGTTAAAGGAAGTCAAACTTAATAAACGTCCTTTGCGGACTTCAAATGCAATTACTTCACCTCCTCACTCTCTAATGCTTGGCAAGCATCCTGTGAGATCTTAATCCATATCCTTTTGTTCATTTTGCGCACAGGGTTTGAACGAGGCGCACTTCATACTATTGGCTCGGGTAAAAGGGATCTGGCTCATTGGTATGACGTATCCCAACTGTCGCTTTAATTTACTGTCCGCTGCTCTCTGCGGCAGTGCTGAGTTTTTCACACAGCGGGCTGCTGTCAGCTAACCTCCATCTGACATCGACAAGCTGCTGGTCTGGTCTCTGAGAAACTGAGATCGCCGTTAAATGGAAGCTAACATGTGTCAGTTTTATTAAATATATGTGACCCTGTCTGTGAAATCTAATTATGAGATTAGGAACATCAAAGTTTGATTTCAATTCAATTTCAAATCTTTGACATGGTCTTACTTAAAGATTTCACAGAATGCTCTATATATAATGTAGGATGATTTTATGTAAATCACAATAATAGCTATTTAAAGACTGTATATTTAAAAAGTATTAGATGTGGTTAAGGTCAGGTCAATTTTATTTCTGTAGTGCTTTTCCCCTCAAAGCAGCTTTACCAAAAAACATTTTACTATTCACGCATGCAAAAATGTTTTTATTTGTAAGCACTCGTCGTTTTGTGAGAAAACCAAAGTTTAAAAATACACATTTTTAGGAACTATCAATTATTCTAAGTAAGTTTGTGTTTTTTCAGTATGGACCTGCAAAGCGTAACTGTACTTCAGCCTGTACGTTAGCATATAGCATTTACTAGCATAAAGCGCTAACTTAGCAGTCACAACTTTGTTTTTAGCATTGTAACAACATTGTAATTAATTTAATGTGCAATTTAATGTTGGGGTGTACATCCAACTGTAACGTCAGTCGGTGTTATGTTGAGATTGGGCTCTTTTCATCAAAAGTCTTTTGCATGCACAAGGTTTACATAACTCTTATTATTCACCTATTACTAGGTAAATACAGCTTTCTATTCTATGCCACCTTTAAAAAAAGGTTTGTTTCACAAATGGAAATATATTTTTAACCTCTTTGTTTTCCTTTTTGTCACAACTCTTCAAAATTCTTTTAAATTCAACATTTCATCTTTGTTGCTTTCTGCAGCACTTTTAAGAGGAACATAGTGTAGTATGAATGCCATAATTAAAAACAATATTTCCTTTCATTCAGAGCACCTACCCTAAGGGTTCTCTCAGAATGCTTTTTGATTGACAGCTGTTGACCCCACCCATCCACCACTCTGCTGCGTGTTGATTGGCCTGTTGAGAGATCCTAACCTCTCTCATTAGGGAGCTGCCACACTTGTCATTGCAACAGTGAGGTCAGATCATGGGCAGTGCGTGGTATGTCTTCCTGTGTGAGAAATAGAAAGTTACACGGAGGGCTTTGATCGTGTTTTTCTTGCCCTCTCTCTATTTGTGTTTCTTTCCATGCTAACTTCCATCTTCATGTGTTCTTTTCTTCCGTGCCAATCCTAGCTGCCTTCTAATTTGTTTTTGCTTGTTTTTAATGCGCCTTTCTCCTCTCTTCCCCCTCGAACACGCGGTCGCGCTAATGGGTTTTTTCAAATGTTCCTTTTTCCGACTCTTTTCTTACCTTGTGTTTTAGGGCTACCAAGCATCACATTGTCAATATTGATTTTTGAAATCAAGCAATAAATACAGAGAGCCGGAGTCAAAAATAACAATACCGGTAAACGTGGCAAAATATTGTTGCAGAGCCATTGCGGTCACACCAGGGTCCGTTTTTTCTTCCATCGCTCAAGCGCATGCCGTATTTACGTTGAAATGCCTCATTAAGATCGTGCTCTCCATTAAAACTCAACGCCAAGCGCTGTGTGTGGGTGCCCAAACATGCTCCCATATTGCAGCTCTTTATTGTAGCATTTGGATCGGGTTTTAAAGGAATGACATGCGCTGGAAACAATCTGCTCCCCGCAGCTTAAACGCTAACCTCGGTACTACAACCCAAACTGCCCTTCCCGCTAATAGCGCCTGTGGTTGCCACGGCCTTCCTTAGGGTTATAATGAGGGAGAGTTGTATGTGGATGTACTGCTGGGCAGTTGGCATGACACCAGTGGCATGCTGCGTAAACAGAATGATACCCATGGGGGGAGATAGAGGATAGGTGTCCTCAGGACAGGGTTAATAGTGCATATTTATGTTTATATACATACACGGACTACAATTTAATCTGATTTTAATCCTCCCTTGTTTTTGATTGCTGAAGTCATTTGTGCATGTTTTTTAATGCCAAGCCTTCTTAAATTAGTCCCAGAGCTAAGCTTTAGTTAACACAAGCGCAACTACACAACTTGCATTTAAAATCTTTTAATTTGTTTGAATAAAGGGTAAATACATTAATTGTCCTAGGGCGGACATTAGTTTTGGCCTCTACTGTATATTATGATGTACTTTTTAGGAAATTCTGTAAATTCAACTACTATTTTATATAGGTAATAGTTATTATACATTTGTAATGTCTGTATTTATGTGAATGAGGAACTAGATTATTTAAACAATTGCTTTTTAAATCCGTATATAAAATTTTTGTAGAAATTACAATATTGCTGGCAGCTTTACATGAGGCTGTAATTTTATTCAGTATATTATAGACAAAAACTTGTTAAAGGCAGGGTCCATGATCTCTGAAAGCCAATGTTGACATTTAAAATCACCTAAACAAACACGCCCCTTCCCCAATAGAATCTGGACCTTCTGTTGATAGACCCGCCCCACACATAAGCAACCCAGGCAACGATGTTGGTTAGTAGACACACCCCTTACTGCTGATTGGCTACAAGTGTGTGTTAGCAGTCGACCTGACTCCCATTTCCAAAGCGTTTTTCAGGTATCGTGCACTCCGCCTTTAATGTTTAATGTTCATTTGTAACTTTGAACAAACTGTTTCCAGTAAATAACAGAAATTTAAATTTACAGTAAGTTATTGGCAAACAGCTGCATAACTACAGCACATTTTTACAGTGTTAATTTTATGAAATTCTTAAATGTACAAATGTAAAAAAATGCGCATACATGTGTGTGTGTGTGTGTGTGTTTGTGCACAGTCATTAATCTTAGAGAAAATCTGAGCAACACACAAACAATTACTCATTTCCACTTCATACGCAATGTAAAGTGGTCTGCTTAAGGTACACCAGTCTATCATGTTACCCTATAAAACTGTTCAAAATAGCTGTCGGGGTTTATAACTGTGCCTCATTTGTGAATGTGAGGTGTGAGCCCATCAAGCAGCTTTCTTGATATCCTATGTTACAAACAACTGTTAATAAGACAGAGATTGATGTTGCCCTTGTGCCAGTAGAGGCAGTATGGGGGCACACAGAGAGAGAGAGTCCTGTGATAATAGTTTTATGTTTTGTGCATATGTAATTATTATATATAGTTGAATTAATTGTTTTCTTTTCGATTTTAACTCTTTAAAAGCCATGACGTTTAGCAGATGTGTACGATGTGTTATTCTATATACAAGCCGGCTGTTTAAAGGAGGTCACAGGCCTGTTTTCAGACACAGTATACGCAGGACAGAAAAGGTTTTGGCAGTCTATCTGCTTTGGGATGTAGGGATTGGCCAATGCAAGCAGGTGCCCACTAGCAGCATTGTTAGTGGCAGATAGTTGCTTATGTACAAATACTTTGTGCATGTGGTGTCCTGTGAATATTTATATCTTTATTATTGACTAAGGCCATGTCAATGATAGAAATCAATGATTGAAATTAAACTTTGATGCTTCTTATCTCATATTTAAAATATAGGAAACACAAAATATTACAGTTCAGATTATATTTTATTTAAAATGTGCATGTCCTGTCTTCCTTGTGTGATGGCCCGCATCCCTCTCCTGGACCCTCCCTTCCCTTCTGTTTCCTGCGTACAGACAGCTGCCCGCGGGCTGCATGGGGCACTGCCAGCCCTGACAGACAGCATCACTGGTGGCATGGTTGGCATACGGCCCCTTCCCGATTTATCCCCATAAAGGATGAAAAGGAGGAAGAGGAGGGGAGACCTGGAAATGACAGGCGAGAAATAGAGAGAGAAAAGGCAATTATATGGTTGTTTGAGTTTACTCAACTGTTTTGCCCCCACCCACACTTGGCTAATTCATTATGTTTTGATTAAAACCTCTACTCTGCTTGGCTACAGCTGTGTGAACAGAGAGAAAGAGAGAGAGAGAGAGGCAGCTGTCTGAATTCACAGTACAATTACCTCTGTGCCGGATGGAACGCCATACGCTGCCGAACACATTCTGCCTTTTCATCCTGCTGCTCGTTCGGATTACTCCGTATGCACCCCGATCGACTGACTACATCTTTTTTAGGTTTAATTACTTCTTTATTTACGAGCAATGGGGAAACCCGGTCCGTCCTGTGCCAGTGAATGGAGGTTTTATGTGCGACACTATGGGCCAAAATAAGCGTGCATCACACAATGCATCATGAATAGATGCAGGTTTTGCTAAAGCTCTGTCCCACAAATCCTAAACAATCATGACAGCACAAAATGAATGAGCTCAGAAGTCAAAAGTTTTTCATTTGCATTGAAACTTTGAGATGTGGCCTAGTGGTTGCCACATGGAGCTGTGATGCTCATGGGGGCATTATAAGCTGGAGTCTGAATAAGGGGTTGGGTGGGTTTTCAATTGTAGTTACTGTAAATGTCATGCTCTGTTTTCTTTGGGTTTAGATTTGTTTTAGAAGAGGTCATTGTCAACCCAATTACTCAGTTTTGACAAAAGCTGTAGTTATTGCTATGTGCAGAATTTTAATAGCCTTATACATTGGACTCAGGGGAGATGAGGCCCAAAATAAAAATTGTTCTTAGGCCTTGTGAATTTTACTTAAAGGTGCATTGAAATCATAATTCTTCATTATGTCACTTTTTACAAACCACATACAGACTTGGCTTTTGTCTGTTATTCATCCATTCATCATCCACCCATCCATCCAAATTTTCAGAATTAGAAAAAGAACAGGTACTGCACACTTCAAAAGATGATTTGATTGACATGCTACATTTTTTAATTATCATAAGACAACTACTATATTTGGAACCAATATATAAAATGTGTTGTTTTTGTTGACACACACAGTGACATATAGGAATTTGAAAAACATTGTCGGGATTTTTAGCAATAAAAATACATATTTCACCACTTCCATATTTTTTCCAGACTGTGTCTAAAGTTAAATTCACTTAATTGTGGGGGTCTTGTGTTATATCGCGAGGGTCCCATTTGAGGAAGAAACTTTTCTTCATATAATCCAGATCATATTTTATAAGGCTCAGCCAAAAGACCCAAAATGATTGGCCTGGAAAGAGAGGGTCAATCTTTCCACTCTCTCTCTCTCTTTTCCTCTCTATCTCACTTTCACTCTCAGTATTCCTTATTAAAGTGATTGAAGGCAGGAAAATCTATACCTAACTGCGCTTAAGCCCACCCTGAAAAATATGGACCGCTCTCTATGTCTGTTTATTTGGAATAAAATGGCATGCTGGGGGATTAGGTGGAGAGAGAAAATGCTGGCACCAGCTGTTTCGGAGGTTTGAGTTACACAGCTGCGCTCCTCCGTGACACCCCACCCGCAAAGCTTCGCTCAGCCCTTATAGTCTGTTCAAGGTATTTCTGCCCCATGAATTGCCATGAAACTTCATGCTAGATAGATAACAGCTCAGAGGAGACTCGACTGCATGAGTAGGAATTAGAGTTGTATAGTATTCCCCTTATTATGCTCAACAATCGAAATCAAACAATGTTGGGCAAAGAATTGTGGGTAATTCCCAACATATTTTTAATGTAATGTCAGTCAACCCACTAATTGGTTAAATAAAGTTTTTTTAAGAAAGGCACACTTAGAAAATTTAAGCTAGTTTCATTTTTGATTGTGCATTTTTTATAGGGCATTTACATGAGACACATTGCACTCTCAATTGTGGATGCTATGGGTGAATAAATGTAAATGTAGATAAAGCACAAGAGAAGGAAAAAGTTTGCAGGGGTCTCGACAGTCGACACATTAAAAAAGTATGCAAAATAGTAAGAATTTTTGGCACTTTTCAGAAAAAATTTACAAAAGCTTTCACTGTGGTGGTGGTACCCTTTCAAAAATTACACTTTTATACCTAAAGGGTGCATAAGTACCTCAAATGTATATACTGGTACGATACCTCAAAGGTACATAATGGTTCCTCAGGAGTACATATCTGTACCTAAATGGCACATACAGGTATAAGGACCTTTCTAAAGGAATCGTCCCAGACCTTTCTTTCTGGCATTGTGATAAACGCCTGCTAGGGCCGATACACATTGGTGTTTTTAATGTTGCCCTGCGAATAAATGCTTTTTTATATACTTAAACCGAGGAAGAATCCACTAATTATGTTTTTTACTATTATTGTAAACTTTAAAATGCTTTTAAAAATGCATCTGGTTAATCATTAAGAGATATGATGCAGTGACCAAAGAAATAAGTCTGAACATGGGCGGCATTAGTGCTGCACTACCAAGGCTTAAGCCCCAAACCTTTCAGTAAAGCCCTAAATCTTTATAATTACCATATAGCCATTGCTGAGTTTTCCCTGCAGAGTAAATACAACAAATCCTGTTGAACCGCAGTTCTGCTTTCAGTTTCTGCATCAAAAACATGTCTCTTTACATATGTTGACATTTACTCTTCACAAGAATCGCCCACTGAGACTGAAAGTATTGACAGGTAAAGTGGCCTTTTCTATCAAACTGCCCAAACATGTTGATAGTTTATCATTCGCTTTCTTATTTTTGTTGTTTATTTTTGTTTGGGCCATAGTATTAAAAGGATCACAATGTAAGGAAATACATGATGTAAATTGATGACCAATCTTTCTTTCGGTGGTCTGTTTACATTTGTATGCATTTGGCAGATGCTTTTATTCACGTTGCATTACAAGATAAACAATTTTTTATCGGTATGTGTGTTCCCTGGGTTCGAATCTATGATCTTTTTTGCTGTTAACACAATGCTCTACTCACTGAGTTTTACAGGTGCACAAGATCTTGAAAGTGACAGTTGCATCCTTCCCTTATACTAAAGCCAAGAAGCACCAAAACTTCCTGTGCATTGTTTATAACTTTCTACAACTTATCGATTGTTTGACTGTCTGTACAGTATGTGTCTGCCGTAGGCGAGAATACCTGCATGCACTCAGAGCCAGACACTTGCATGCATGAGACAAGAGATTGAGTTTCTTGGCTGACTCTATTGTCTCTCCAATATTGATCAGGGTTTTCCATGCTATTTATAACACGGCGTGCAGCCGCCCAGGTCCCTGCAGCACTCATCGGCCCTGCTGGGACTCAGCTCCCCGCCGTAACGTCTGTTATTACTGCACATTATTCAGATTGATGGAGGCCACATTGAATGGCACTCTGTGGTGATCACTGGAAATTCTGTCTGAAACGTTTCACAGGCACAACTTGCTTGATTTAGAGCTTTAGTTTATTGTGACGTCTGTGGTTTGGGTTATATCACTGTTACTGGTTACTGGTAAAGGTGTTAGCCATGGCTTAATCATGTTTTGGCAGAGCTTAAATGTGATCATATTCTCTTTAGTTATCTGTTTAGTCTCATGCATACAGTACTACAAACCATATACATGCCAAAGTGTGTAATTAAAATTAAATAGCGATCCCTGAACTTTAAGGTTCAAAAACGGTAGTTTACATTTGTGTATTTAATTTGATCGACTCCTGCGTTTGGTGCGTTTCATGATCTGTAATTCTTTTCATCAACTGCAGCGTTCGCTTGGACGAAATTCAGGAAACTGCTGAAGTGGGTTAATGTGGCTTTGAGGGAAAATAAAAAATAAATAAAGTTAAAGACTGAGGGGGTGTGGGGGGTTGAAAAGCAGATATTGCTCGTTTATAATGAGTAGTCCAGATGGCTTGAGGTTAATGTTAATGTTTGCCACATTGCTGCATTGTAGCAGAAAGCATATCATAAAAATCCAACAGAGGGAGTGAGGTAAAATCAATGGCAGGGATGGCGAGGGAAAGTAAGTTTGCTGAAGGAGGGGCACAGATGGCCTCTGCTGAAGAAGGGGCATCCGAGGACAGCGGTGTTACGTCACTGTTGTAATCTCTGTTTGGCGTGCTCTTCCTGTCTTGCACACATTACTCTGTCTCAAGTTAAATGGGGCGGTATCACATTTAATATACAGATGCATATTCTCTCCACGTATTTTGGCGATTGCCGGCAGAACCCCAAACGTCCTCGGAGGTCGAACCTACGGTAGTTGTGATATATTACCTCCATATGTTTCAGACAGGAGGTTTTAAACTGCGTTTAAGGACAGCAAATCACTATTCCCGGACGTGTTCAGGGGTCAGCTGGGTAGATGGCACATGTTCACAAGCACGGCGAAGTTACAGCTGACATTGTTAAAATATTTATATACGGTGTTCTCTTTAAGCCACATAGTAAACGGCAACTTTAATATGCAGCATTTGCATTTTGTCACATTGCACTTGTCGGACTGGGCACCCTGAATATGGTTTAGTTTAAATGGAAATGTATAGATAGACGATCAGTTGCAACGTGCAGCCGGTGTAATCAGAGTAAAACAGAGTGCAGTAATGCTCTGTCTGGACTGATAATCGACCCGTCCTGCAGAGAAGTGACGTGCAAGGCCCAGAGAGAGCATAAACAGAAAAATAGGGAACAGATAACTGTTATTCTTTAGATACGTGACAAGCCGGTTAACACAGAGTGCTGTTTTTGAACGTATGGTATAGCGAGGCACTATATACCGCAATTACTGAAAATATGTAAAACCACTATATGTAAATAGCATTTACTGAATTATTTTAATACTTCTCAAAGTTGTGTATAATCATGCTTTGGTATAGAACAGGGGTTTTCAAACTGGGGTCCCCCAGAAAGTTTTAAGGTGTCACCAGAAAATTCTAGAGAAAAAGAACAAAAGCAAATATTTTAAAGGTCTACTTTGGAGACAATATGTAGTTTTGTAATACCACAATTACTATTTATTTTGCACAGTTTAATTTTTTTATACAAATTTAATATAGAAATGCTATATATTTTAGGAAGGGGCCTCACAAAAGGCTTCTTGCGATAATAAAGAGTAAAAACTCCTGGTATAGATGATCAATGAAAAAGTGAAATATAAATGTAAAACGTCCTTCCAGAAAACGCTGAGTTTTTTTGTGATTGTTGTGGGCAGAAATCCTTGATCTTGCAGTTTTCTTAAAAAATGCGATGGAATATGCAGGATATTTATGCAATTTTACGTGATGAAATTGCGTGAACTTGCAAAAACTGTGTGAACTTGCAATAACTGTTTACAGCTTTTCATTGATGTTTACGTCGCATAATTATGTCACTTTCTAACATTCTCATGACAACAGGTAGGGCTGTGCAAAAATATTGATACAGCTAACTATATTTCAATCTCTACTATCGATATTTTTGCGTCAAACAACCTCCTCCGCCGCTGCTGTAGTTGTCGCTGTCCAGTTGTCTGTCATATACAACCATTCAGCCAATGTCTCAGAAGTTAGCGGGGGTGAGAAAATTGCAGAAAATTAAAAAACACCTGCAGCTTTCAAAGCAGACGTGTGGATGCACTTTGGCATTAAAAAAAATTTCAGCTCTGTTTATTTACTTTTTAATAAAAAAGAAAAAGTATTGCAATGTATCGCAACATGCAATGTATTGTATTGTATTGTATCTTGGCACACCTATCACGATACATATCGTACCGTGAGGACCTTGCCAATACCCAACCCTAACAACAGGGGACATGGCTGCGCATGTGTGAAGTAATTGCAACATTTTTCAACTTTCTGCTAAGATGTATATGACTTTTTGCTACGAAAATGCGGGGATTATGAAATCAAGCAAGCCCCACATATTTTGCAAGCAGAAATCTGTAATTTATGCAGCGAAAGTGCGGCGTATTTAAAAAATGCGGCCCCTGCATAAATATGCAGACTTTGGCTGATTATGCATTGAATCATGCGATCGCATAATCACGTTTTTCTGGAGGGAATGGTTAAACGTAAGTTGTTTACATGACCTTCAGTTTTTAAATACCTTTTGGTATAGTTAAAATCGATTTAATAAACGTAAAGCTTATCATATTGCATATTGTTAATGGCACTATTTAGCAAATTGCATATCGTGCAGCCCTAGATCAAGCTGTGAGGGGCAATTATTGTAACATCGTAAGAAACACGTCATCTTTAATATGAGTTTAATTACGTTAATGAATTTCTGAATCATTTTGAAACAGATGTTTTAGTTTATACTACACAAAGATTTGCTTTGAAAACGCACCAAAATGAAGATCAATGGTTAGATTTCAGGGCTCAGACTACACAGCCGCCAGTAGAGTTTTCCAAGCCTTCTGAATGAGGAAAGCCCTCATCAGTCCTGGACGGAGAGCCTGTCGCACACAGCCAAGCCACACTGAAGCAGCGAACGCTGCCACGTGACGGCAGGAGGATCCAACAGCCCGAGGCAGAGAGCGACAGAAACGGGGCCAGTGTGTATCTGTGATTCAGACAGGGAACACAACCGCTTTCTCCACCACAATACAAACCACCAGGGGTGGTTAGCACCCTCAGACACCCGGCTAGATTTTATGGTTCCCTTAATTCACATGAAGAACAAACATGACATGACATGTGGCAAAAGCATGAAAAACTCTTGCGTGTAGCTGGAGTGGTGCGCTGGCCGAACTGGACAACTTTATGAGGCTGTTGCACTTTTTTCTGGAAGATGACAACAACTGTGTGTTTAATGGATGTTCGTTATGTGTAACTCATTTTATTGTGCCTGCAAAACTATTTTTAGTATTTAGTGCACTTGAATTATGAAGGTTTTACTATCAACTATGGATTGAGAATATCAGTACTGGAAATTTCCACATCTCATCACAAGCCATGCTATTCACCATCCATCAATATGACACTGGCTCCTGCAACGCTGCCCCCTACTGATGATACAGGCTCCTTGCACGCATCCCAATAATTATAATAAAATGTATTAAAAAGTGAAAATTATATAACTTTTTGAAGTATTAAAATCATTACGTTTCTGTAACCCATTGCATATTGAGATAAGCACATTTCTGATACTGCGATAATTTAAATTTGCTAGTCATTGCTTGCTTTAGTCTGAATTTATCACTGATTAATTGAGTTTGAGTGAATATCGAATTCATTTTTTGGACTTTCAAATAGGTGAAAGGCAGGTTATTGGCTATTGTTGTGGTTTCTGAAGAGGTTGCATTGTTTGTGTTCATTGCAGTGGCTCAGGTTCTGTGGCTGGTCTGTTCCGGTAAAGCCGAGCAGGAACCGGAGACCCGGGTGTAAGATCAGAGGGGATTGATGCCTCTCAGACCTCAGTGGAGGAACATTACTATTTATTATGGATCCCTGACCACATTGCTAGGCATAAGAAACCACCATTTGAGAAGAATTTTGAGCTGAGACGAAACCATGAGGACTGTGGAAGTAACACAGGCTGAGGCCTGACTTTGGCCTTGGAGACCTCTCCAAACCAAACACGGTCCCTGCGCCCACCCAGACAGCCCTGCCCTGCTTCCACTCCCAAAATGGAGATGGAGGGGAGTTGTGTTTTGCGAGATCTGCCCGACTGCCGTGACCTTCACTAGCCTCCGCTGTCTCTTTAACTCTGACGGCCAATTAGAGATGTCAGCGAATGTTTTGATGGAAACCCAAACTAAGTCTTTTCTCAATTCCGTCCCCATAATCATGGAAATGTTGGACAGCGGAGGCACAGATTGGTAGCCGCTAAAGCTTTCCCACACACACAATTCACATAAATGACACCGTATTGGAACCGTTACAATGCCGATATTCACTGCACTGGCACGGGGTGCATGATGTACATCTTTTGTACGCATAACGTATATGCATTTGTTAAATAATTTTGATAAATATTGTGTGTGTGCATAATCATTTACCATCATAATTTTACATGCCAGCATTTGTGCACTCTGCATGCGTCCTCACAAATGACATGCTACGCTTAAATTGCAGGCCGAGTGCTTTATAGCTGATCCAAAGTCTATGGTGGGTGGTTTGAGCCATTTTACATAAATATATATTTTAATATGTCTATGAAACTCATCCAAAAATAACTTGAAAGGAATACGCCATACACATCTGGTTTTTATATTGTGGCTTGCGGAAAAGCAGAAAAAAATAGGAGCTTTATAATTCTTCGCTCACAATGCGAGTGAAACCCTAGAGTGCCCTCTTCAACTACGGCCTCAATCTCTATTGTTGTTGAATGACTCTCTGGGCCACAGTTAAGAATCTCCTGAACTGGTATGGCACTTTACTAGTCATAGGATGTGACACTTTACTAGTCAATGGTTCAGCGTGGTTGTTTTGATTGTTTTTGTAAACACTTATATTTATGGTGGTGAAGGCGCAGTGGATAAGAGAAACACGCCTTTGGTGTGAGAGACCCGGGTTTGAATCCACTGTGACGCACCCTTGTGTCCCTGAGCAAGACACTTTACCCCTAGTTGCTCCAGAGGCGTGAACCCTAACATATATAGCAATTGTAAGTTGCTTTGGATAGAAGCGTCAGCTAAATGAATAAATAAATAAAATAAATCTAAAGCTGCTATGATCTCAGTTAAACATCATGCCAATTGTATACTGCCTAAAACCTTATCACAAGACTAGTGACCCTGGACCACAAAAACAGTCATAACTTAGGCAAGGCAATTACAGCGGTAAGCAAGTAGAGATTGCTAAAGCAAACCTTTTCATAAGTGATATTTGTTAATGTATACAGACTTTATTTGGACTTTGAACTTTAAATGGGATTTTCTCAATATTTAGATTTTTTGCACTCTCTAGTTCCAAATTTTTAAATTGGCCAAGTATTGTCCTATCCTTAAAAACCAAACATCAATGGAAAGCTTATTTATTTAGCTTTTGGATGATGTATAAATCTCAATTTCAATAAAATGTAATTATATATATATATATATATATATATATATATATATATATATATATATATATATATATATATATATATATATATATATATATATATATATATATATATATATATATATATATATATATATTAGTAGGGATGCACAGATACAAAATTTGTGTGCATACACCAATATTTTGTATACTTAAAATGAAATCTGCCAATACCGATAGTTTTGCTTTTTAAATTATTATGCACTGAAATCCTAGAAGTTCAGAGCATACAAACTGTAACTCATTGTCACCCAATTCAAAATGATCACACTGCATGAGTTTCTGATGCCTTTTGATTGCTCGGAATTAATCTGGTTGATTCTTCTGCTGTTTTAAACATTTAGCCGATGTCCGATAGTGGAAAAATTTGCTATGTAGTATGTGTGCTTCCTGAGATTCAAACCCATAGAGCTACAGGAACACTATTCATAAATAATTGTCAATTTATGTAGATGTTTTCAGTGTAAAACGTTTGTGTTGAGCCAACATTGTTTGCTGTTGAAAGAAACTTGAGACAGATGTTTCTGATTATATGTAGTGATGTGTGTGCTGTCAGTTTAAAAGGTGTTTGGCAAATTGACGCGTTAATGCTTTTAATAAAAAGCAATTAGGCTTGTCATGTGTTTGGAATAGTGATGCTTACCCGTGGCTCTGTTGAGATACACTGTGTGTTGTTTTTGTCTTTGTATTAAGAGCAAATCTTTTGCTTGTGTTCCTTACAGCTATGTAAAAGCTGAGTTGTTAAAGGGACCCTTTTTAAAAAAAAAAAATATGCTCATTTTCCAACTCCCCTAGAGTTCAACATTAGACATTTTACTGTTTTGGAATCCATTCAGCCGATCTCTGTATCTGGCGGTACCACTTTTAGCATAGCTTAGCATAATCCATTGAATCTGATTAGACCATTAGCATTACATCTCAAAAATATCCAAAGAGTTTCAATATTTTCCTATTTAAAACTGGACTCTTTTGTAGTAAAATCGTGTACTAAGACCGACGGAAAATTAAAGGTTGCAATTTTCTAGGCAGATATGGCTAAGAACTATACTCTCAAACTGCGTAATATCATATAATTTTTAAGCGAGATGCTAATGGTCTAATCAGATTCAATGGATTGTGCAAGGCTATGCTAAAAATGGTACCGCCAGACCCGAAGATCAGCTGAATGGTTTCCAAAATGGTAAAAATCAAATATTTAACTCTAGGGGAGCTGGAAAATGAGCATATTTTCAAAAAAGTGGAGTGTCCCTTTAAAGTTTGTAATTTAAATTACACTACAGTAGCATCACCTGAATGATTTAACAAAAAAATAATAAAAATACTTTAATCATAATAAAACCTGCTTTACTCTTTCTTGTGTGAAGCCAGACAGTTGAGGGTAGATATGATCCTTAGGGGTCATTGTTAGGTCATAAAAACACATGCAGCAGTGTGTGCATACACATATGCGTGTGTAGGTCTGCACCTGCAGTGTGACTCTTGTATAGCCTCCCCTGTCTTCAACCAGCTGGCTGTGATTTGTCTAGGCGTTCAGATTGAGCAAATAGCTGCAGTGTGTTATTACTGTCAGACTCAGGCCGTCCCATAATGCCCCTCTACCACAGGAAGCTGCATTCTAGCAGGAAAGGTCAGATTGGGGGCCAATTACCCCCACCTACCATTTTCCCCTCAGCGTCGCTCACCCACTACTTCCTCACAAACCTTCCCCCAGTAGTTGAGATGAGAAGTTAAAGTCAAGATTGTCATTTAACTTTTGCAGCTGTTGACATGACTCTGCGTCCTCTGTTGTCCATTTTTGAGGGTTTGTCTGCAGAATATGCGTTCTCTCTTTTCTAAGGCAGAACACATTTATTTTTTGTTGTTGTTGTTAATTTTTCTCACCCTTGTTATTTTTGTGTTTTGTCTATTTCTTCTGTCATTAAATAAATTTTTAGCCATACTGATACAGATTTTTATGTAATTGTCAAGTAACCAATACTACTACTACGGCTACTACTATTATTTAAAAATAATTGTTGTTTTCACTGCTCTGATTTATATATCTATCTATTCTTCAGGTTTTGTTTTAAAAATTTTTCTATAAAACTGAGTTTAACATCCTTCAGTCTTCCTTGTGTCTATCTCTGATTCCCTCTGTGTTCGTTGGACCACATGAAAGCAAAGGATTTCTTCAGTAAACGACAGCTTTGCAGCATTGCCTCTGTTCTCCTTACCTCAGCAACTTCACAGAAAGATTTAGTAGACGTTCTCGCTCACTCCCTTTTTTCTTTCTTTCTCTCTCTCTCTCTCTCTCTCTCTCTCTCTCTGTCCTGTATGCTCTTTCATGGAGCGTTGCATGTTTTTCCCACCATTCCTCTCAGCAGCGAGATCCATCAAATAAAGAAGACCCATAATTTCTCATCAGTAGCACTTGTTGACATCCGGTGGTCATGAAAATAGAGCCTGCTGTTGTACTGCTCGTATCACTTAACCTGGCTCTCTCCCATTGAAAGGGTCTGCATTGAATTTAGCTGCACACTGATGTTCATAAGATATTAAGATTAACCATTAAAGTTTCCCATGTGGATTCATATCTACAAAGGCCCAAGGGCCGAGTGCAGTCCGCCAGACTTAGAAATGCTCAACGATACCACTCCCTATATTTCTTTCTCTATCTTTCAAAAACACCAGTTTCAGAATTGAATGAGGTAAAAATAACAATTATTGTTTAGATTAAGAATTTATTTTGGTTTATTGACTCGCTTTGAATGTTTAAAATTGTCAGCATTCTGCTGTTTTATATGGTGAAATAAAAAATAAAGGTAAAAATGTCCCCGAAAAATCAATTCCGGTGGGCAATTATTGCCCTCTAATAAAAAAGTTGATTTCTCAAACTGACACACAGACTTTTTTACTGTTGATGACTTATTGGGTGGATGTGACTGCTATGGTCCGGATCAATAACTTTTCCTACAACACCTCCTATCCTCAGCAGAAAGAGTGAGAGACACAGGCAGAAGAGAGATAGAGAGAGACTTTTAGTGATTTGCATTCACTGTGTTTGGTTCTCAGCAGAAAACTGATGAATAATGAAATTAAAGCTGCAAACTTTTTGGGAGCACTGTAGAGAGGGAGAGAGATTGAGAAAAAGACAAGGGGGATTACAAGGAATACGAGAGAGAGACAAAATGAAACTGAGATAGTAAAGGAAAAAAACTATATAAGTGTTGTGGTATTTTGTGTTGGATGTGCTGTTGCATTATGCTGTGTGTTGTCTCCCGCCGTGTTGTGATTTACAGCAGTCTGAAGTGTATTTAACTTTAAGCCAAGCATTCAGTTCCAATCATTTCAAGATTGTTGGCATTGGGTCTTCCATTGATTCCCGTTAAGTTTGAGAGTCAGGAATGTGTTCATTGCTATATTTTGGTTAAATGGTTTAAACACTTTCCAAGCATACTTTCGACTGTAAAAATTAAAAGATTCTTGAGGCACCACTTGCGGTTTTTCAGATGCCACATTGGCTGAGATCCTGCAGGCCCATGTCAGTTCACTAAGAAAATTACTGCCAGAACCCAAGAGGACTGTCAAGCTTTTTTCCAAAAATCCCATCGTTAGGGAAAGGTTTGAAATGAAAATATTGAAAAATTACAGTCCAATTAGTTACTGTATTTGACTCTCATCTAAACAGTGCCTAGAGTTTCATCCGTGAGACCCCAAAAAGTCCTTGAAGTGTTAATGTTAATAGTAGAATTTGTGTGTTATGCGTGGCTATACAGTGCCCGTTGCAATGGTGTCGCTATGCTGTTTATATTTTATAGTGCTTAGCTCATTGCTTTGTGGTTGCTAGAATGGTTTGGGTGATTGCTAGGATATTATACAGTATATTGTTTCTACCACTACAGGTGATCCGAATCAAAACAGCCCACCCCAATTTCCAAAAAATATGGAGAAATCGGTCTGCGTAGAAAAGTGATAGCAAACCTCTTCTCATTATATATGAAGTATTATTTATGTTTGTGGCACAAACAAGTGATTCTTGTGTTACAATACGAAAAGTATTATACCATGCTGTGTGGGTTACACAAGGTTAATAAGGGCTTGTTTTTTTCCGCTCTGTTGCATTTGAAATTCCACAGTTGTAGTGTAAAGGAACAGCTCATAATTGCTTCAGTATTTCGCCATCTGAATGACCTCCAGTCCAACCGTCTCATTGTCACTGGATGTACCGCTGCCACGCCAGTTTGGCTCTGGGTCACCTCTCTGAGTGATGGAGAACATAAGGGTGTGGTAGGGCAAAGGTTGTCCTCCACAATCGATTTAGCTTCAGCTATGAATGAAGTTACAGGCCAGATACAGATACACATGCTGTTACAACGTTGGGGAAGCTACAGTACTTTGACGTTGTCATACAACATAAAATCTTACCTATTATATAATATATCCTCTATAGAATCAGCTATGTCTGTCTTTCTCTCTCTGTGTGTTTTTTTCTCCTAGGACTTTTCCTTACTGACTAAAAAAGCCATGAGGTTTTTTTCTCCTATGGTTTTTTTAAACCCCTGGGGAGTCAGCTGACATTGGTTTAACTTAGCATGCTCTTCAATACGTTACATTAGTATGGTACGGTTCTGCTGCTTACGTTGTCCATCGATTTTTTTTGTGTGTGTGTGTGTTTAAACAATTGTGAAAAGCACTATATAAATGAAATTGAAAATATTGTCACCAGTTAGGAAATAGTAAAAAAAATTCAGCATTTGTTACTACACCACTATGGCTATGTTTACATGCACAAAATGTTGTCAATCCGACCAAATTTAATACGATTGAGGGTTATGACGATACAGTTTACATGTACCCTAAACATTGCAATCTGATTTAAAGGTTCGTTTACATGTAAATTATATAGAATCTGAACCGAAAGTCTGTGCAAGCGCACAGCCAGGGTTGCCAGATTCGCGTTTCAAAACCATACAATGGACGTTCAAAACTAGCCCAAAAGCATCCTAATGACAATTCATGGCCCAAATACCCATAACTTAGCAACAAAATAATTGAATCTTTACCCCGCAGAAAAAAAACGGTGGAAACCTAAACTCGAAAAAATCAGAGGACTTGGCAACGCTACGCTGCGGACAGCATCTTTCATCGAGTTCGCGTTTTATCTCTGGATAAAAGTCACAATTGAGTTGGAGAAAGTTGCCCTTAAAGCAACACTATGTAGTTTTTTTTACCTTTAAATAATGTCTCTAAAATTATTTTAGTGATAGAACAACTTTTAACTGGACAAATTGTACTGTTGCTGCAACCTGAGCAGTCTCCTAGCTGCTACAAGCACACTCTGAAAGTGGCGGTGGAGGGTAGGAAACACAGCCCCACCCCTCCCCCTGTCTGCAGAAGAGTGTCTGATACCAGGCACTGTTGCGCTTTTTGACCACGTGGGGGAGCTGTAAGTCATTTTTACATGGAAACTACATAGTGTTGCTTTAAGAAGTTTTCAGATATAGGTAATGAAAACATAATTTTCAAAAGGCATAACGCTCTTTTTTACTTTAAGTAGTCTAATGTTTTAATACTTACATAAACGCTGCAGAATGTAGTACATCGCTTGTAGAGCGTGTGACCCCATTAACGTTAACTTAATAATGTGTGATGCTATGCCTTGCTATTGCGTGTTTCTGTGAAGAGAATCATGTGATGTAAGAGGTAAATATAATACGTAAACTTGTAGCACAAATGTTCTGCGCATGTGCACAAGATATTTTTGCATCCGATTTAGAAAATACTACGATTCACGTGTTTACATGCGTACTTTTCTCCTGCTGATCGGATCACAGATCTGAGTACACCACCCCCTTCAATACGATCCAAATTTGCATATGATCGTCCTCAATCGTATTGATTAAGGTGTTAACATGAAGGCTTTTCAATACGATCAAGCCATCAATACGATTACAAACAGATTATTTGGTTGCATGTAAACGTACCTTATGTCTCGTACATTTCATCCTACGCTTGAAACTGATTGTCTCGTGAATGCGTGTCTATAGTGCTGGAAGCTAGGTGATGTTGGAAAGTTTTAAATATTGATATTGTTCTATGAAAATTGCACTGATTGCCCTCAAAATGCCTTTATTAACCCCTTGGAGCCATGTGGATTACTTCTGTGAAGGATGGATGGACTTTTTTGGGGTTTCAAATCCAAAGCACCATTTACTACCATTATAAAGCTTGGAACTGCCAGAACATTTTCTAACATTTTCCAAATGTGTTCGTCTGAATTTTTTTTTAATCATATACATCATGGATGGCTTGAGGGTTGGTAAATCATGGGGTATTTTTTATTTTTGGGTGAACTATCTCTTTAAGTAACTTTTTTTTTTAATAGTGTAGCTTTCACTGACATCATTCACTTATAGCAACTTAAATTAACATATCACTTGATAATTTGCCATTTTAACTCAATATTAAAGGGAGAGGAGAGGAGACAGCATACAACCAGTGTTTTCTCAGTTGTGTGGCTGTGAGTTCAATAAAATGTGAAATAAACCATAAATCTAGCATTTTATCACTCTGTTCTGCTTAGCATGGAAAAAGTAGCCTGTTACTGGAAACATTACATTGATTTGAAGAGTTGAGCTGCTAGGCTTAAGTGTGTGAAAAACACATACAGTAGTTCTTACTCTCAACAGTCTGTTAGTTTTTATGCGCATGTTTTTAATCATATAGTGTTCTGGGTTGTTTTAAGTGTTTCAGTGTATCACAGATTTCTAGGAGAAGATCCTACCGACGTTCAGCACTCATCTGCAAGCTGCTTCTATTTTCTTATGGCTCCAGGAGAGTAAAAGTTCACTCACTCTTCCTGCCGCATCCAACCGCGTAATAGCTCATGTTGTTATTTAGCTGTTAGTCACTTTAATAGCTGAGGTAGTGCATAGGAATGTCTTTCACGTAAGGTCATTTCCACAACTGAAACCTTCTCTCATTCTCCCGGTGACTCTCCGTCTCTGCCCACTCCAACTTTTCGGATCCTCAGATGCTCTGCCAGCCATTTAGTAGAGGCCATTTGTGCCTTGTTCTCACTGCACAAAGTAAGTTGGCACATGGGTAACCTGGCAGTCTTCAGTAGGGTTACATAGGCTTACTGTTCTTGCTTTAGAGAAGGAGGGAGGGATAGAGTGAGTATGAGAGATACAGACAGCAGAGAAAGAGAAATCTAAAATGGCTGCCAACAGCAAACTCCTCTGCTCATGAAATGTCTGCCAAAAAAGAAAAAACTTAAACGGCCGTGCCGACGAATGATTCCTGCCTAGAAATGGAGCTCGCTTGAAAAGAAATAGCAACAACTTTCACCAGTAGTAACCTCACATTTATTGCAATGACAGTTTCAGTATGGAAAGCACATACTGTACAAGGACGAAAAGTTCTTAAGCTGTCGGCCATTAAATCAACAAGATGCTAAAGATGGTTAGCGTGATAAAGTATAGAGGTCAGGCAGCAGAAATGATGGCTTAGTTGAAGGAGAAGTTAGCAATGGGTCCGAAAATATTTCTCGGTTTGTTAAGCGACTAAACACGTGTCAGGATAACGATAATAATTCTACCAAAGCGTTTCAAAATGGTGAACGCTGACTTCTTACACAAGACAAAATGGACGGTCAGTACTACCCATCATATTTTCCTTCTGTGTTTTTACGTATAAAAAGATTAAATGCGGATCTCTCGGTTGGATTCAGAAGCAATTCCTTACTTATTTATGTTTTATGCTTCTGTGCCCTCAGCCTCACTGGCCGTATTTGACATGGGCCGTTTTGAGATGTGTCAGAGGTGCTCTTTGCCAATTTGTGCCTCAGACTGACACTTTTATTTTTCCTTTCCTCCGATTCTCTCTGCCAAGATTCGGTCGAGGGCTGCTTGCCTAGAAACCGCTTCAGATTTTGGCAGGAGCATACAGGACTTCGAAGACAGTTATGGAATACAAAAGCTGAGAGATGGAGAGCACTGGAGCGGTGGCTGGCAGTGTACAAAATCACAGCGATGACAGACGTGTTTGTTTATGTTTTTGCATTGGGTTATTTTATTAATTTTAATTCACTGTGAATTTAAGCGTAGCTTCTTCTTGGGAACAAATTCAGCTAGCATCCGTCTGCTCCCATCTAATTTTTTAAAACCAAATTTTATTATATAAGTATTATGGCCCAGATTCAACTGTCTCATCTGAAATGTCCTTGAACTTAAAGTGATTTGTGATTTGTTTTGCAGGGTTTACAGAATTATTTTTTCCAAAGCACGTGTATTTCCCATTTTTGTGTCAATATCCTAGCATGCAGATCAAAGACCAGTTTGCATAATAATGTACTATCCATTAAAGGGATAGTTCGGCCAAAAATGATATTAAACCCTTGATTTACTCACCCCCAAGCTGTCCGAGTTGCATATGTCCATCGTTTTTCAGACAAACACATTTTTGGATATTTTAGAAAATGTTTTAGATCTTTCAGTTGATTAAATTTAATGTTACGGGGTCCATGACCTTCAAGTCCAAAAAAAGTGCGTCCATCCTTCACAAATTAAATCCAAACGGCTCCAGGATGATAAACAAAGGTCTTCTGAGGGTAATCCGTACGGTGTTGTTGTAGAAATATCCATATTTAAAACTTTATTAACGAAAATAAATAACTTTCGGTAGCGCCGCCATCTTAGACTCCTCTGTATTCAGGAGAGAGTATTAGCGTAGTGTATGCACTTTTCTTAGTGACGTATGACAAATTCGTAGGGCGGGGGCACAGAGCAGCAGCAGAGTAACCTCCGTAGGCTGCGTAACCTCTCATCCTGAATGCGGACGTGACTAAGATGCCGGCGCTACCGGAAGGTAGTTATTTACGTTAATAAAGTTTTAAATATGGATTTTCTACAACAACACTGCGCAGATTACCCTCAGAAGACCTTTGTTTATCATCCTGGAGCCGTTTGGATTTATTTTGTGAAGGATGGACGCACTTTTTTGGACTTGAAGGTCGTGGACCCCGTAACATTACATTTTACGAAATCTCTGCATTTTGACAGTCTGATCAGGGCTTGGCACAAGATTGTTGAGACCTCAATTTAATTTTTTTGCTCTCAAGAAGAAACAATTAAGATATTAAAGAGATCTTTATGCTTTTTATTCCCATGCCTTTGGGCTGTGATCTTTCTGCTAGAACTGGTTAACCAAACCCTGATACTTGAATTGATAAAAAGCCTTGCTGGTGCCATTAGCATGCCAGCATCAAAAACACACTACAGTAAGTGCTGGTAACCATCTATGCCGGTCTTTAAAGGACATCTGACAGAAAAGTATGTAATACATATCCTGTATTATATAAGCACAGCACTTAGCGATGTCACTGCCGCACTGTGTTTGTATGTCTGTGTATATTGTACTGTAAGCAGTAGCTTGTGGTTGGCTTCTGAGTCCTGCAGGCCATAAAAAGTGCGAGAGTCGTAATGAAGCGTTGAATTCAGACGTGTGCAGCCGGTCGTGCTCTCCTCCACTTTGAACTGGCAGTGGCGTGCTGCCCATCTGATAGGGAGTGCTCATATTTATTTATCCAGCGCAAGCTTTTTTTACCGTCTTTTCTTTGAACGCCTGCCAAAGTCCTTGTGGTAACCCGACCATTCTTTCATTCCCTATTGAGAAAATCCTCCGCCACTTCTCGACTCGAATTCGTTTTGTGTTTATCTGCGCTTTCCCCTCACATCCGCGTGGCAGAGAGCCGGAACAGAGACAAACGGCAAGGTCTTTATGGTTGGATTAGGTTGTTTTGTCATTATTGTATCGCTTCAGCGAGTTTACAATTTGGCAATACAATCCCCGTGCACTGCCAGCGAAGAGGGTTCAACAAGATTATGCCTGCCGATGCCATACAAGTTGAAAAGAAAGAGAATATCTGAATGGTTTTTGGAGCACGATGATATGATGTGTTTCTCATTTACAAAGCATTTGGCTAAGCCTCGCTGGGCTATCATAGCTGTATCAGTAACCTAGAGTGATTTTATAAAACATACAGTGTATTTTTTCTCTCTCTGTTGTTTATACAGAAATGGGTTCTTATGTCAGATTACCATAGCTATCGCTGACAAGATCAACCACATGCCAACATGTCCGTTTCTTATGGTTGAAGAAAGGTTTCTTATGAGAAACTCAGACTTTTGAATAAATGCTGCAGTTTAAATCGACTGAAATGTTTTAAGCTTTTTTTAACATTTCATTTAAATCATAAGAGCTCAGATTTAAAACCCTTTAACTCTTTCCCCGCCAGCGTTTTTTTAAAAAGTTGCCTTCCAGAAAATGTTCTTCTTTAAATATATAAACAAACAATATATTAAAAGGAAAGAACAGACCCTCTGCTGTCAAAAAAAAAAAACTTTCATCCTACCTTCATTAGTTCTCTTTTTATCACCTCTCAAATATGGGTAGGTTTCTTCAAAAACACACATTTTTGAGCAAAAAGCTGAGATAATTCCATTTTTGTGAAGGACTTTTGATAGGGATCAGATTCAGAGCGATCTTTAAAGCATACACAGAGTTCTTTCTCTTTCACGTGAGGCGCTACTTCTGGGTTGTATAAGTTGCGGAAAGCCGGAAATACTCGTCATTGGCAGGGAATCGTTTTCTCTTAATTGACGAGTTATCTCGTCAATGGCAGCGAAAGAGTTAAGTGCGTCTGATGTTTTCTTTCGCTTTTTTATCAAACTCTTCATAGATTCTGCCAAGAACGTGGTATTTCTGAATTGCCTAAGGTCGGGATTAAGCGGGTTTGAAGCAAAAGTATTTGATGAGCATATAATACATGCCAAGAGCATTTGGTTAATATTATTATCGCACTTTTGACAGATGTGGTGTTTAATATATGAGCCCCTCATATATTTATATATAATTAGAAGGAAGTACTGCAGTAGATCTATCGTATGAAACAGTCTAGGGGTGACCCCGAATAGTCGAAGATTCGATGCATCGATAGGAGAAGCCTGATTCGACTACCAGTCTCACAGTCGAATCGTCGCAGATGTGTTATGAAATGAGGATCATTCAATTTTGGCCGTATATGTGCACACATTATCTGATTTCACATATAACAGCTTTCTCACAATATATTAATATACTGCATATTATGATAATGCTGCAAATAATATGTGAAGTAGCAGCTTTCAATAAATATTTTTGTTCTGCACTTTGTAACTTCTGACCTTATTTTATTTAAAAAATTGTATTTATTATAAACGTAAATTCTGATCTAATTTAAGTATGTACATTTTGGATAGCTTTTCGTTGTATCGATGTTGCGCTATTGCGTGCTGGCCATGGTTGCGCATGTAATTTAGCCGAACGGGATAGGTGCTCTGCGTCTCATATTTAGGAGTTCATCAAACTAAACATTAAAAAACGGATGTTTTTCGACGAGTATACGTTTTTAAAATGTATTTAAAACATAGTTGTTATCTTGTCAAAACAGGTAAGCCGTTTTTTTTTATTTCGGTGATGAAACGGAAGTATCTGCACCGAACCTATTTCTGCCTGACACGAATGTCTTTCTTGTGATTTAATATTATGGTGGGTCGGTGTTCACTTTCAAATGATAGCAAAGAGATTCCTGAAATAAATAATATCATCCGGTCTTTCTGTATCTAAAGTTAATACAGAATCATCCGGTCTTTCTGTATCTAAAGTTAATACAGAGATGATCAAAGTCAAAGCAAGCAAGGTATTTCTGTGCTAAATAATAACGCGTAGTGTCTTTTTAAAATCATTAATTTCAGTGTTTTTCTTGGTATAAATTAACGTTTAATTAATTGTATATAAAGATTAGTTTTAATCATTTACAGTCACAATCACAAATTATTTGTCATTTCTCATTTGTCGTTTTTTTTTGGTCATGACTGCTTTGACGCGCTATCTCCAAATTAAATAAAAACACTGAATTGTAGCCGGAGTTTCCAAGGCAGGATCACCTTTGTTATTTTTTTAGGTTAAGTTATCAAAATGTCTTTTTGTGTGATGTTCTGTAGATCGTGGCTTTAAAATGTTATGAGGAATAATTAAACAAATGTTGCCTTACATTTGACCTTAAATATATATATATAAATGCATCGTCAGTTTTGTCTTCGTTTATTACTTGAAAGACAGTTTTGGTCACTTTATCAGAAAGTTGTTTATGTGTGCTGCTTGTGAAAGAAAATAAAAGTTACCAATTTGTACCTGGTCTGGCCCCCTCCCAACCCATGCACACAAACATAGATGATTCGACTATCGGTCGACTATGGAAAGATTCGACAATTCTGATTCGAATATGTAAATCCTTAGTCGAGGACACCCCTAAAACAGTCCTTCCAGAAAAACGCAGTTTTTTTGTGATTGTTGCAGGCAAAAATGCTGGATCTTGCGGCACGTTTTCTTAAAAAATGCGATGGAATATGCAGGATATTTATGCAATTTTATGCTATGAAATTGCGTGAACTTGCAAAAATTTCTTTAACTTGCAAAAATTGCTTTAACTTGCAAAAATTGCTTTAACTTGCAAAAACTGCGGGAACTTGCAGAGTTTTTAGCTTTTGCTGCTTTTCAATTATGTTTACGTCACATAATCACGTCACTTCATAACGTTCCCATGGCAACAGAGGACATGGCTGTGATTGTGTGAGGTAAATGCAACAACATTTTCCAACTTTCTGCTAAAATATGTGATTTTTGCTACGAAAATGCAGGGATTATAAAATCATGCAAGCCTGCATATTTTGCGCACGGAAATCTGCGATTTATGCTGTGAAAGTGTGGCAAAAAATGCGTCCCCCGCATAAATATGCGGACTTAACTGATTATGCGTTAAATCATGCGATCAGTTTTTTCTGGAGGGACTGCTCAACCTACATTTTTTCAATGAATATGGTATTACATGTTACATTGTAAAAAAAACAACGGTCAAAAAACGGTCCCTTGCTCTCACTGGGGTACAGATATGTATACTTTTGGTGCAAATATTTACCCTTTGATGTGCTAATATTAACTTTTTAGGTGCCAGGGAACTTTTCTTACAATTTTTTTCTTGACAACTATATATTAATTTGTTTAGATTCTAATTTTAAATATGCAAAAAATTGCATAAATGCGTATTGACAACCATGAATACTGTTAAACATATTTAAGCAAATTGCAACACGTTAACACCAATACTTATTGTAATAATAAATTAGATAGATAACAGAAGTTATGCTAACTGATTTGAACAGATTTAAACAGTTTAGCTTTACTTGTTATATCCGGAACATTGACCTGAACTCTTTCAATATCTGTTGTGAGAATCTGCTGAGTCTGGACTTATCTCTCTCTATCTCTCTTTCTTTCTTTTGCTCAGAAGCAGAACAGAGCAGCAGTCCTCGCACAGGCATTGGTTCAGATCAGGAGGACAGCAGAGCAGCCACCATGGGTATGTAGGCACACATGCACAAATTTACCCATGCAACAATACTTGCAGCAAACCTCCATATACTGTACATGTGTGGCTGCAGCATTTTTACAGTGCGGTGCAGTTGTGTTAGCGATCTCTCCTGCACTATACAAACATCCTGTTTACTCAATTCAACCTATATGCACGGCTTCACAAACCCACACACACACATACACAATCTCTCTCTCTCATTCTCTCTGCCCAGTTCATATGACAGTCCTACCCACATTCCCCTGTTTCAAGAGCTAGTTGACAAAGGCTCTGGTTTATTCTGCATTACGTGCAGAATTACCAAAACACACCACACAGGAGGCAAACCTTGCATCTCCGAGATCTGGCTGGTGGTTTAGTATGCATATTTAACCAGTTGTACCCTCCGCTGTCGTGCTTTTGCAGTAAATGGCTTGGATTAACACAAAAAAAAGTATCTCAGCAAGTGACAATAATTTAAAACAAACATTCTGTTGTTTATAATTCACTAAGACCCCCGTGTGCTGAAAAAAACACTTACAATGATTCGTTTAGCAGATACTTTTATCTAAAGTGACTTAGTAATGAAAGTTAATAGAGTCTTTGTCTGTGTGACACGCTGATGACATTCTTGTGCTGAAAGCTAAATGTCATCATTTGTTCCATGTTTTCTTTTGCTTCACAGATGCTCCAGAGTTTCAGGAGAGCTTCTTGACTTCAGGGGTCTTCAGTGTAACAGAACTGGTGCAAGTATCAAGAAGTGAGATCATTTATTTAATATAATTATAAAGAGCGCCTCCATGTTTGTATAATTAATGTAACCTGTTTGGCTACAGTGTATCAATTATAGGCTGTTATCCAACAACAGAGGCTAAATAGCCACTGTCAGAAAAAATGGTCCCAAGTAGTCACTGGGGACGTACCCTTAAGAAGGTCCTACTGTTTACCATTTAGGTACATTTGGTACCAATATGTGCATTTCAGATACTTTTATGCACTCTTTAGTACCATTATGTACCTCTAATGGCCGTTTCACGTGGTATGCAGCAGCCGCGAGTGTTTGGTCCTTTTTTAATAGAGGACGTACGGAAAGCAGCAAAACGGGGGCGGTTACAGAAGTGAACCGGAATCGGCCCGCAAGCGCCTTTAAAGATAAACATATTTGCACTAAATGCTACACAAAACATTGTACTGCCCCGGTGACAGCAAGGGACCTTTTTTAATCTTTTTTCTGATTGTGCATCTAAATATTCACATGGTTGCTACTGCAATTTGTGTATTTATATTATAAATTAAAATAAAAATGTTGAAATGCGATGAAGGCATGGAAGCTAAATCGTGTTGGTTCACTATAGTAAATATTTAAAGGAACATGCCCACATTTTGGGAATTTAGCTTATTAACCGTATCCCCCAGAGTTAGATCCATACAAACTTTTCTCATCTCCGTGCATGCTGTAACTCTGTCTGACGCAGCCCCCGCTAGGTTAGCTTAGCACAAAGAGTGAAAGTGAATGGCTCCAGCTAGCATACTGCTCCCAATAAGTGACAAAATAACGCAAACATTTTCCTATTTATATGTTGTGATTTGTATAGTCACACCGTGTACAAATAACAAGGTCATATGAGACACATCCGTCTTTTAACCGTATACATACTGAGAACTATATTCTCAGAAGGCGAAGCATTGCTACTTGAGTGGAGTGATTTGCTCGCAGCACCTGAGAAGCCACCTGGTGAGGAGCAGAGAGTTCGGTCAGAGTCACTCCGCCCATGTAGCAGTGCTTCGCCTTCTGAGAATATAGTTCCCAGTATGTATACTGTTAAAAGATGGCTGTGTCTCATATGACCTTGTTATTTGTACACGGTGTGACTTTACAAATCAAAACATATAAATAGGAAAATGTTGGCGTTATTTTGTCACTTATTGGGAGCAGTATGCTAGCTGGAGCCATTCACTTCCAGTCTCTTTGCTAAGCTTAGCTAGCGGGGGCTGCGTCAGACAGAGTTAAAACTTGCACGAAGATGAGAAAGATATGGACTTATCTAACTCTGGGGGATATGGTAAATACGCTAAATTCCCAAAATGTGGGCATGTTCCTTTAATATTGTTGTATTTTACTATAGAAATCATACAGTTTGCCTAAAAATGGCCCCTCTGACTTATTTTACACTGGGTTTTACTTAAGGGTTTTAGACATTATGCTGTACAGATGGGACACTCATATGATTGGGAGAAATTGCAATGCTAAATCTAGTGGCTGTAGTTTCATATTACAGTAAAAAAGGTTTTGATTGATTCATTTTAATGCATTCTTACAGGGGTGATAGGAATGAAGGTCCCACCTTACAGTTACAGTAAGAGAGCTTTAAATTTGTGTTATTTAAGCTATAAAAGCATCATTTTGATACCAATGTAGATTTCATTTCTGATTTAAAATGTGTTTTTTCAACGTAATAATCTTGACTAACAGGTTTTAAGATTTCTGTCTCTCACTATTAAAGTAGATCAGAGCTCTACTTGCCTGACTTGAAAAAGCTGCCCAGGGGCATAATGAATACGACCGCCAAGTGCACTGACTTGCTTTAAAGATTTTGGTTTGCAGAGAACAGCAAATTAATTCCAGTGGCCCGCATGAGCATGTTGGCCCCAATCTTGTCCCAAATAATGCAATGTGATCTAAATCGGCTGGAGTTAAGCTGTATTTAACTAAGAGTAATGATATTTCTAAATACTTTTTTCAGTACATTTACGTTTATGCATTTGTGAGACGCTTTTATCCAACATACAGCGCATTTGGTCTAAATTCTATCAGTATGCATGTTCATGGGGATAAAACCTATTAAGTTTGCACTGCTAACACAATGGCCCACAATTTAAACTACAAGGAACAGCTCAATATCAAGACTGTAGCTGAGCAGAATTTATAATGCTATACATGTACCATTTCCAGCATCTGTTTTGTCCACGACTTGCAGTGTAGTCTTACCCTGATCTAAGTGATCAAAATGACAAAATCAAATTAAAAGAAAAAACATGCGTGTGGTGTATAATAGAGGCTGTGTTTACATTTTGCATTAACATGCGATCTCAGTGATCCGTTCACGCAGATCCGATCATCCGTATATCAGGACACGGCGCGTTTACATTTGTCACATAAATGTGGTTTCTGTATCTGGATGTGTGATCGGATCCCGTTCGGGGAGACGCGCGCTGGGTGGATAGCTGTCAATCAAAATGGGTACAGCTGTCTTTAGCCACATGATTTAGGGTTTTCGCGCTAACCGCAATCCCGTATTGTACAGTGCTACTGAGAAGCCAACAACAGAGAATAACTAGCAACCCCAACAACCGTGATGTTCACATTTTAAGCGTTATATTTTTTAGCTTTAAAAGCCTTATAGCGTCCGCACCGCGGATGAATGTTCTGTTTAACTTTACCTGAACTTGACTTTCACCCGCATGCTTTAAATCAACAACAAAATCCGTGTGAAACATGACCGACTCCTTAATAACGTGCTTTTGGCTCTGCCTGAACTTATATGTATATTTCTATTTTAACCATAAACTGTTGTTAGTTATGTTTCCTGGTAATAATATGATTTAATTAAAAGAGCTAACAATTTACTGTTCATAGTGCGTAAGAAGTAATGTAATTTACAAACACATATAAGTAACCTTGCATAAAACCAACACTGACTAAATGTATTTGGTTAATGTTATTAGTGTTTGTACGTGTTTTAAAGTAACTTAAAATGTGTTAAATGAGACAGAAACAGCCGATTGACCAGAAAGAAGCGCAACATTCACATTGATTTGTCGCCATGGAAACTCAAACATTATAACGACGATCCTGAATTCTGCCATTAAATATTAAATCTCACTATGAATAGTTGTAACATATAACATATACCTGAATAACTTAAATACAGTTAGCAGTGTTAAAATGCTTTGTATATCGATTTATTAAGATACTTTTAAGCGTAGCTAGCATTGCTCCACAAATATGAATTTATGCGTCTCTCACCTGCGCTCCATGACCTAACGTCCTTTATTTTTGACAGCTGTCAGTGAGAGGAGATGATAGTGGGCGGGGTTTTGTGTGACGTTGACCTGTGAATCCATACGATGGCTGGATTGCGGTTACATTACACTGAGATCCGATCACAATGCGTCCTCGACTACCTCTGCATCAGGACACACAGATCGGATAACATTCCGAACACAAACGCGTTTACACTTGTCTTTTCAATGTGTATGTGGACAACATCCGGATACAGGTCGCATGTTAATGCCAAGTGTAAACGCAGCCAGAGATACGAAGGACGCAAGTGGCCATTTCTCGATATAAAGTACATAACAGGCCTAAATGTCTATGAATTGATCTTTCTATTTCTTTATCAATAAATGATCAATGAAATTAAGTACTTAACCCTCAGAAAATGTTGAGCATCAACATCAGGACTAGCAGTTTTAGTTTTTATATTGCATTACTGTGTATTCACATGCTGTATACATTTTCTCAGTTTACTTTAGTTTTACTGTCAGATGACAGAGCTAACGTACTGTACTTTTCTCTTTCAAGTAGCATTTGCAAGTAGTGTTTATTTTAGCCAATCGCTTTGTTTGAACACATTCTGCATCTGAGATAGTCATCTTTTCTCTCATTTCTCTCAAATGTCATTTCCCACCTTCCACACGGCCTCATCCGCATAACCGTCAAATTCACAGCTGCTACGTGTCAAGTCTGACCGATCCTCATTAGAAAGGAAGAAATGACCAGCATAATTGATTACGTTTAGCTGAAATTATTTTCTTTTTCCCAGCAGTCTTCCTGTTGACTGGTAATCAGATAAGGTCCCATGTAAATGAACGCGAGCCCGTTCGGCCCTCACACCTGCGTGTAATCACTGCACTTTACTTTGTACAAACATGTTGATTGATTGCAAATGTAGTAGATGGTAAAGGCATACATAAATCATCTGTCAGCTGCCCGAGACAAATATTGTAGTCTTTTTGTCGAGTTTTTAGGTGATTCGCATGAGGTGACGCATCTGTGTGACACAGAAACTAAACGCTGTGGTTTCATGCAGGCCGTCGGTTGTCCGCTTCATCATCCGGACCTTTTTGGTTTTGGATTGACAAATATAATAAGTGTTTTTTTGTTTAATATTTTGTCTATACTGAGTATATACTATAAAAGACTACCGTGTTTTTCTAAACAGCAGACGGTTTCTCCTTTTGTTTTAAATAAAACAAATGATGAAAATATAATCATACTACCAAAAAATAGTAGCATTTATCTATGAAACCAAATCTGATTTAGTACACGCTGTAAAATGTGAAAGCTGCTCTACTTCTTGCCTAAATTGGTACCACCTAAAAAGTTTTATAAACTTTTTAATTTTGTCACTTTACGTGAAGAAACTTAAAAATAAAATTAATTCAATTGGTAACACCTAAAATATTTAAACATTTTCAACATTTTGTCACTTAAAATTGACATTTTAGGCGTTACCATTTTTTAAGTTGACCCAACTTTTTTGGGTAAAAAAGTGACGGAAAAGGGATGAACCCAGCAGCTGGGTTACAGTTAACCCCAAAAAATGATATTTGACCCAACAATGGGTTAAAATAACCCAGCATTTAGGGTTGAAACAACCCAGCATGGGTTAAATTACAACTCAGCGGGCTGGGCTCATTCCTTTTGACCTAATGCCGGGTTGAAAATAACCCATAATTTTTTAAAATGTACTACTAAACAAATCCAGAATTAAGCGTTTTTGTTTTTTAATATTAATCTCCAGAGTTTAGAGGTAATAAAAGTCATACTTGCCTTTGATTTTCACATTATTTATTTGCATATAACGCATTCAGACATAACCAAAGACATACAGGTCCTAACCTGTGCATTAAGGCAAACTAACTCTACGATCAAACACAAATGTGAGAGATTCAACCTGTGAGGATTTAGTTTACTGTAGATAACCATCACTGTTTTTGCACTGCGACAGTGCACATGTAAATAAATAGGCATGAATTGTCATGTCTCAACCACAAAATTTTCCTTTATGGAAAGATGCTAAAGTATTTATCACTACTTGTACCAGTATATATGGATTTAACATGGTAAAGTGGCCATAGTATTTTGAAATATAGAGCAAGAGTACCCTTTTGTCATGCGGTACTCCAATGTAACATGTCCAGTATAATTTGATATTCAGCTATACAAAAAATCAGCTTATAAAAAAGTGAATGGTAAAGGAAAATGCTGTTATGAATGCTATGCTTATTGTGGATTCTGTGTGCACAGCACCGGTGGTGACAGGCACAGGGCCAAACTTCTCTCTCGGAGAGCTGCAGGGACATCTTGCTTACGATCTGAACCCTTCAGGTGTCGGAATGAGAAGGACCCTACCCAGCACTTCCTCCAGCGGGTAAGTACACGCATGCCCGCTGTACACACACACACACACTGACACTAAACCCACATGCTTGCATGCACAGCCACATCTGTCTGCAGCGTGCATGAACCATCTTGTGGGAGGCACTGTGTCCGTGAGCTATTTCTGGATGATTTTCAACCCGTGTGTGTGGTATAATGAGAAAACTAATGCAACATCTGTTTATTGCCATGCACTTTTCTCTCACGTTAAAAGAAAGCTGACTTCAGCTTTGATGAGATCTAGCACTGATTCGGTCCAGTGGTTTAGTCTGATCTTAATCAGTGAGCAAACATTTTTACCAGATAACTTTGGTTTTGTGTGTTGTCACATTCCTGCCACAGAAAAAGGCCCTCTGTTTTCTTTTACAGTATAGCTTTCACTTATCATGCAAACAGGGTCAGAAATTAACCAGGGTTCGGGGCGACGATGTGATGATATTTATTTCTTATTTAGCTGACGCTTTTATCCAAAGCGGCTTACAATTGCTATATATGTCAAAGGTCGCACGCGTCTTGCTCAGGGACACAATGGTGTGTCACAGTGGATTCGAACCCGGGTCTCTCACCCCAAAGGCGTGTGTCTTATCCACTGCGCCATCACCACCAAAGATTAGTGTAATTTAATATTTGATTTTTTATAAAAAGTTTACATTAAAGAGTTCACATGCTAAACCCTCTAAAGGGGGTCGCACACCGGACGCGCAGCTAAGCACCGCACCGTTCTAAAAAATCAACACATTGTTTTCTATTAGTGTACGCACACAGGGTTCTGTCTGCTGTGACTGTCGCTCCACTCACTTAGTTAAACATCAAATAATATCATATTTGTCCCAAATCGTTAAGGATTAACATTGGCTGCTAACGTATATTTTGCATTTTGAAGTAGACGCTATCTGACTAAGCTCACGCTGTTTAATGTGCACTTCCGATGTATGATACCTCAGAGTTGTCCTAGATGCGACTCGACGCGGCGTTAAGCTGCGCGTCCGGTGTGCGACCCCCTTAAGTGTGTCTGACGTGTTTTCTTGTATATGAGCATTTTTTATCCGGCGCTTTTGTTTAGGTTCAGTAATTTCACTTTAATGGCAATGAAAAGGTTATTCGCCTTATTTTCAAGAATGTCACTTTAGTTTTTTCATTGCTATTAAACTAATTTCACTGCTTTTTGACTGCTTTGTACCGTACTTAGAGGCAAAACCCTCCAAGTACATGCAAGTGTGTGTTTTTTTTTTTTTTGCAAAAAACTCATCTCCAGTCACTCTCTATTCGTTTCTGAATCAAGTTAAAAGTCTAAAATATTTTGTCAATATCCTGAGGCCGGGCTTAAACGGATATGGAGCGAAAGTCTTTGATGAACGATAATACATGCCAAGACCATTTGGTCCATTTCATTATCTAATTTTTGACAAATGTGGCGCAGCTTTTGCATTTAAGCTTTTCAATGTTTTATAGATTTGTTGTGCTGTTCTTTGAGCTGTTTGCATTGTAAAAATCCTCTTGGTTGCGCCTTAAATTTCATTCTACTTACAGAATACAATTAGGTGCTGTGCCATTTTTATAAGTATTTATACCATGAGCGTTGTGTTTTTAGTACACTTTGTTCAGTTACAATAGTTAAAACTTAAGAATATTCAAGGCCGTTCTGTTCTAATCCACTTTAATTGCTGTACACAAGAATCTCTTGAACCTGTGAACTCGAAACAAACTAATACCAGGAACACTGGGCCACATTTATAAGTGTATAAAAGTTTAGCTTGTCATTAAAAAGTAACACATTTCTCTCAAGCAACCCAAAGTATATTTTTAAGAAAAAGAAACACGATTCAGCTTTGAAAACAATGAATGTGATGAAAAGACTAAATGTGCTATGACGGTCGACAGCTGTTTAATCTAACACAGGGATGGGACAGTTATTTAAAACATATTGTTGCAGATCTTTTACTGTGAACTGATATCATGTGTATTATTTACAGCGTCTTTGGTATTTGATGCTGGTTTGATTTCATAAGCGACAGCTGTAATCATTTAGACTGAGAATTGAAAGTATTTGTCATAAATAGATCACACGCTGTGTGTTTTAATTTGGTAACAATGCCCTCATAAAGGTAAAAATGCCTCTTAAAATCAATTCCAGAACAAGACTACCAAAAAACTACCTCAGGACTAGAAGGAACAGTGGCCATGTTGGAGATGTAGTTTAGTCTCCAGCTGTTGTTTTTGTTTTTCGTGTTCCCCCATGTTGCTGTGATTGGCACAGCCTGCAGCAGTTGCTGATTGGTCCAAACCAAGATCGGTTTGGCCTGACTATCAGAACCAGACCTAAAACCATGGAACGTAATTTTGAGATTGTAGCGTGGGTAGATGTGTCTTTTTAAAAGGTTCAGATGTTGCCGTAAGTGTCTCGCTGAGAAAAACCTTGGCTGTAACTGTTGGATGCATTAGACAGAGGGAGCCAGAGGCCTGTTGACACCACCAGTTAGCTTTTTTGACATTCAAATTTGTCATGAATCCATCGAGGCAAAAGAAAACACCTCAGGCGAGCACAAAGTTGAATAAAAACATCGCAAAATTACATCCTTGCGTGCACCTGAGAATAATGAGTAAGGAATATAGCACTTCACTCAGCCCTGCTGCTCATCCGAGGGCAGTTTATTTGATTTATTAGCATTATGTGGCCAGCCAAAGCCCTTATTTTCCATTAAACGCACTGAAAAGCTAAAACGAAAGGTGAATGTTGGCAATCTGCTTGCTTGGGAAAAGCCAGGCTGAGGGGTGTCCGTAACACACAACCAGACGATATAGATGGGTGTTTGTATACAAATGAAAATTATGCTGAATGACTAAGCAGAGCTTTATGTTCATGATTTACCTTTTTGTTCCTCACACAGAAGTAAGAGACACAAATCGGGATCCATGGAGGATGATATAGACACCAGCCCAGGAGGCGAGTACTACACCTCGCCCAACTCCCCCGCCAGCAGTTCACGTAACTGGCAAGAGGAGATCGAAGGAGGTTAGCTTGTGCTTAATTAAAGTATGTGATTTAATATAGAAACGTGTCAAGTGAGAATGTGAAATCCAGGCTGAAGTCTAATAATCGAATTATGAGACTAGAAGAATCACTCACTGATTTCACATTGATTTTAATCTTTGATATGATCTTACTCAGTCAATTTGAAATATATCAAGGTTATATTTTCACACAATGTTCTTTACATTATATAGGATGATCTTATTTAGAAAAAAGTAAATGATTTTAGCTGGGTTTGCACAGGCAGGGAACTGACCTTATATGCAAAGCACATGCACTTGCAAATAAGTTTTTAAACGTACGTAGATCAGGTTTTAAGCTACACTAGAGGAAGTCGAACAGGCTAAGGTTGGGATTTGAATTTCCGTAACATAGTGCCAAAATCTTCATTAATTCATGAACTCTCATTTTTGTGAAAGTCTGCAGAAAGCACTTCTTCTGTCTGCTCTGCACTTTAGAGCACTATTGTAGCCGAGTATGGCTTTAAATCTTACTATATATGCAAAATGTATTGTCTTTGTATTAAAAACCGCATAGTATATTGGCATGCCATTACAGTAAACATGTCAAATGAGTGGTGCAATGTGTAAATTGCGATTAAAATAGGTAAGAGAAATCTATGCTTTTCACTTTATGAATATCTAAGGGGGTTTGACAGCCATCAACACACTATAAAGGCACTTAAAAACCATTTGGACAGCTTTTTATAATGCTGAAGCAGCCAAACTGCAGATGAAGTAGGACAGGGTAGTAGATATAGAGAAACCGTACTGTAATTCACAGTATATGGGTAAAGTTTCAATGAGCAATCTGTGTAGCGGGAGTTTAGTTTGTGAAGAGCATAAAAGGATATGGAGAGCAGTGAGTTCTCAGTTCGAGAGCTTATGTGTCCTTGTGTCAAAAGTGCAGTTCTGCTGGTTTGTGTTAAAATAAACTGGATTTAAATTGACTATATGAAGAGTTTGGTGCCAAAACGCGATAAACGGCATTTAAAAAAATTAGTTAACACCAAAATCAGTATTATATCAGGTCAGTATTAAAAAGTAAAATCAAAATTTTATGCTAAATCCGATATCTTTTCTCCCAAAACGCGATAAACGCCAGTCCTCCTCCTCTTCAGAATGCAATAAATCCTCTCAACAAATCACAGCGCACCATTCCACGCATTGTAAACAACAATGGCGCCGCATTGAAGCTTCTGTCATGCTAACACATTGACCCCCGGGGATCTTATGAAAAACTTTTGATTATTTTACTTAAAGTCAACGAAAATTGAGCAGGACCAAAACGTTTTACAGCTGTTCGCCATTCAGAAAGTTCAGGGACGACGTCCCAAGGATGACAGCAGCAATGACAGTGTTTTTAATATGACAAAGTAAGTGTTTTGATTTATGCCATTAATGTTTATTTTTTTAATCAGTGTAGTCAACTAAATGAATATAACATGGGAAAGATGAATGCACATTTATATATTGATTCAATAGATTTATAGCATTTTGGGGGGAAACTATTTTTTGCTGAAAAATTGTCAGTTTTTATAATAAATCTTTGAAAATCAAATTATGGATTTGAAGTTCTAATGTCATTATAACCTTAAGATGCTATGTGCAACTTTGTAACAGAAAATAGTGGTTTTCATCTTGTAACTTTCTTGGTATAGAAAACACATTATTGAAAACAAATTAGTCAAAATAGATTAATTGCGTTTTGAAAGTCTTGATATATATACTTACGTAAATGTTAATGCAGTGTTAAAAAGCCTAAAGGTATGTAGTCGGTCTAAATCCCGTAAGAGTTAAAAGATGAGAAAGTTGCTGAATTAGTATTTCAGTCCTAGCGTATCATCTGACTGCTGTCTCACCCTTGAATATCCATTAAATCCTCCAGGCAAAACTGTTGCTAAAGATCTCAAGAGATCTGCTTCACCCCTCCCCACTGATCTATAACCGGCAGGCATCTGAACTCCATCACTCTATATGAAACGCCAGAACTGATTTCAGATCAGAATTCTCAATAGTAAAGCCCATTACCATATGCACAGCAGAACCCCCTGCGGGGAACCTGTTCTGCCCACCTCACTTCCTGTCTAGACGATCCTAATGAGTTTCTCTTTAACATTCCCCGTCTGATTACTCTGGGCTTTACCGGCACCTTCACAGGTACACATGATTTAATATCTGGTGAGTGTTTGGTTAAACAGGACGTCCTCTCACCAAAACCATAGACCAATGGAACAAGTATGTCATTTTAAACAGAGCCTGCATGCGAGAGGAACTGTATCCATTCATATTTTTTGTCCTTAGATGACAGCGCGTCAACCGCGAGCAGTATGAAAACATCGAATGAAAGATGACCGCATATTCTTTCTTTGAAAACAGAGTAATTACTGGAAACCTAAGACGTATATGATTCACTTGTCAGGGGAAAAAATCCCATATAGGGAAGCTTCTAAATGCAGCGGTATTATAGAGTACTCTTGAAAATCCATATGGAGACCATATCATCAGATTGACCTTAAATAACCGACGCGGGTCAACGGCTATAAACATACTTTCCCATAATCCCGCAAGTCTGGCTGCAACAAGAGAAGAGAGTCCACTGCACTCTCTGCAATGCACTGCAGCAATAAAAAACCACCAGTTTGCTCATAACACTGCACCATCCGGTGGTCAGATGTAGTAACTGCAGGCAGCAATGGCCATGCATACAGTGCTCAATAATCAGCTGACTAAGCTTTGCTTTAGACTCAGAAAAGTTTGTCCTTGTGTAGAACAATGGTGCTGAATTTGCAGAATATTACCTCTCTCTTCCTCTTTGTACCACTGCCTACTTTTTTCTTTTATCTTTCAGGAATGTCTCCCACTGTTAAGAAGACAGAGATGGATAGTCCATCCCCTCAGGAGAGCTCTCCACGCCTTGGCTTTACACAGCATCACAGACCTGTCATCGCAGTGCACAGCGGTAAGGAGATGTAACACACGTGTCCTGTTTTCATGGGCATAAACACACACACACGACAATGTTTTATAGGTAGTAAAGTAAAGTTGAGAATCACAGATATATTATACATCATTGTGTTCTTGTGGTCTATGGACTGTCCGTCTATCCAGGGTGCTTCCTGCAGCTCGAGATGCTGGGATAGACTCCAGCCACCCAGACCCTGCAAAGTACAATCTGTTTGGATAAAGATTTTAGTTTTTATAGTTATCAGAACTATACTTCAAAGGTTGAAGCATGTATCGTGTGTGTGTGTGTGTGCGTGTGTGCGTGTGTGTGTGTGTGTGTGCGTGCGTGCGTGTGTTTCACTAAAAATAACCGCTTACTAGTTTGGAGCCAGGTGTGGCTAATTTAATGATAAATTATGGTATAATTTATTGGGCTGACAATAGTCAGGCAGACTGTGCTTCCGTCCCTGTTAGGTCATTGCTTTTGGGAGACTGAGGAGTGATATGTCATCTTGCAGAGACACACAGCTGGCTGAGTTCTGTTTAAACTATTAGCCTGACTGTTCAGATGAATCTGTGAAGCATGACACCCATATGGTGCCAGCACAGAAGCATCACGCTAATACTACATTACCTCTGCTGAGCATTGCGTAATGCGTTACAACCAGTGCTGAAAATGGGGGACGTGGGGGGACGGAGTCCGGGGAGTGAATTTTGAGGGGAAACAAAGTTCCACCTCAGACTGGGATTTTTGAAATGGTGGGATTGAAAAGGAATTATATTTAAACACTCAATAGCATTTTCCGATTCACGTTTTCAAATTTCCTTTGGTGTTTAAGTGTGTATTAGTACATGTTAACGATATGCAAAAGGTAAATACCCCAAAGTAAACAATGGCATGAGTTATCGTTTCCAACGTAAATCTCTTTTTTTGGACAACAGTAAAGACACAGAACAGTTTACATCCTGGGATTGGTGAAGACCGACATTATAATAATTCCGCCCGCTTTGGTCTCACAGCCTGTAAGTTCATTGCATTGTGCGTGAATCTTTCAAACATGGTAAGGAGCGTCACATTTCCGGCTGACGTCAGAGGTATTCAGGCCAATCACAACATACAGATTAGCTGGCCAATCAGGGACACAGAGCTTTTTAAATCCATGCGTTTCAGGAAGACAGCGAAATCTGAAGCTGAAAAAATGTACGGATGTTGAAAATAATGTATTTTTTAACCATAAACCACGCGAACACATTGTATTATACCAAATACACAAAATAACGTTGTTTTTTAGCAAAGAAATAGGTGCTCTTTAAAATTGACTCCCATTTAGATTTTTTTGATTTTCATTTTGTATTTTTTTTTTTTTTTTTTACAGATTTTTCCTTTTATTTAAAATATCCATTAACTAAATATCCAAATTTTTACAATTTACAACATTTTTCTTTAACCTGAGGACAATTTTTTTTTAATTGTTAAAATTTTGTGTGACTTAAATATTCAAGAAAACATTCTTAGGAGGAAACATAAAAATTATATTGTTATGTTATATATCCATTTAAGAAGTCATCTAAGAATCCCCCGAAAACACCCAGGTAATTTCTGCCATTTCCAGTCCTGGTTAGAACGTATGATACGAGTCTTTAAAAGTGATCTTTATTTAGTTTGAATGGGATGTGACAGGTAAACAAAGCTCTTTAGTAAATATGTTGGTTATATGGTGCATTATTAAATGGTTTACTGTATATACTGTGATCATCAATTTAAAGGTACAAAGCCGAATGTTGTTTATTTTGAAACATCAATCGACAATTAAGTCGGAAATTCACAATCTCTAAAAAATAAATGGCATTAATGTAGTCATAACCATCACTTTGGAGCTGTGATGTAGGGCAAGATTTTTACTCTACAGTAATTCCTTCAATCATTTTGTGAATTTAAAATGCTTTGTCTCCCTCAGGCCTCTCCAGAAGTCCACATCCCTCCTCATCTCTCCACTTTCCTGGTGGCCCCATCCTCCCCCAGACTGCCTCTACCTACTTCCCCCACACGACCATCCGGTACCCCCCTCACCTCAGCTCTCAAGACCCGTTGAAGGACCTGGTCTCTCTTGCCTGTGACCCGTCCAATCAACAGCCCAGCCCGGTAAGATCCACATTCTATGATCTAACTTTCAAAATGTATCCCAAGTCATCAAATCATCAGTTTAGCCAATCAGCAGCCCTAGTTCTGGGACCTGTGGGACACGAGCCATACACAGCTCTGAGCCTGCCGTGTTCATTCATAATCATTAAATTGAATTTTTTGTAATCTGAGAAAAGCTTACATTTACATTTATGTATTTGGCAGACACTTTTATCTATATTTGTATTATTTTTAGCTATTATACAATGACCTTTGCACTGCTAACCAATTTAGCTACAGGGACATTATGTAAACATTCTGTAACTTTCATAACCTAAAACATTCTCCTTAGTCTAAAAAGAGCATTTATTAAAACTAAACTGCAAACACTGAATATCTGCAATACAAAGCAACCTAACAGTGTCCACCAATCCTGTGTCCCTAACACAGTTCCTGTGTTGCCCTCATTTTCAAATGAATACCTCTTTGACTAAGTAGCCATAGGCCTAGCCAGATGAATTGCCAGACACTGGATGCCTTCCATTGATGATTTTTCTTTTAAAGTCTTGTACAGCTGAGTATGTGAGTTATAACAGGATAGGGAGTGTTAGTCTCTCCCAGCCAGTTTTGAATGTGAATGAACAATTAGCACTCAATCGATTCATTCTGACAGCGACAGAAGGCCCTAACACAAAGTGTGAATAACCTATCCACAGGGGTGCCCATGTGAGACCCGAGCCATGTGCCAGTACCACGTCAAAATATAAAGAGATTGAAAGAAACAGAAAACGCAGCCAAGAGAGAGGAGACCTCTGTGTCTAAGAGTGCTGCTGATGTTGGCATAGAAACGGTGGATGAGAGGGATTGTGAATGTGTGAGGGAAAAGAGTGAGAGAGAGAGAGATGCACTGTGGCAGCTGGGTCCCGCTGATTCTGCAGACTCATTGAAATTCCCCCTGCTGCAGTCACAAAGCACAGCCGCACCGACCCACAATGCCGCTGACTCACTCAGCATCTATTGTTGTGCAGGGCAGTGAGTGTGCAGTTTTACAAAGAGAGAACTAAACCTGCAGCCAAGCTCTCAGAGAGAAAGAGGGCATGATGGAGGGCTTTATGGATTCGTGGCTGGGGAAGAAGAAACAAGCGTTGCATAATGGGTTGTTCTGATGGAACTGTGTGCAGAAGGTTACTTTGTTTTACTCATATAACTGCTGATGGAGAGAGAAAAGATGAGAAGGGAGATTTTTGTCTGAGGTTTAAAGTTTACTTGAGTTGGGGAGAATTTACGTTAGCAAGATCAGGTTAATGAAGCATCTCTGAAACATCTGAAGCAATTTTGTGCCTTTTTTAATGAGGGGCACAAAGTACTTTTATTTTTTTGTTTAAAATAGTTTATCAAATAAAGATTTATATAAGATGATATACACTCACCTAAAGGATTATTAGGAACACCTGTTCAATTTCTCATTAATGCAATTATCTAATCAACCAATCACATGGCAGTTGCTTCAATACATTTAGGTCCTGGTCAAGGCAATCTCCTGAACTCCAAACTAAATGTCAGAATGAGAAAGAATTACTGGGATTTTCACACACAACCATTTCTAGGGTTTACAAAGAGTGGTGTGAAAAGGGAAAAACATCCAGTATGTGGCAGTACTGTGGGCGAAAATGCCTTGTTGATGCTAGAGGTCAGAGGAAAATGGGCCGACTGATTCAAACTGATAGAAGAGTAACTTTGACTGAAATAACCACTCTTTACAACTGAGGTATGCAGCAAAGCATTTGTGAAGCCACAACACGCACAACCTTGAGGCGGATGGGCTACAACAGCAGAAGACCCCACTTCGTACCACTCATCTCCACTACAAATAGGAAAAAGAGGCTACAATTTGCACGAGCTCACAAAAATTGGACAGTTGAAGACTGGAAAAACGTTGCCTGGTCTGATGAGTCTCCATTTCTATTTAAATATCAGAATTTGGGGTAAACAGAATGAGAACATGGATCCATCATGCCTTGTTACCACTGTGCAAGCTGGTGGTGGTGGTGTAATGGTGTGGGGGATGTTTTCTTGGCACACTTTAGGCCCCTTAGTGCTAATTGGGCATCGTTTCAATGCCACGGCCTCCCTGAGCATTGTTTCTGCCCATGTCCATCCCTTTATGACAGGGGTGTCCATGGAGTTATGGAGGGCCGGTGTCTCTGCAGAGTTTTATTCCAACCCTAATCAAACACACCTGATCCAGCTAATCAAGGTCTTACTAGACAGACTAGATACTTTGAGGCAGGTGTGTTGAGGGAAGTTTTAGCTAAACTCTGCAGGACACAGGCCCTCCAGGACCGACTTTGGACACCCCTGCTTTATGACCACCAAGTACCCATCCTCTGATGGCTACTTCCAGCAGTATAATGCACCATGTCACAAAGCTCAAATCATTTCAAATTGGTTTCTTGAACATGACAATGAGTTCACTGTACTAAAATGCCCCCCACAGTCAACAGATCTCAACCCAACAGAGCATCTTTGGGATGTGGGGGAACGGGAGCTTTGTGTCCTGGATTAGCATCCCACAAATCTCCATTAACTGCAAGATGCTATCTTATCAATATGGGCCAACATTTCTAAAGAATGCTTTCAGCACCTTGATGAATCAATGCCACGTAGAATTAAGGCAGTTCTGAAGGTGAAAGGGGGTCAAACACAGTATTAGTATGAGGTTCCTAATAATCCTTTAGCTGAGTGTATATATATCATCAGGATTACTGTATGTATGAGGCAAAGTTACGTGTCTTTAAATGCAACCATAATATTAAACACAAACACTGTTGTGCAACATGCAACTTGGTGTAACGTCACATACACGTGCTGTACACCTGCTGGGGGCAGAAGAAAGGCTAAAACTTCAATTGTATTTTTTTGCAGGCTAAACCCATAGATATATTTACCTAGATAAGTCATTAGGAGCTGTTTCTATGGACCATTATACGTTAAGTCGTCTGCCATATTGGAACGGTCCAAGGCAATATGTAAACCAGTGTTGCCAAGTCTGCGGTTTCCCGAGGAATTGGATTACTTTAAGACTGTTGACACAGATTGTTTTTCCCGCGGGTTAAATGTGGAAGGTTTTTGTTCATTGGCTGTCAATATACTAACGCTAACTCTGTCAATATTAAAGTCGCCATGAAACGGAAGTATCGATTGCCTTATTTTCCCCGTGGTGATGTATATCCGAGTGAAACAGGCTTCTGAAATGAAATAAGGCAGGGATCCATTTGAATTTGTCCATCGAGATCTGATTGGATCGTTTGAAGTCGTGTTGCTAATTGCTAATCACGGCGATCTTCTCCCGGACCCCGCCCACCTGCCATACCATATGACCGGAAGTAAAGAGAGATCGTTTTGAGCAGGGAAGATGATTATGAGGGCACATGAATTTTTAAAAAATAATGAAGCTCACAGATAAGTAATTTGTAAAAATACCACAATATTTCCAGAAAAATCACAGTTTTTCATTTTATTGTCATGACGATACATTGTAATAGTATATATGAAAGTAAAGTTTTGGTATTTGTTATGCAAATCTGGCAACCATTTCAGTGCTAGAGTGAACACTAGCTTGTGCCCCCACAACCGTAGTAATGTATAATTATCAATGTTACGTGCTGTTTTGTAAACCCAAAAATTATAACTTTTTGCCCATACACCAAGACGAAAGCATAATGAGTTAATACATATTCAAAACAACACATTCTTACTTGTGAAAAGTTATCCCATTTTTCGGGAATATCAATCTCTGCAGGATTTACAACTAGAGGCTGCACAATGTATCCTGAAAAGCTGTGAGTGACACCTGCATCGGGACCGTATCTGTGTATACATGTCTATGGCTAAACCATTCCACAAACACCACCCAACACTAAAGAACTATTTTCAGCTGATCTTAGAAACGCCAACAGACTCATTCATTCTAAATTATAATGTTGGTGTTGATTGGATTAGTATAAATTGCTCTCTAGATGACAAATAAAAAGCAGAAGAATCTTAAAATGTAATAACTCCCACTTCAATTTAAGTGGGATATTCCTGCTTGGTATCCATGTTGTACAACTATAAAGAAAGAAACGGCAGTGATAACATTTGTTATGTATTAACAGAAAAGATCATTCTTACTAAATGTAGGCACTTTGACTCAAACATGCATTATATTTTATTGCATCTAATATTTTCCCCCTTTCAGTGTGTAGTATATCTCCCAGGGTGCCTCCATGTTCCCATGATATCATACACCCACATCTGATCCAAAGTGGGTTTAAAAATTTCCACCCAAGTTTCCAAGTTGGACTCTTTTTACTTAAAGTTGTACTACGATAAAATATTGTATATAAGAGCTACATTAAATGTAGCATTAATGTATTTTACAATTATTCTGTATAATGCTTAATGTCAAGACTAATCTAGCTACTAAATGCAAAGATTAAAACTATAATGTGAATGTAGTTTTGTAATTGAGTTATCAAGGACACACAGTGAAAGTGGACTGCATGTATTGTGATGTTGGCTGTGTAGAGGCAGTGAGGTGTCGCTCCCCACAGTGGCTGATTGTTGCCCTCTCTTCCTCTGCAGCTGAATGGCAGTGGTCAGGTGAAAGTATCCAGTCACTACATCTCCTCTCAGATGCTGGCCCCCCCACCACCCCCCGGCCTGCCCCGTCTGACGCTGCCCCCAGAGTCCAAATCCAGCACCACCTCTGCAGATGCAGCATCCAGCTCACCCACCTCCCCCAGTAAGTGGGATACCCGTCCTCCGTTTGCCCATCTCTGCCCCAACTCTAATAGGACTACAGTTAGGACATACTGGTTTATTAGCCAAAAACACAGAGTTATACCTCATGGTCTATACAGATGCTAATGCTCATTTGAATAAAACAAAGACATGTAAAGTGTGTGGCTCAGAGTTAGTGGTCTGGCTCATGTCTCACAACATTGACACAGTCACAATGACACGCAACATACAGTACGTTGTTAATGTGTGGTCACTGCTACCTCAATGGAGACTTGGCTGCTTTGAATTGGATGTCTTGTTTTATCCTTTTTATGTTTATACTGACATTCACGCAAAACACATTTATAATAAAGCAATTAAACATGAGGCAGTTTGTTATTTTGAGAAGGATAAGAGGTGTTCACAATTTAATGTAGTTTTACAGAATATGTTGGTTTAGCATGAGAGTAACCCATCGATTGCCTTTCCATCAGAAAATCCCATAGCACAGATACTTTATAGAGGACGGGTCTGTCAGCTCGAATGGCCTGGTGCTTTTTGCTCCGTCCATAAATCATGCTAATGTAATTAATAAATGCAGAAAACAGCTCAATATGTTCCCTGACCGCTGTAGAATCACAGATGATCAATCGCTTCTGTATCGTATCACATGGTCAGAGTCAATAATGTGCACAATTATTCAGACAGAATCATCTTGTGCAAAGACCGGTTTGATAAACTTTTGAGTTATATATGCAGCATCAGCAGAACCTCTGTGTGTAACACATGCATGTTGTACACACCCTTATGATTGAAAAGCTTATTATGAACGGCCTTTATCTCAAGGGTTTCTTAGTTTAATGGTTTTGTGATTGGTCCAATTGGAGATGAGTTAGAACTGGTGGTAACATTTTATTACTTAAACTATATCTCTTTGTGTCTCTCTCTCTCTCTCTCTCTCTCTCTCTCTCTCAGCATACTCTGCTCCCGGGACGCCACCTGCCAACCGCTCCTTCGTAGGAATTGGTTCTCGAGACCCTGGCAGTCTGTATCAGGCACAGGTATCACAACACAATCCTCCATCTACACACAATAGGTCATTAGTTGTAGACAACCTGGAAATATCAGGGGGGAATTACAAAATTTAAATCAGGATAGATTATTACTTTAAATTGTATAATGAATATAAGTCAGTGTTCCTTAACCAGGAGGCCGGGCTCCACAGGGGAGCCTCAACAAATTTCTGAGGGGGGCTGAAGATAAGAGAAAAGAGAATTTAAATGATTTACAATCTTTAAAATAAGCTGAAACAACCAAATTTTTTGTAAAAAAAATGTTTTTGCCATGCTCCATTATATTTTATTTGGTAGAAATTGTGAAGTGAAGTGAAAGTGACAAGCTTGTCAAGTATGCAACGCATTCTCGAAATGTGACCTCTGCATTTAACCCATCCCAGTAAGTAGTAAACACATATGCACTGCAAGTCGTGAACACACATGCACCCGAATCAGTGGGCAGCCATCCCAGTGCCCGGGAAGCAATTAGGGCACCACAGTTGCACCGCCAGCCATGAGATTCAAACTGGCATCTCTTGGGTTACAAGCCCGACCCTCTAAAGCCGAAAGTATACTAGGGACGTCCGCGTATGCGCGCCCTCCGCATGAAGTCATTTTCGTCATCAGGAGGGTCCGTCATCAGCCCAAAATTTGAGACCGCGCGGACAGTGCGCGTACAGTGCGCGTACAGTCCGCGTACAACAGCGCATACGCGTGAAAATATTTCAGCAGGACACTCCAATATAAACAATTATACAAAGGAAATAGACAGCATTTGCACACACACTATCGTTTTTCTTCTTTAACTTTTACTTCTTCCAAGAACAGAAAGCTGTGGAGCATGTTTGTTACCATAATGTTTGATTCATGTTCTTTATTGTCTTGTTGTTTGTACTAAACTGCGTTTGCAATGGTGGATGAGTTACTTTTCTTCACCTATCCTAATGTTTTAATGTACTGTTAATGTCGCCAAATCAGTGCTGCCCTGACAGCCTGTTAGACTGATAATTTGAATAAGAAATCATTTGTATTGCATATAGTGTCAAACGCGGCCATCCGCGTGTAGCTGCGGGGAGTATACTTGGAAAGCTGCGCAGACGCGTGCGCGCGCGAGCCTGACGCGGAAAAAAGTATACCGCGGCCTTAACCCAGTGGTGGGGGGGGTGCGAGATGGTGCCAAAACAAAGTTTTGTTTAATTACGTTTTAGAACAGTTTTTTGTCATACATTTTGGGGGGGGCACAACGAAATGCCCCGTACAACTAGGGGGGCCACATGCTGAAAAAGTTTGAGAACCACTGCTCTAACCACTGTACTACCACTGCCCCCTACAATGGGGGGGCATTAAATATTGTTGTGGGCAACAGGAGGGTCATAAAGTGACCCCTGTTTCTAGTGTCAAAACAGTGTGAAAACATCTGCCGAGGTTCTTATTGGATACATTTGGCACTATTAAAAGTAATCTTTTAAACCTGTTAATAGATTTTGATAGCAGAGTAAATTCAGCAGCAAAAATAATAAAAAATTCTATAAATTACAGAAATATTTATGGAAATTTAATGGCCAAAAACAGTATGGGAACCCAGGAAACACAGGAAACACAGGACTTACACACACAAAACATGCGACATAAGGACACGCATGGTTTCAAATGAAATTGCGGTGCTTATTATTAACCTAAAAGAAATAACTTCATTGCAACTATTGGAACTTTTTCTTGATAACTTTAAGAAACCTAAACACCTTAACTTGTAAATTTCCCCTAAACCTTGTGTCCTGAGAAACCCAGTGCTGGTCTGGACTCTGTGTGAGACCAAAGACCTCTGTGTTCAATTATAGATCAGAGATTATACTGTATATACTCAGCAGCTGAATAAAATCTGCTCTTTCTTATGAAATATAGAGCAAATAAATGCATATACAGTACTGACACCTTTAACATATGCAGTACAGCATAGAACTGTATCTACTCTAGGCTTAATGCATGCAGTCGATCTGATCTGATCTGATTTGATCTTCTAACTTTAAAACTATATGTCCTGCCTATTTGAGACCCTGCCTGTGAAAACCCAGCTATAACGTAATTTTTTTGTGATTTTGTGTTTGCTATATAAAATCATCTTGCATAATGCAAAGAACATTCTGTGAAAATATAACCTTGATATCTTTAATATTGACCAAGTAATACAATTAAAGTGAAATCGATGATTGAAATCAAACTTTGATGCTCCTAATCTCATAATTAGGTTATGATATTTCAACCTGAATTTCACAGACAGGGTCACATTTATATTCATCTACAGTAGACCTAAATAATGGCTGCGGTTGGATGTGTAATGCTGCAGCACAGGTAAAATCAGAAGCGTGTAAGATGAGTCTGGTTCTGTGTGAACCGCAGGGCTCAGGAGTCCAAGCGTGCTGCATTGCAGTGCTTTCAGCCCTAGGAAAAAGCGTAAATGCAGTTCACTGAAGTGTGTGATGAGAGGGAGAGAAACAAAGTGATCAGAAAGGACCTGAGTGTGTATTTCAGTCTGTGTGGAGTAGTTTCTTAAAAGCCACAGGTCAATATGAATGTAAAAATACATTTAGACAAACAGCAAGTAAAAACTACAGGTGCAATAGCATCCTGTTCTGAGCAATCTTTTGTTACTTTTGTTTAAATGCTGTTTCATTTTGTGCGGTACGCTTATGAAGGTCAAAACTTTTCTGGCTTTGAGTTAGGTACGTCCCTCTGAGACTATCATGAGCTGAGCTCCAGTTAAATGAGAGACAGTTGAAAACAGAGGAAAAAATATACAGTAAGCAAAACGTTGTGGAAAAAGGAGCTCCTGTTCACTTGCTCCAGGATGGTCACGTCCGAGGCTGTCTGGTGGTTGCTAGGGGAAACCAAACACGATGTAATTTGTCGGATAAACCTGTGATTGAGGAACCGGAAGAGTCCAATACAGGCAGTTAGATTGACCAATTTGTCTTCCTTGTCCAAAAAACAGGACAGGGCTGTGAATCAGTGATTGTCCTGAAGTCATGTGGAGCACTTTTGTGTCCTGTCAAAAGCTTTAAACTTTGCTTTCTGTTCATTGTAACTAAATGGAAAGAGCAACCAGCACAGTTTTGGAGTCTTAACTTTGTGTTTAACAGAAGAGAAAGTCATAGGAGTTTAGAATAACAAGAGGGGATATGAATGGTTATTTCTTACTTACTTTCTTTCTGTTTTATCTTTATTTGTTTCTCTTTCATGCTTTCTTTCTTCTTTACTCCTCTATATGACTCTTCCCTTATGTCTTTGTATTACTTTTAGTGTTTAATGGACTCTGTTGTTGTCTTTTCTGTAACCCTATTAGACCAGATATTACTACCAAGCGCTATTTATTTGACCGTAACTCTTCAACCAATTGCGCTATCAAAAAAATTGAATTGCTCCTAAAGGAGACAAATTGCGCTTTTTGCCAATACATGTTTTACTATAGTAATTTTTTGCATTTTCTTCCACCAATCGCTGTTGTTTTCTGGAGAGCTGGGTGTACAAAGCCTCCTAAATTAAAACTGTGCACATCAGTAACACTAAAATGACTTGTATGTCTGTACTACACAGGGCTGCCTTAACCTAATGTGAGGCCCCGGGGCTAAGAGGTTTTGTAGGCCCCCCTTCCCCTCGATTTATAGTCTAATTTTTTTTTTTTTAAGTGTAATATCTAGGTAATCTACATCACAAAATGCATTAGTTTCTTTCGAGACATACAACTGTGAGTTTTCCCTCTTTGAGCCAGAAAACACCATAATATTATTAACATATCACTGAGCCCACTTGAGCATAAACACAAGACACTTTATTAACAACCACACACAGCAACATGTGGTGATAATAAAACCAAAATGTGTGAAAGTATATATGTTTATAAGCTTTATATTTATATAGTTTTTGGAATATACAAATTTGCAGAAAATTGCCACTCATACTTAAATGCTCACCACAGTTTTAAAAATATAATAAGTTAAAGTTAGTTTTAAAGTAAAAATGCATTAATGATAACAAAAGATAAGTCTTTATAGACAGAATCTTGTTAAATGCATTAATGATAACAAAAGATAAGTCTTTATAGACAGAATCTTGTTAAATGCATTAATGATAACAAAAGATAAGTCTTTATAGACAGAATCTTGTTAAATGCATTAATGATAACAAAAGATAAGTCTTTAAAGACAGAATCTTGTTTTTTAATCAGTTATTTATTTTGTAGGCTATTGAAGATATAGTATGCATTGTATTTAGTATTTATGCATACATAAGCATGTAAAACGACCAAGTATGAATATGCACAAGACAGACAGGGAACATACCTGTATATAAGATCTTTAGATAATGAGATTATAATGGTGCTATCAGGGGATGATCATTTGAGATGGTCTTGGCGCTCTTTACTTTCTTAGACTTGCACCTTTACCGTTGCGTCTCTTTCTCGTCTTTCTAAACCAACAGATATATGTACTGTGAGCTAACGTCGCGTCAAACATCGCTCCAGCTGCGCACGCGTCACTGATATAAACGCGAGTAAACTTAAACTTTATAACAACTAACAGCATTATGTGCGGGAACTCCTTTCTTAATTTAGCGGCATAGTTTCTTGTGCACGTTTGAAGTGACTTCTGCATGCCAGAGACTCAGACAGCTGCACGAGCACAGAGAGAGCGAACGAGCGAGCGCGCGCACGAAAGAGAGAGAGACCTGCACCTCACTAGTGCTTATTATGAAATTTCAGAAATTTCTCTTTCATTTGTTGGTGGATTATTTCCTGTTTCTCTGTCATACTCAGTCTAACGTGCAGGAATGTCAAGTTGACAACGCGCACTTAATTACATTACGCGGAATAAAAAATATGTTACGTCTGACATTTTATTTCACGTTAAGTTACAACGGACCAATCAGCAGCCATGTAACGTGCAATTAGAGTGATTGACAGAAAACCTGACAAGTTACAAAACAATATGACCTTTTCAGCTCATAATGAACGCAAACTTGGGAGGCCCTTGAACTTGGGAGGCCCCTGGGCTTCAGCCCAGGTAAGCCCGTGCATTAAGGCGGCCTTGGTACTACAGTATACTATTCATGTCTAAAGTTTTAGATTCTTTCGATCACTCGTTTTTTTTCCTAAATAAAAACTGTAACATTTATTTCTGTTTTTTTTGTCTACACATTAAGACTAATGATTGTAAAAAAATTTCACCTCCTGATTCTACTATAGCATTAATTAAAGGAAGTCTATCTAAGGGTTAAACAGAAAACCGCCGTTGTCTCAGTTTTGTATTTTCATAACCTAAACCGCCTGTCATCAAGACAAAACTTTTAGCTTTTATAGAGCACTAAATATTTTGATTGGAGTAAACGCCTTACTGCTGTTAGTATAGGCCTGGGCTGTTCTGTTCATTTTGTTCTCAGGAGAGTTGAGAACATTTGAGTCTTGAATGTGCTGTCGTGAAAAATAAAAATATTACCACGTTGGCAGCTGGAAAATAGAGAAAAGTCTGGAATATGCTTGCGATTTTATTCTCTGAAAATTATTTTAGTTGATAATTTTATTACTTAAAACTTATCTTTGAGCATCATAATAGCATATGTTCAAGTTTTTTTCTGGGACAGTAATTTCTTCATGCTGTAAAACAGCTTGAATGTACTTCTACACCCTCTTTTCATTTAGTATATGCAGACCTATGAATATGCAAATTAGTCTCTGCCTCTACTCGATCGCTCAGACCATAGATTTGAATATATGAATTAGGCCCCTCCTCCACTCTTTCACACCACCTCTGACTATATAAATAGATTCTACATTCGCCAGTTTCAGACACATAACTGCTAAGTCATAATTTGCCAAATGCATAAGTGTAAATGTAACTTAAAGAGTTTGGTTCCAAAATGTAATAAATCCATTTTGACTAATTTCAGTAAAAACGTGTTTTCTATACCAAGCAAGTGACAAGATGAAAACCACTATGTTCTGTTACAAACTTTCACATAGCATCTTTAGATTATAACAAAATGCTATAAATCTATTGAATCAATATATAAATGTGCATTCATTTCGTTTTTGCCATGTTATATTCATTTAGTTGACTAGTGGTATACACAGAGTAAAAAAACCATTAATGGCATTAATCAAAACACTTACTTTGTCACATGGTATTGCTGCTGTGATCCTTGGGATGTCGTTGTCACTTTTTTGACAGCGATTAGCTGTTAAATGTTTTGGTCCTGCTCGATTTTGGTTGACTTTGAGTAAAATAATGGAAAGTATTTATAAGATGTTAGCATGACAGAAGCTTGATGATGCTGTAGTGTGAGAACAAGCAACAGACGTCATTTTTCCTTTGTCGGAGTGCCTCTCACGTAAATTATTAGATTTTAATGGCTTACGTTTCTTCCCGATCACAGAAAACCACCACAGGTTTATTAATGCCATCAAAAGTTGTTTTTGTTTGTTTGTTAATCATGAAGTAGGATTTTGTGTGTATTCAACACGCCGCCATTGTTGTTTACAGTGCGTGGAATGTTGCGCTTTGATTGGTTAAGTGGATTTATTGCATTCTGCAGAAAAAGAGGACTGGCGTTTGTTGGGTTTTGGAAAAAAGGAAGATGACAAAATAGCACAGCGGATATTTTATTTTTAATACTGACCTTATACAATACTGATTTTTGGTGTTAACTCATTTAAAAAAAATGCCTTATCGCGTTTTGGAACCAAACTCTTCATTTGGCCCCCTGAAAGTGTTAAGTTCATTAATTATTAATTATTTACATATTAAACATTAAAATTTTCATAACTGGAGTTCAGCTGTAGTTTTGCTCCAGTGTTGTGCATGCAAGGCACAGTTCAGCCTATTTTTCCTTTTTAAATCAACTTCAGTAGTGGTTTTGCATTGGTGTTCATGTATCAGCACTTGGATAGATGGATTTGGTCTTGACTCTCCAGTTCCTGACCCACTTTACCACATTAATCAATGAAATGACAAGATGCCGCACGGGACATTTACTCATAAACTGTTTTGATCTTTTTTTGTGTGTAAAATACAAATTAGACCATTTGTATTTAAGGTGGGAGGTAAAATTATCATGAAAATGTCAAACCAAGCATTTGGGATACCGCGTGGCCCGTTTTCCTTCCGAGACGAGGATTGAGTTTCCATAACATAAACTAGAATATATTAAATCACAACTTGTGGAGGATGAGGATTGTGTATTTATCTCATCAAGAGACATTTCAAGTACACTAAAATGGCTTGTGGTCAAGCCAAGATGATATCCAGAGCTCCATAATGTACAGTACATACTGTGTATACAGTATTATTACAGAGTAGATTTATACTTCCAGATTGCCTTCTCAAGTATTCAAAGGGAAAGTTCGCTGCAGTTTTGGACGAAATGCGTTTTGACAGAGGAGTTTCCGTTATTGTGCCGTCAAACTTATGAGGCATTAAAACACGTAGAAAATCCCACACTGCACACTCTCCCGGGCTCCCATTCCATCCAGTAATCAACACATAATATGATTTAGGAAATATTTCACCTCAGGACACTTTAGCTATCACTCAGAAAACAACTTTGCATTTCCCAGCAGCGTCTGCTGTCATTATAAACTTATTTTGATTCCTGGCAATAGTTTCACAAGTCGCCTAAGTGTCCTGGGTTGTGTAAGGTTAAACTTAGCTTCAGTTCCAATAACAGAATCTCATCTAGCAACCAAGCAGAAGGTCAAAATACACTGATTTCATTAGACTGAGTACACAGACAGTGAGTTGATGTTAATGCACTTATGACTATAGATTAATATGGTTATAGATTGAAAATTGTGCATCTGTTATACATTTTTACCGCTTTATTTATAGCATCAGTCACACTTTAGAGTTGCATCCCGTACTACACATAATGAGGAATCTAATAGCTGTGTGCTTATATCTGGGCCATGCATTTGTTGCCTATGGGATTTTTAGGGATTTATTAGGTCGTGGAATGGTATTGCACAAGTACAGAATAACTGTTAGTCTAATGTACTGTAAACAAACGTTTCTGCAGGCAATAGGAACAGATGACCCTTTTTTTGCATTATTAAATCAATGCATTTGGGTGTAGTTAAAGATGTCTGTTAGACTGCTGTGAAATTACTTAAATCTTAGTGGAAAATAGGAGCCAGAGGCTTAAAGCCCGAACTGAGTTTTTTGTTTTTAAACCTTGTCAAGTTGTTTAAAAAGACTTCAGCGGTCTGTGAGGGAAAGCCAAAATCCTGTTATGCTTTAAAAGGGTTTGGGTGGGATCCTGCTGAGCTCTTTTTTTCTGCCTTTCTGGTGCTCTGTATTAGTTTTAACAGATCCCTGAGTAAAAATAGGGAATTTCCTAAAGCAGTATTAAATAAAAACAAAATGTTTTATTCACTAACCAATCATAATCTGGTTTAACAAGTCACTAAATACACTAGTTATCGTTTCTTTTTAGCTCCTCTTATTGTATGTACATAAGACACTTATTTTAAAGATTATTTTACGGTTATGGCCGCAGAAAGCAGGTGGTAAACTTTATAATAAAGGACTGTTGTATATTTTTATTGATCATGGCAATAGTGCTTCATCAAATGATGACCAAACAATGGAGAAGAGCATTATTACCGGGCACACATCCAGACCCTTAATGCAGTCGTGTGCAAAGAGCCAATTCAGGTTTCTGGATCACAATGTGCTTTAAAGACTCAGTAAAGTATGTTAGATTGCGGTAGTCAGCCGCATTCTCTAAAACCTGTAGCAAGATGGAGCTTTGCGGTATTCACTTTGCATTGTGCCATTTTTGTTCTTTATGTTTTGCATCTATGTTTTTCATGTATTATTATTCCTCTGTAAGAGGTGTTTTACACACCCGGGTGATTCTCACGAAATCCAGATTTAGAAAGTGTCCAGCATCAAAATTTTAAAAAAGCCCTTGAAGCCAATTATTTTTAGAGGCTTAAAAAATTTCCTATAGAATTATTTAAATTTTTTAGATTATCATTATCAAAAATTATCATTACCGCAACATGATATTACATTAAATATATGCATTTACAAACTCATGTTTCGGTAATGAGAACTAAAAAGTTGTCTAGGTACTATTACAAACAAAATTTCAACTTTTTTCTGGAGAGAACAAATAAGAACTGCTTACCTGGTAGCCATCTTGAGTGTCAGTCAATTATGTCCCTTACAAAATCTTTTTTTTTATTTAGTTCCTGAGGGCTTAAACAATGATTGAAAATTATTGCGGAGGATGATAAAATTGGTCTTGGACACATTTGTATTCATTATTGTCTCTACATTTACCAATGATCACCAAATACCACATGTTTCTTTACTGTAAATGTTTATAGTATAACATGCACTGAAGCTTTTTATTTTTTAGATTTTTTAATTATAAATATTTCCAAAACCCAAATCCAGTCATGGACACATTGCGGTAATGAAAATTTTCCCCTTAACCCTAATAAGTCCCTTGGGGTCAATCTTACCCCAAGCCACTTTTATTTAGTTAAAAAACATGGTTCCCTTTTTCTCAGTGGAATAAAATTTTGTGACTTTTCCAGATTATCTGTCAAGATTCACATAAAAACTGGGCTTGATTCGGTTGTTCTAAAGAGGTGTAAAAAAATTCATCAAAAGAGGCCCTTTTGGGGTAAAAATGACCCCAATTAAAAAGGAATGAGAAATGCAAAAAAAATCATTTTTTGCTTGTTATTCATCAAATAAAATCAATGCATCCAGAATCAATGTGAAAATTTTGACACAGAAAGGTAGGCCTGGTACTAGAGCACAAATGCAATATAGAAAAGACATGCTTAATCACACACAGACACACACAAAGGTATGACTGCCACATAGAGCGTTTTTTACAGAATTTGGCAAAAAACGGCCACAGATGCAAAACAAAGATGTAAAATGCTCACACAGGTGTGTGCATGCCCACACACATACACACACGCACACACACACGCACGCACACAAAGACACAGTAAAACTTACACACACAAAAAGACAAAGTCCCAAACACGCACGCACACACACACCCAGACAAACAGCCTTACATTTAGTCAAATTTCTGTGGCATTTTGTAAAAACAGAAATTTCAAAATGCATCAAAAAAATTCTACTATTTTAAATATTTTTTTTTTTTTAATGACCTTTCTAATGTTTATATAAACATAAATTCACAAAATGTTTCACTAAAGTATTGATGTTGAACAGACCATAAAACAGTTTTTTCTAAACACCAAATGGTCAAATTCAACACATAACATTTAGATCAATATCTAAAAACATTTAAATCAAATTTAGATAATAATTTATGTGAATTTCTCATAAAAAATTGATATTTTACAGGCAAGCTAATGGTGTAGTTGAGGAATTGGTAAACAGGTACAAAAGTACTTCATATCTCCCAAAACACAGCATTATTGTATAGATGGGAAGTAAACAGAAACATATATTATTTGTATTATTAAAAATGTATATATTTTTTTTAATCACCCGTTTAATTTCTGGGGTCATTTTTACTCTAACTTATACAGGAAAATAGAGGCTTATGAGGGTTAAATGTGGAAAAACAACAAAATTGGTTTGTATGATGTATGATTTGAAATCATATGCAAAATAGTATGTGAGGAGATATTTGTATCTGTATGCTTCTTATTTTGATACTCTTACTATTTACTTTTTTATCCAAATATTTCATGACACCTCATAAGTCTAATTTCGTGAGAATCACCCACCCTGGTTTCCCCATTGGGCTTAGTAGGTTATACATCACACTATATATCCAGTTTAGATGAATCTGATCTATGTCGACTGTGGTCGGGATCTGATGTGTGGATATCTGATATCATGTTTCCTATTGTGTGACTGTTTATATTGACTAATTTTGATTACTCTCTCTTTTCCTTACAGTCCTGGTATTTGGGAAACTGACGAACACATACACAGACAAACCAGAGGACACGGACATGGATTTGAAAATCACATTTTTGTGGAATTTACCAGAAAAAGATTTGTGAACGAGATGCGAGAGGGAAAATTTGATATATATGCAGTATTTGTATATATATATACACACACACATATATATATATACACAATATGTGTGTATAGATATATGTGCACACATATTTATATATGCATAACAATGTATAAGATGCTTCAATACACTTTTTCGAAAGGAGAACGGAAACGTAGGAAAGAAAGAGCAAGGTCGTGGATGGATCAGAAGAAAAGGAGAACAATAAGGATGTTGTTTTTTTTCGGGGACAGCCTGAACTATGGCGTACATTCGCAGACGTGTCAAAAACGGCCCACCCTGACTCTCTGCCTCCTGGATCACCTCTCCTCCATCCCCTTCTTCCGCTACAGGTGCTGCTTCCTCCAATATGCAAAATAAGTATCCTTTATTTTCTTAACAAACAGAGAAGAGAAACCCAAAGGACAGGGTTTTATTGCGCTAGGATTTGGCCAGGTTCAGAGGTGAGCACGGTCTGTTTTTCTTTTAAATGGGGCGACGTTATGCGGAAAAGGAAACTAAAAGCTTTTGACTGGTTGATGCTTCCGTTCACATGACATTTTCAAGAGGAAAAGGCAACTTTTCATCCACGTTTATTGACAATCATGCATCTGCGTCCTTGGTTTTGCTCAAATTGTGATATTTTTTAAATTGCATACTCCACCATTTGTAACGGAGTTCCACTTTTTGGCGGAAGCCTGTCATGTTTTTGTACATCGGAGGACTAATAGTGGTACCTTGTGACATCATACATCACAGTCAGCGTGTATACGCGCATACACACACACACACACACACACACACACACTCACACACCTACAAATAGGCTTTAAAGCAAAGGCATGTACTGTTAAGGCTACACTAGGTGTGTGTGAGCTGTAAAACAGCCCGCATAGGACGAACCAGGTAATACCAGGGGTTAACTAGCACCTTCCTCTCTTCGCAATATGAAAGCCCCTTATGTCCTGGACTGTGCTGTACGTGCGTGTATGCATGTGCACAAACTTCACAAATATTGGTAGTCCCTTATTCATCTCTGTGACTTCACAGATTATGGTTTTTGATTCATGTAGATAGGTGGAGATTTTCCACAAAGTGACAAAGGGAGTTGAAATATAAAGTTATATGTAGTTATATTAATAACTATATATAGTTCTGTCACTACTAAGACAGTATTGGGTGTAGAGGATATTGTGTAATTTGTTCATATGCATTGAAAATTACAGGCATTGCACTACTTTGAATTTTTAAGTTTCCTATTTTGCAAATTCCTTCCTTGGCCTAATCGTATGGAATGCTGCAAATCGTTTTTTTTTTTTTTTTTAGTCATGTTCTGATCTCAAAGTAGATAAGGGTCGGTTTTCTAGTAGCTAAGAAGTTGATCGCAACATTTTTAATGTAGAAGTCATTTATTCAAGATCTCCATGTTTATGATTACATTTTTACAATTCCCATAGTTTAGGAAAAAAAGACAAGCTATCCTTCCTATGTTTCTATTGCCGAAAAGTCTCTACTGGCTGGTTGGTGACTGGTTGCCACAGAAACGTTTTTTCTGCACTCTGAGATGTGTTGATTTGTACTATTGAAATAACATCAGGGCTTTACTCTACAACGCTACCAAACTTAAATCACGAAGCCATGAAAAGTGCCTGAGACATTGTGAGATTTAAAGTCTTATTTTATGAATTTTTTTTCTCTCTTTTGGAAGTTTGCTTCATCTATGATAGGTTTTTGTAGAAATATAAGGGTCATTTTATGCCCAGAGAGAGATATATGAAAGACCCGGCAAACCCCCCAAGCCTTCATGTGCTGTACAGTGCAGATGGCTACAAGATACATGAGCATACCCCCTTGTTATCTGCCAGAACATGACAAAATCAACACATATCAGAACTTTACTAGGTCCCTTGCAAATATATAAACTGAATAATATCCACACTCTGGTTGCTTTAGCTAAACTCTTTAAATGGCTTTGCATACACATGCTGTTAAGTTGACCATAGCAAGACCCAAATACATACATGACTTGTTTTAATGGTGCTGATATGAAAATTATATGAAAATCTCTCTCTATATATAAATTATATGTAACTGCATGGTGCTTCCTAAAGAAAAATCATGAAAATTAAGCTCAAACAACCACCGTATCGCTGACATAAGCGCATGGCAGATAATCTTAGTATTAACTATGAAGCTAAACGCTCCCCGACTCCTCCTTATGACCCCCTGTGAGCGAAGAGCCAATGACACGGATGGATTTTACCTTTATACTACATTGGTTTTGAATTTTATCCAACAATCCCTCTTCTACTTTGCACGATATTTTATAAAACGTTATGTGCCTTGCTTTTAGTTAAGAACAATAATAGAAAATGATTTTAAAAAAGTCAATTTTTTATGTAACCAGTGTCACGATGGAAAAATTCTTGCTGCATGTTTGATTGCCTGTCATAATCAGATTAAGATTAACCGGGTTACCCAATAGCTGTAGGTTTGAATTGGTAGGAAAAGCTTATTTGATCTTCTTCCTCTAAAGCGCCGTAGTTGTATGTCCATGGCATGAGATTGTCCCTGCATTTGAACATTTCATTTTTCTCCGTTGATTAATGTATTGAGAATGTAATAAAATCTATGAATGACGGAGTAGCAGCTCTCCATACCCAATCCGAGCTGATATTTTGATTACATTTTTTACTTCTTTAAAATTATTTAGAAGGTATGTAATGTATTTAAAGGCCACAACAGAAAAATATACAGAGTTTGTACAATTTAAATATTTTTTACTCTTAATTAGTTTCAAGATTCACACGTTTAGGTGCCCATTTGCTAACTAGCATTTTACTTATTTTCCCCACAGCACTTTTTTTATTGTTCATCGAATGGTCGAATTTACATTTCTTTTTGTTTCAAAACACACTTAAGACCCTAAGTGCTTTTGGTTTAAAAAAATTACTTGTGAGGGTTTTGTAACCCTGACTGCAATAGATTGTATAGTAACGTGTGACAACGGATTTCGGTAACACTTTCAATAAGCTTGCATTTGTTATTATTATTTAATGCTTGAACTAACAATGAACAATACTACTACAGAATATATTAATCTTACACCCTTTGTGCTAAACCATGCCATTTAGCACCAATGAAGAACCAGAAGTGGTGATATAGTGCCACTATAGACCAATTTAGAGTAGACGTCACAGTTACGTCACTGCAAGCTGCGCGCGCAATGCGGTTGCAGAAAAACAGTGGAAATGAATTAGACACGAGTGAAAAGAGCAAGATAACTCACTAGAAAATGTCCTGTTGTGCTGTTAAGTGTCAGAATAAGAATGCCAAAAAAGATGGCTTTCATTTTTATAGAATACCATCGTCGAAGACATCATTTGAAGATAAACGTAGGTGTTTATGATTACAATTAGCCCTTAAACGGACAGAATGGAGCGAGGAAATCATCTGGAAATCTTTTAATAATTAGAATAGAAAGTAGAGAAGATGTCCGGTGTTCTGTCGAAGTCTGTTCCCTCCATGTGTTTCTTATAGCGTTTTATATAGCAAATATTATGTTTACATACTTAATAAATATATAAATATAGCACACACACACATGATGTAAAGTGTTATTAATATATAAACAGGCCTTTTTAATGTATGTTAAAACATAATACTTTTATAATAGTTTTAGAACAAACACGTAAGATAAATATAAGGAAGAAATAATAGAAAACAGGAAAATTATGAAATATTTAATAAACGCTATTATATATAAAACATGATAGTATTGCTTTTATATGTACTTTAGCGATTCAGACTGTAAAAATAATTGATTTAGCAAAAAAGAACAATACATATACATTACTTACATGCATATCAGTAGCCAAGCCATTTAAACTTTTTATCTATCTAAAAAATAAACGTAACATGATTAAAACGCTATAAGAAACATTGCACTAAAGGTACACATAGGGGAATCAGACTTCGACAGAACACCGGATCCATAAAAATCACGGTTTAATGCTAAAACACTTCACAACCCTACTGCGGAGCAGTCACTTTCTGCAACCAGTTTGGCTCCGCCCACAAAAAACGTCATCTCTGTTTGCAAACACGAAATTGGTCTATAGGTGCTACATGGCACTTAAATGGTTACCCTATGATTATAAGCCAGTGAACCACTTTTAATGCTATTTAGCACTATATTTCATGGCAATTTCAATGTTTACTTATACATTTTTATAAATAAAAGTCGTAACTGTTAAGATAAGTTAGTAATAAACTACCATGAACAATTGTATTGGCTTTAAATAACATTAAGAAATAGTTATATATGCTGTAAAACTACATTGCTCATTGTTAGTTCATGTTAGTGAACGCAATTAAACGAATACAACCTTATTGTAGTGTTACCAGAATTTCTTTATTAGCTATTATGTTTTGATTTACAGAATCCCTTGTATATGTCCATATATAAATTCATTCATAGATCGCATTCACATGAAATTTACTTGTCAAATTGTGTATAGACACAACAACAGCAAAATACCATGTAAACTGCTGACTTTGTATTTTAGAAAATGATTTAATGCACCAAGATGCTTATTTAGATTTTTTTTTTTTTGATGGTAGGAGATAATTTATAATTTCGTACTGTGTTGTGTCAGGGGAGTTAGGGAGAAGATATTGTGTATTGGAGCTGGGTTAGGAAGGGCCATGAGGTAGATGTGACGCAGTGTACAGTATTGTTTCTGCAATGGATATTGCGATGCTGGTAGCTAATACAGTTCGCTTGTAGGTATTTAAAGTTTAAGTTGAATGAGAAAGAACGAGTTTTGTTTACATGATGTCCCTGGTAGTAAGATCTTGGAGCAGAAAGCTTGTGAGCCCGCGTTTTCCCATACCGGCCGAATCGGAGTGCTTAAGCAAAAGGGCATTCTAACCGTACCATTATCCAAACATTTACAGGAGTGCTAAAGTCATTCGGCACGCATTTTTCTTGTGTGTAACAGGACAGGCGATGGGTCATAAGTCTGAGTCCGAGTTGATTGGGGGCCTGTAGGCACAATTACAGAGCATGAGTGATGATTGAGGGCCCAGTCACCTACGTACATTGCTTCCCCATGCAACATATTGGAATCATTTTCTTTGAAACTTAAGTATGGCTTTAGTTCAGACTTGCATGGCCCATCGTCTGTCCTGTGAAGATTTGCACTGTTCCACGTTCATCTTTTTAAAGCTGTTAACCTTCTGGCCAGGTTGGGATTGTGGGCTCAGTAAACAGGGGTCTGATCATATGGTTGAATGGTTTGCTTTGTATTGGATAATGGCTATGCAAGACTGACAAATCGCGCGGCGTTCCCCGTTCGTTTTTTTTTAAAGTGGCCACATGTGATGATTGAATTTGCGTCGACGTTAATAATGCATTTTAGCCGATGCATGTAAAACAAATATTATCTTAGCATTTTATTTCGAAACCCTTCACTAATATTTTATATTATCGTTTTTATGCGCGTCGTTGAAATGTTACGTTTTAAACACAGTTTTCTTGTGTATAAATGCTTATATATCCACCATGTAGAATGAGAAAAAGGCAAAATGTACATAAAATGTCTTTTGTATGAGAAGATATGTTTTCGTTTGTATGTTCGGATTTGGTAGTCATAAGCTTGTGGCTAAGCCACGAAAATAATGAAAGATCTTTTTGAAGGATCTGAACTGTAAGTAAATTGTCAGCACCATCACCACACCCATTTCATTCAGTTAAAAATTCATTCAGTGAATTCAGCATCACTTGTCGTCATTTTAAACAGCTTCACATAGATTTTAGAGGTATATGCAGATTTCATTGCTTGTTTATCTCCAGAACTTCTTCTACACTTCTGCACTTATTTCATTTCCTTTGTCAAGATTTTGAAACACTTCCTTTCTGTACTTCTACTTGGAAGATTGCACTAGATAATCTGGTATTGGGCTTGTTTTAAGGATTGCTTCTCTGGGTATATTCCTCAGCCTTTACGATCCACAGAGACTCTGGATGAGAATGCGAGAAAGAAGCTGCTTATACGCTACCTTTTATTTAATCCTTGTGTCATTTCTAAAATAAATTCACCCTTCCACACTGTAATCATGTCAATCTCCGGTGCACTACAAACCTCAAGGTCGGCCATATTGGATTGATGGTGTTTAAGATAAAATCGTGCCCAGTCGGTTCTGGACAATCAGTGGCACGATTGATTTACCTCAGTCTGTTGATTGTATCATGCTGTGTGTATGAACAGACTACCATAATTACACTTACAAAATGGTACTGTAGATGGTAATACCATGGTTGGTTTTGATGTATATCGTGGTAATTGCATACTTCCTAGACTTCCTTGATAGCACTATTGGACATTGTATAATTTGTATCAAAAACCATAGTAATACCATAGTACCATAATATTTATTTTTTGTAAGTGTAACAGAACTTTTGACCTAGCTGTTCTGAGTGCCTTCATCTATTCACCCTAAAACCGTCAGATGTGGTTTTACAGTCTATTACCATACGTGATGTGATCTTTCTCATGTAACCCACTCGTGTCTGTTCTGTATTTTCCAGAATTGGCAGAATGTGCTCTGTCGAATCTCCGAAAAGATTGTTTAATTCTTAAAACCAGGCACTTTAGTTAGTCAATGACACATGTACAGTATGTCCCCATAAAGAATGTAAATTTAAAGGCTTGTAATGCCCGTTTCCATAGTTTATTTTCCCAATGCCGTGTTCACCCACTGATATGAAAAGCATGTTGTGAGGGGATCCTGCGCTTACTGTATTTCGATTGTCCACTTTAGACATTGTACTAACTATAAGTTACTTTGCAACTACATGTCTAATAACTATCATGAGAGTATTAATAGACTGTTAGACAATTTTTGTCATCAAAAGAGATTTTGTACGCATAGGTCGCGCATGCCCATACAGGAGAATGTAGTATGTAGCCCAAGAGATGCATTGCATTTTGTCGCAATGTGCATGTGTCGATCGTCTGTGTGCACGTACGAGTCAAATAAATTATACTTTGCAAGGCTGTGCAGTCGACCATGCGCAGGCTTTAGGCTTAGGGAAGGGGTTATGGTTAGGGAAATAAGACATGTAGATGCATAGTCAGTTGAATGTCTGCTGGGTAATCATCACAATGAGGTGTTAGTAGATTTCAATGATGCACGGGTTGATCCAAAATGAGCAGGTGACTGTGGCCACTCGTGGTTACCCGCAGTTATGAGTCATCCAAAATATTTGTAATGATATTCGGGTCACGGTCGGTCGGGTCGTTTTAAATAAAGATGCCAGTTAACTATTTTAAACAATTACTACTTTTTAGAATTGCGGGTCGGGTACAATATCTACTTTGACCCGCGCATCACTGGTAGATATTAAGCAGACAGTCTACTAATAATGACTGGTAGTTGACAAGAAGTTGCAAAGTTACTTATAGTTTGTAAAATGTCTAAAGTGGACCATCGAAATAAACCGATCTTACTTAAGCATTTGTCTGATAAGCCTGAGTGTTGCACTGTTTCCTTTTCTTTTGTGGTTTTTGAAATCTAAACCCTGCAATATGAACTTTGTACGGTCGAGGTAGATAGAAATGTACTCCGATCTTTTGTCTCTTCTCAGTAAGGGCTCAGTAAATGTTGTGACACTTGGCAGATTTTATGTTGCGGTTCTTATCGACAGTTCTCCCGATGATGGCAGGAGCTGGTGATTTTCACATAAATTGCAGATACATGCAAATCTGCACTGGTTTGGTCAGTATAACAGGCTAGTGGAGCATCTAGCTTGCAAAATAGTTGTACACTAAAAGTTTGTAAAGCGTCTGGAAATTTGTTGTGCTTGGGTAAATGTATGAACAACAGCTATGCAATTAAACCTATAGCTTTACTGAGATTTTTGCGCAGATATTACCGCTCAACAATATGGAAAATTGATTTTGCTAATCCAACCTTGATGTGTTTTGATTAGTTTGAGCCGGTCTGTTTAGACTTGAAACCGTATGCTTTTGTGAGTTGGCGTTTGATTTTGCTCCCGCCCTATATAGGAGGGTTTCACAGACCTGTTTTGTGTAGTTAAAGTCATTGGTTATGACATTAACCCATTGCAATTAAAATATGAAAATCAAACTGCTCAAAAATAGTTCTTTCTAACTGAGATCCGGTTACTTTGAATACAAATTTGTTGATTCAATTTTGAGAAATGGATTGTGACACTTTCAGGAACTCACCGATTTGGTAGCGGATAACTATGAATGAAGACACACAAGGTTTCTGTGGACTGGCTGCCCAATTTTTTATTCCTAGCAAACCAGCAGGTGAAATCAAAGGTATATAATCATAAATACAACAATGGGTTAAAGATTTGTAACATGCAGTGCCTGCCATTTTAATTCTCGGCTTTGTTTTGTTTTATTCAGTTATGGATACAAGTTTTGTTTATCTAATAATGTTTTTGTACGGTCCAATCAAGGAGCCAAACTTGCCAAAGCCTATCAGTAACACGACCTCTAATTGCTGCAACATTTTCACATTGACCATTGTATGAGGAGATGCTAGGAATATGTTTGTTTTAAGGGCCGTCCTAAGGCTCAAAATGGCTTTTAAAGGAGGTGAAGAATACCTGTCAGTCACTATTGCTGTTCAAAGGGGAGAAAAGCCATTTAACGGGCTTTACAGTTATGCAATATTTTAATACATCTGTCACCAACGAATTGCCAAAAACACAGACACACCGCCTGCTCCCTTAATGTTTTATGATGTCCCAAAAAAAACAGTGTATGCTTCAGATCCCAATCAGTTTGGTTCAAGGTGCCCTTCTTTCTCATAAGAACAATGACTTTGTTTTGCTCCGTTTGTTATTTGAATTATGATTTAGTTTCTATGAATATTTCTATTGTTGTTGTTGTTATTGTTTGTTTGTTTGTTTTTAAAGCATGCTGTTTTCTCTACATTTGGAGGCTGGTTTTGAGTTGAAAGAACGAAGGTTGAAATGTGTTTCAGAGAGCATTCTAATGCAGTGTTAAATTTCAAGGTTTTTGTTGGTTTTTCCTTCCTCTTTCTTTTTTTTTAATCACATTATTCTTTACAAATATTACCATAGTAGTTACTCATTAAACGCTTGCTTGCTGCACAGATAAACACACTTCACACCAGGAAGGGGCATGTGGACATTTAGTTCAGACACATTCTGTGGAAGAAATCACACGACTGGCACGCTAACATACTTCTTTGTTCTTTTGGAAAGCGTCAGATTTTTGTTATTTGTCTGTGTTCCTCTAGAACCTCGCAAAAATTCTGCAAAAGTCGGTATGTCAAAGCGGACGAGAAACGACCGTTTTTCTCACGCACAACCCAACTAAATTTGCCATGTGTTTTTGAACTGGTGTGAGGGGGAGATTACAGCTTTAACAATATTTCATTATAACATTGTATTCAGCCATCGCTGTTCGCAAAGAAATCGCTCATGAATACAATACTGGAAGTGAGTATGTTTCCCTATGCAAAAAATAAAATGAAAATGAAATAAAAAAATAAACAAAGCTATGCTACAACTCAGAACCGACTCGTGTTGTTCTTCCAACAAGCTGGATGCATAAAAGACGTACGCATTTTCGGGAGATCAGGCTGTTTCGCCATGTATTTGTAATGATGTGTTAAATGAGTGCACAGCATCCTGTGGCAGGAAATATTTAGGTGTGTCATCATCATTTTGATGGACTAAGATCATCACTAATTAGAAAGCATATCATTTAAATGTTTACATTTAGGCATTTGGCCTAAGCAACATACAGTACAATAAAAGGTTTACTTTTTACCAGTATGTGAGTGTTGGGATCAAATCCACAACCTTTGGGGCCGTTAATTCAATGATACATTTTTAACATGAATTTTGATCGTCTGTTTACATAAGAACAAGGTTTTGGGGGCCTGAAAATGCTAACTTTTAAAAAAGAAAACCATTGTTGTCTCCATGCTAACTACAAAAAAACGAATTTGTGAAAATAGTGACGACATTATGTGTACAGATGACATTGGCAACAATTCTGGCATGCAAAATACAGTGCTTTTTTGGTGTGAAAGGGCCTACTAACCGATCCTCATTGTTGTTGTCATGTAAACGTACCCTTAGATGATAGATTTTATCACGGTAATAGTCACTTGATAGCAGGAACTCAGGATGATAATGAGTCGTTTCTGCACTAAACAAACTTTGGAGCACCAGATATTTTCTTCTGAAAAGTAGAAGAAAGGAAGCACTGAATGCTCACCGTTAAGGTTTGTTTTCAGTTCAGCTTGGCCAAAGCGCATAACACACCTGACTCTAATCATACCTCAATCCATTACCCCAGAAACAAGATTGCTGGAGCCACATTTGGAAAAGTATAATTTCAGCTTTGGAAAGGAAGTCACGTTTTATTTCATTTTAATGGTTTGAAATCGTACTAGCCAGCACACATTCTTTTTTCTTTAAACTTATAAAGGGGGTGAACGAGTGCAATGGCACTTGTTGAAAGCTCAGCATGATCTTGCCAGAAGCCCCACATGAGCTCACTGCAGAATGTGATTCAAATTTCCTAATACGAGAAGACACAAACCAGAGGTACCTGTTGAAATTCAGTCTGCATTTCAGTATTTCCATTAAATGTTCGCTTTTGAACAACAATATGCTTGACACTTGGTTATGTTTACTGTTTGTTCATAGGAAAATATTTTATATAATAATCATTTTCATAACAATCGTGGGACTAAGATTTATTGGGCACAGAATATGATGATGTAACATTTGTTTGATTTTTAATATAGCCCATATGCCTTTTTAAATATCATGGTAAACAGTAACATACCATGGTTTTACTGTCTGATCCAATTAGTGTTCTATATGGAAACCTATGTATCAATGATATAACTGTAACAGAAAAAGAGTAATTTCAAAATGAGTAACATTGCAAGAAAGTAGCTTTTGGCTCTTATTTACCGTCAAAGGAAATCTAAATTTAAATCTAAATATTCCTGAGATAGCATGTCAGCAATATTCTGTATATTTTAGCAATATACATCTAAAATATACAGAAATACACAGGTGAGGTTATGGAAAATACACTGTAAAAAAGTGAAAATTTTATTAATGTAAAAAAAACCTTCAATTGGTAACAAATTTAAAAAAAAATTCAACTTTAATTTTCTTACTTTAACTGAAATTAATTTAACTGAATTTAAACTTAATTTACCAACTTGAACCAGTTACCAACTGAAGTAATTTGTAATTTTTTTTACTTTAAATAAAGAGAAAACATTTGCATAAAAAAAGTGTTTCTGAAGAATTTTTATGTTAATCTGCAATACCGCGATCCACTAGATGGCGCCCTTGCCCAATTTATGAAAAAACTGAAGCCAAAAACGTTATTTTCTAATTTTAAACTTTGTGTATGTTTGCGTTCTGAATCTGATCTCTAACAAAATTTCTTCGTAAAAATGCAAGTATTTCAGCTTTTTGCTAAAGAATTTGTATTTTAAAGAAAAATACCCATATTTAAGAGTCTGTAAGCAAAGAAAAAAATATAGATAAGATCAAACTTTTTTCCCGTTTTGTTTGTTTGTTTATTGTTTGAAAGCAGAGGGTCTGTTTTTTATTTGATAGATTTGTATGTTTATATATTTTTAGAATAATTTTTTTCTGGAAGGCTTTTTGTGAAAATTTTGTGAAAATCACAACAAATGCTGGCGGGGCAACTTTTTAAAAAAATGGCTGGCGGGGAATGATTTAAGTAAAACGTATATATTTTTTAAGTAATTTGTTTAAGTAGATCCAAATTTTTACAGTGTTTGTTGAAGACCAGTCACAATCAGAGCAAATGTTTTGTTATTTACATTTATTTATTTGGTGTTCTCCATATTCACAAAATCTGGCTCTATTTTTGCAAAGGACCCTGACTGAGTTTATTTTATGGCTGAATCATGCTTACGAGGAATTTTACATGCTACATTTTTAAGATGATCTAATAAAGGTATGTTTTCATGTAAAGCAGACCATATTTTACAATCATCTTTTAAGTGTATTTAATAAGGCAACAAAAGGCAAACAGCAGAAGAGTCTTGCTGCTGTGGTGCTTGATGTGACTATTTTTATTACATTTAGCCATAGAATGAGCTGCTAACAGCTCAACTTGGACCTGAAGCCTGGTCCGGTCTTCTCCCAGCGCTGTCTGAAACTCCAGTTCTCCACTCCAACAAAAACAATGAGGCCTCAGAAGTTGCATGAACTGCAGTGAGAGGAAACGCAACTTGATTCATGAAAATTCTCAAGAGGCTCCAAAGGAACATTTTAATTATAGGCCGCTTCTGATGAGGACTCTGCACTACCACATGTGTATGTACTATCACCAATCCACTAAACCTACGGTAAGAAGGAAACTTATGTCACACTATGGTAAACAAATGATCTGTGCAGCTATGTAAACATGCCCTGCATCTGAAATCACAGTGCATACTGAATTCAATACCTAGTCATCAACCGTTAAAACGTATGTAGTATGAATATGGGTAGTGTGAATGAAATTTGAACAACAGTTGAGCCGATAACTGTAAAACAAGTGCAATTTAACCACAAGTATCAACTGTTTTCTTTATGTATTTACACTTGCATAGGGCCACGTTACGGTTCAGAGATTTTTTATATGACGATATATATATCTCCTTCATTTAATCCGTTTGATTACTCCTCTTCCAATGGCTTACATGAGTGTCCATGTCTATCGAATGCACACTTCACTTCAATATAGGGCTGTCACATTTATTAAATAATCGTCTCATCGCAATTGTTGTTGTTTTGATTATATCTATTTGGACATACAGGTTCAGAGTTCCTCCTTTTTCTTCACTTTCTCTTTAGGTCTTTGGCTGTGCTTATGAATTTAATATCTCGATTTACAGTATGTGATGTGAAAGGCTTGTAAAAGCACGCGTCAGTTATAGGTTGCAGATGTCTTAACAAAGGATTGTAATTCTCTGAGGACTCTCCTTTCTGCATTACGACCACATTCAGGTCACTCCGCAATACAGAGAGTCCTGGGAACCAGAGCTGTGTGCCAGTGCAGTGCGAATGTGACCCCAGGCCTCTCACAGGCACCCAGACAGAGTGTTTGTGATGAGTTTGGTGGCCCATTATCATTTTAAATATAGATTAGCAGTTCGTTGTAATATCTATGTGCGCTAAACATAAGCTACAATTCAGGGAGCTTTATTTATTTATAAAAAAATAAAGCTTTTTAAAGAAATGTCTCTGTAGTGGCTACAGGCTGCTGAGCTTCAAAGCAGACAAAAGGAATGGTACATAACTCATGTACTGAAGAAGTCCTGTGGCTTTGTGTGAAGAACAGATTGAATTTAATTCAATTCCACTGTAACTTTGAAATCAAATTTGTCAAAATTAACTTTAAAATGTGAAATACTATTATGTTTGATGTTCAAGTTGCACCATGTGCTCCATATTTCATTTAAGAGCTTCGCTGTGATCACTATGATCTGTCATTGTATTTAAAACATTCATTAAAAATGCACTCCTATAAATGACCTATGGGTAAATGACTATTCCTTTATGAAAACAAAAGAACAGACTGAAAACTTAATATCAGAATAAATTGGAAACACCTCTGATTTCGTGCTTCAGTTCCTGTAGCCATCTCCAAGGTTTAATTACTGTCACTCATCAGAACTGCTTAAACTAATTCATTTTCCATGAAAAACCTTGAAAAGTCCATCCAGGAGAGCAGCAGTTTCAGCTGTTAGCTATCAGACGAAACTAAATGTTAATTAAAATGTTGATTTTAAAATGGTAAATGTTATAGAATAGTAATGGCTATAGGTATTTTCACGTTAATTAAAGCTAAAGGGGACGTCCTCATTCCAAACGTCCAGTACTGGACAAATTACTTTCAGATTTTCCTGGCGTATGGGAACAGTTATGCTGTCAAGCAAACATCTGGCTTTTTCTGCACGTCGAACATAATAATTTGTCATTTTTTTCCTCTTACACAACAATTTTAGGGGAATTTCTAGTATACGTGCCATTTGGGCTAGTAGTAGGATTCCCTCTCTGTGAAATCCAGGCTAAGTCTCCTAATCGGAGATGAGATTCAGTACATCAAAAAGTTTGATTTCAATCATTGTCTTCACATTGATTTCAATCTTTGACATGATCTTACTCCGTCAGTATTAAATGTCACGTTCTTTCTGATATCATTTTTAAACCCTAGTTATTGTGTAATGTTGTTATTATAGAATAAATAATATCTGTAAAATGATAAAGCTCAAAGTTCACTGCCAGGCGATATATTTTCTTTAACAGAATTCACCTTTCAAAGCCTACAGTGAACAGCCAGATTGGACTACAGCCTTCTACTTCCTGCTTTAATGACGTCAGTGGAACAGTTTTTTGGGTAAACTCCGCCCACAGGAATACGTCAGTCGCCAGCTAAGCTAATGGCAAGCTAAGCTGCTATCGAATCACAACACACTAAACAAACTACACAATCAGAACTCGATACGTATTTCTGAAGGAGGGACTTCATAAGACAAGGAAGACATCAGCCGTTTTAAAAAGTAAACTGATAAGTAAACTGTGTGAAAAATACCCCGGTTTTTTACACGTGAAACATGAACACATGTTATTGCACATTGTAAACACAATCAAAGCTTTAGAAACACAGAAAGAACGGGACCGTTAAAGATATACAGGTTTTATTTTCACTCAATGTACTCTTTATTATGTAGGATGGTTTTAATAGTATTCACAAAATTGACTCTAGCTGGGTTCACAAACTCTTCCAAAAGCAAAGCTTTTCACAACTGTACGTTACATCATTTCACTGGAAGCATTTATCGTGTCTAAACTGCCCGTCAAAATGAATAATGGATCTCATGGCCATGTCTATTTAGCATATATACATGCCGATTCCAGACGTGTCATACAAGTCAAAACCTACTTAATGAGAGCATTATGTGGAGGCTGTAACTCAATGAGCCTGGATTTTTCTATTCTATTAAAGTACGCTTCAATTACACCGGGGCAGTAAAAATTACATTGAGGAAATGCCAAGAAAAATTATTCTGTATACAGCTGTACTCTGATTGCACCCAAGATATCCAATCTGTTTCAAGCATTGACTGCTCCATCTAGCGGACGATGTAGAGAACAACACTCAAAATACATCAAGAAATTACAACTGACAATTGTTTACTAATTGTTTATTAGTAAACCACAGCATGGTCGCATTCAAATAAATTACTCATGTTCTTTTAATACATAAAAAGAGAAGTTAAATTTAAAAAAGAATGAAAATTGAGTCATTGTTTACTTGCCTTTGTGTTGTTTGAAAACTTGCAAATGTGAAAAATTTGAAACACATTAGGACTTTCGAAGCATAACAAACATGAAAAGAGCATTTTTCATTTTGTATTTCAGAGAAACAATATCAGCATACAGGTTTAGACCAACATGAAGTGTGTGTGCGTGCGTGTGTGTGTGTGTGTACACACAGTCCCTTAAGAATTCTTTTTACAAAGTTATGCCATAAATCGATTTGTGCCGCAGTTTAAAGCTGAAGTGCTTATTAAAAATTGGTCTGCTTGGTCTCCTCATCTGCCTCCAGATTTTCATAAAAGTTAACATCCTCTGTCTTCTTTTCCTCCCTTTCATCTCTGCAGAGAAACAAAACTTTTTCAAATGCTTTGTTTAAAGAGTAACATATCTCGTAGACAAGACAGATTAATAATTAATACTGTGAACTCAAAAGTAACTCAAACAAGAATGTTGTTTTGAATAGAAAATCGGTATAAAACAATAAATTGACAATAAAATATGTATTGCAACTCTCAAAAGTTAATTGACAAGTTTTCTAAGGTCTATCATGAGCAGTCAGCTCTGTCAGGTGTCTGAATGCGACCTTTGGCACTATAACAACAATCATCATGAGAGTCATAAATAGCTCATCACTATAATCTTGCTTGATAACTGCACAAATATTAATAACTGTCAGATTATTATAGCATTAGTTTAATACTATATAAAATCTTGAAATCATGTGCATATTAAGTCACGACCTTATACATAAAGCTAACCTGATAAAAGCTGACATTATAGTGGGTGGTACTATAATGTTTGTTTTATTTGTAAATGACCTTTACTGCACTGTAATAAAATGTATTTGAACTTTCTTGACTAGTGATGAGGTGCTATAAATTATGAAAAGTAAAGTTGAAAAAAAATAAGCTAATTCAACTTTATTTTTATAATTTATAGCCACTCCTAAGTTTTTGGGTGACCAATTATGTAATTTAATTGAGCAATTTACTTATTAAAATTAGTTCAGGCAACTTAGGGGTTCAGTGTAGTAGAAAGTTGAAATGAATTCTAAATTCAAGTTGATTAAACTTAAAAATTTAGGTGCATACAGTGTAGTCAGCATGTTTACTCACTTCTCTTTCTTGGAAAATAATCTTTTCGCAATGAGGAGCACAAAGACAATAAAAAGGAAGCCAACAACTGCCGCCAGTCCAATAAACCATGGCTGTACCGTCACTTTAGATGTAGTTGTACCTGAGGCCCGGTGACCACCTGAATAACATGGCATCAAATAAAGGGTTATAGTTCTGATATCCACTAAAATGATCAAGCTTTATAAACTAAATCAATTTATACAGAAACTACTTGAATTAAAAAGACACTTCACCCAAAAATTACCATATATGGTAACTCATGTTGTTTTAAATTTACAAAGACATTTATAACGCAGTTTTTTCCAGTACACTGAAAAAAAAATGGTGGCTAAGATTTCTTTCACCAACATTGTTATTGTGACATACGGGTTTAAACAACTTGAAGGTGAATAAAAATAACAGGAGATACATTTTTTCTTTTAAAATAATATAAGAATGTTTTTACCAAAAGGTTCTTTTCTAGTGTAGTCCATTGCGCAAAATTACAAGAAAAAAACAGAAACGAATATTTGGCAGACTTTAACATAAGTTTTAAGCAATATGTTTAATTTCACTCACCTGTTTTAGCCTGACAAATGGAGATAGACAATAAAATGAAGGCAATGGTATTCCTTAGATGGAACATGGTGGATTTACAGTACGTGAAAACCGTCTGCTGTTTTCAACTTTGTTCTCTATAATTATGTGCAGGATTCTTGGTGACCAAAGTGCAAAAACCATAGGAGAGATCACAGATCACAATGTGTCATTGGACAACCATCAGTGCTGTTATGTTGTAAAGATATACAAGTTTTACTTGACACCCATTATACTGAAAATGAACTATTTGGGATTGATCACGTTGACAAACACAAATGTTTCAACCCATATATTTTCAGTATGTTAATATTGTTCAATAATAACAACTAAAAATATATATTTAAAATACAAATAAAAATATACTTTTCTTTTCTTTTGATATCTAACAGAGTAAATTAGTTTACATTTGGAAGATTCCTTAATCCAAAGCAATTTACAGTGCATTCAACCTATACATTTAATCAGTATGAGAATATGTTCCCATTTAGGAAAATTGCACCATTAGGAGGCAATCCAACACCTAATTGGAATCATCCTGGGATTTCCCCCAAGAATCCTCACTTTTTATTCAATTATAATTGGTTCTTTTAATTGGAATGTAGGACTTCTTTCACCAGAGAAGGTATATTGAGCATTGCATTGTCCCTGTTCAAGTCAATTCAAGTACATTTACAGTTATATACTTTTCAGAAATTGTTTAATGGGCCAAAGCAGCTATACACGAAATTAACAGTATAGTGCCCAATCTTGTTATATCCAATATCTTTGATTGAACCCATTATAGCTCGTGTTGCTAAGGCAATGCTCCACAAGAAGAAGAGCTACAGGAACATAAACTTGTAGTCAAAAGTATGATCTTTAAAAGAAATAACTCTTAAGGACTTATTTTAAGCTCGCCAACTTTTGAATCGAGGGTGAGGCACAAGACTTAAACTCATCTGATATGATCCAGATGGATGGCAGGTCTTCTGGGCCATCCATGAGATGTTGGATCATTTCTTCTTTTTTTACAATATCATCCAGTTCAAGGCTGGTGTCTGGGACCCAGTTTGGCCTCAACTTTTCTCGTCTTTCCCAGGGACTCTCGTTCTCCTCCCGAGGTTGCTCTCCAAACAGGAAATCTAAATCATAGGCAGACACAACCATTATGTAGGTAATCTTACAATTCTGTGTGTGTGTTCTCTTATAGTGATTTATTTGTTTATGTGGGTTAGTATTTGCACTGTAAAAATAAGTTGGGTCAAGAAGGGACGAACCCAACCCATTCACTTGTAATTTAAGCCATGCTGGATTGTTTTAACCCATTGTTGGGTTAAATACTGTATAATAATTTCTTTGGTTGGATTTTTTCCTTTTTGACCCAATGCTGGGTTGAGAATAACCAAGCATTTTTAGAGTACACAGAGAATATAAAATCCATTCAGCTTTTTTAGATAAGATTTGTAATGCTTTATGTAATGAATATGAATTTGAAACATTTTATTGGCATATTTGCCAGATGCATAAAATTATCGTAATACCTTATTAAGATCCTCTGCTTCATACTTGTATGTCTCCATTTTTTTCTCTTTTAGTCCTTGAGAAGTTTTAATGCCCATTCTGTATTTTTTTGTGTGTTTGCTTCGTAGCTGTCATTCTCTATTTTGTCAAGTTCAGTCTCAGTAAGCTCTCTGTGTCTTGTCGTTGTTCGTTCTTCTATCCATTGTTTAAATGTTTTGTTTTTTCCGTACATGTTAAAATTAATGTCAAAATTTTCCATTCTTAATTGTGGTTTTCCAGTGTTTGTCACAAGATGGTGCCAAACAGTATTGGCGCGGAGCGATTTTAATCATACTAGTAGTACCGGCTATGCGTTATTACTTTGGGACAGCTGTCATTATTTGAAAAGAACGAACCTGCAAATCAGAGTCGTATAATAACAGAGTTACGAAACGCTTTGATCTCGCCGCCGCGCGGTCACGTGATTCATGTAACGTTCTACAGTTCCAAACCAAGCAGGGCTGTCAATCTGTTTGCATAGGTTTTCAGCTATTTTAGGTAAATATTAGCTTGTAATGGGAATTGATCACTATACTTACTATGTTTATAACGTTTTTTACTAGGGAGTGATGGAAATACAGTAAATCAGTTAATAAAGATAAACAGTTAATTGTGACCCAAAGATAACTGTTATCTATACCAACTACAGCAACACAGTTTATCTTTTATTTTTGTAGCAAAATATGCTTTATAAATGGCTATCAATCTGCTAAAAACATAATTCCTACACTTTTACTATATTAAAATCACAAAAAAGATCGCCAACGCGGTTATTTGTAACAGTGAAGCATAACAGAAACACAAATTCATATTTTAAATTCACATTAAATGTTAATATAATCATACATGATTTTCGAGGATACATCAATCGTATTACTTACCAAACACAATGAAACACATAGCAGCATTGTGAAGCAGTGTGACTTTCTTATGAGGCATTTAGCTTGTCGCTGTTGCCCCCTAGTGTTACTCGTAATATATAAAAAAGATAAGTATAAAGTAGATGGCCACCAGTAATAAAATATTAAACCATTAAATCTATATTATTCACACATTATACACAACTCATTAAAATATACAAATTTTACTAGTTATTATTAACGATAATCATTGCCTAAAGCAGAGTTCATAAAATATCACTGTTGACTATATTAATGAAATGTCCGAAAATGTAAAGAGAAACGGTAATTTCATCGATTTACCAGCAGGTGCCATTGAAATGAATGGGCTTCAGTGCTGCGTTTGGAACTATGCGTCACTACCGGTCACTACATGAAACGCTGTTACTTCCGCATTCCATTCTTACAACGGACGTCTATGGGAGTGTCGTAACTCTATTATTATACGACTCTGCTGCAAATGTCTCAACTGACCAATCAGAATCAAGCATTCCAGAGAGCCGTGTAATAATGATTTTTAATGTCTCTAAATGCGTACATACACATACCTGCCAGATCATGTATGAGATTTTTGATGAGGTGTCTTATGATGGCGAACAGGGTGATCAGGGTCACACCTACAGCCAGCAGCAGGTACAGGACATGCTTGGGGAAAGTGGTCAGATCTTTTTCTATGGGTTTATAGTCTTTGAATAATTCCTCATTAAGAGGATTATCTCTCTTTTGGTCTAAATCCATAAGTATTGTTTCTTTATAGGTTCCACAACTTCACAGTAGGTTGTTAGTTTTCATTTTGTTATTATCCGTGTAAAAAAATATAATTACCAATATATGTCTACAGAGGGAGATTGAGATACAGACATATTAAACCATTAATATTATTATAAAAAACTGTCTATTTTGTCTATAACATTAGTCAGAGTTGGATATCTGTTGTCATGTTTACATACCACTTGTCCATCAGCTTAAATCCTCTTTCACCCTTTTCCTCTCTCTCTCTCTCTCTCTCTCTCTCTTTCTTTTCTCTGATGTTGCTTCAGGTGCTTTCCACAGATACCACAGAACAATATAGATTTTTTTCTGTAGTAGCCATGACTGGACTTCCTCAGTGTGTTTCCTTTCTGAAGTGCTTTAAAAGCAGAAGACAATACGCTAATGTGCTTAGTGCCATGAGGCGGCAACTTTAGCCGGGATTTTAGTCTTTTTTCTACTTGTCTTAACACCTGATGGTGTAATGTGCAGTACAATTGAGTCAGTGCATTGAATTAAAACAAATGTGAACCATGTCAGCTTGCACAAGTTTACGGATGAGAATACTCATCATTATTACATAAAATAGTTTTGAAGGTATAAGTCAAACTGACAATTACTTTTTATTTTTAGCCAATTATGTGACCCTGGACCATGAAACCAGTCTTAGGGTCTTTTTTAATATTTATGCAACATTTAAAAGTGGGTGCATGGTTTGTTATGTTAGGACATAATATTTGGCTGAGACACAATTATTTAACACTTTTAATCTTTGTACAGTGCCTCGTGAATGTGTTTGCCCCATTCACTCCTTAGGATCCAAACAGGGATGAATTTAGAAGCCACCAAACACGTCCATGTTTTCCCTATTTAAAGACTGTTACACGAGTAAGTATAAGTTGAGGTAAGAACATAGTAAAATATGAAAAACTTTGTTTTCCTTTAACAACACATTAATATCTTCATAGAACATGATCTTTACTGGTTGAAAAAATCATTTTCGGGCAAAAAAAACATGATAATTTTGACCCACATAATGTATTGTTAGCTATTGCTACTTGACTGGTTTTGTGATCCACAGACATGCTGTACCCAGAGTTTTCCAAAAACAAATATATTTTCTAAATAGATCATTAATGTACTGGTTATATTTATTAATACAAGAAGTTGCTTGAAGTTACTACAAACAAATCAACAGTAAGAATGTTTTACAAAAATGCATCTCCTACAGATTCTAAGCAATATGTGTATTTTTTGGTTCAATGTGTCACATGGTAATGATTGCAACTGATGATGGTTTAGATTTCTCTTCTGGTCCTCATTTGGGTTTCATCTGTTGAGTCTTTATTTTTCTTTTCTTCCTCCTCCCACAATGATATAGTTGGGTCTTCATCTCCATCATGACCAGATCAGAATCAAGATCTTAATCTATGTGAAAAAAGTAACAGTGTGGGACATTTAATGTCTCTAAGTATAGATCTGTGAGAAAAAACAAAACAATTCTGTTTTTAAGGTCAGAGAATGTGATCTCAAAAGCCTGATATGGCTCTCCTAATCCCAGTTTAAGCCTTTGGCCGACATCTCGCTGACTCTGATCTTCCAGGGCTGGTAATAGCAGTTGCCTTTCATGAAGGTGAAAGTTTATAAACAAGGTTAACTACACTGTAATCCAGCTAATCTTGTCAGTGATGTTCCTCTGCACCTTAAAGGCATATATTTTTGGGATGCAAGTGATTTCTTTTTGGCAATTATTTGATCATGGGGAGGTTTCCCGGACAGGGTTTAAATTAATCCAGAACTACCTTAGTTATATTAGAACCTTTAAGTAGTTTTTATAAACATATCTTTTATAAACATATCAAAAAACAACACTGGTGTGCATCTTGAGACAAAACAATGGCACTGATATATATTAAGATCTCTCAGTACAAGGTGGTTTCAAATTAAGGCAGCTCAAATTTGCATTTTAGTCTGGGATTAGGATAAAATCAGTCTGGGAAACCACCCCTAAATGATATAAAGACAAAAAAAATAATTATAAGATCAAGAGAATACCAGTTCAGGACTAATACGTTGGATTAATGTAATTTAATCTATGAACCGAAAGCCAATTCTGTACAGACTTATTATGACAATTGGTGGCAACTTGTTTTGCCTTTATCTTTTTTTTTTCGTTAGGAATTTTATTTTACCTTTTAACCAGATCACATTATGAAATTCAATTACAAATCCTTCAACATCATCATTAAAGCCATGAAACATTTCTTATTATCAAGAAGACATCAACACTATGGGGTTCAGACTGTAGTAAAATAGTAGAAACCAAAAATCAGCATATCATCTGATGAACACTTTTAACACAATATCTTATTTAGCATTTCATGACATTATGATTGAGGTAATTAAACCAAAGGAGTCTAATGCAACTCACTCAGACAGGAACTTCCTCTGGTTCAGGTGCATCCTTCAGTTTCTTGCAGAACACTTGAGACACAAGAAAGTTCCAGTAGACAATGGTTAAAGTTGAGTTGGCAGTCACAATACCGATCAATATAGGATGCATTTGTAGTTTTAGAGGGTAATGGTGCACAAATCAGATCTGAGTGACTGACTGACAGAGGAAGAGCTTGTGTATGTTTGAGCCAGTGACCCAGACAGATATCCAGTTATGATCCTCTGAATGTCTCTATGAATCACCTGATCCGTATTACTCAAGTCACGTTCCTCCCGCTGTTTTCATATATGGGTCATATACAGATTCTGAAACAATGATACTGGGGTTAGTTGTCACACACAGCAAAATTGCCAGGACTGGTGGTATTCATATATATATACAAATGCATGTCTTATTCTAGTAAATGTTTTTTATTGAAATGTTTGTATAAATACCTTAATGTCTTAACTACAAGTAAAGTTGGCGATCATTTCCACTGTTATTACACAGAGGATACACAGAATTTTTTTTATTTCCTTGTTGCAGATGAGAACGTATTGACAGCAATATTAGTAGGCCTATTAATATTTCATTGAAATATAAAAATATGAAGTACTCCCTGTCGAGTTTCCTTAGCCATCTTACACAACTTTATTGTATTCAGGTCTATTATAGGCTATTTATTAGAAATTAAAATAGTAAAACTAAATAAAACATAAAATGTATTTAACAAAAGATTTAAATGCAACACAAACATTTTGATTTGGTCATCAGGTATTGTTAAGTAACTAACTGTATATTAATGAGATGATACATTAATGTGACAACCTGCCTTCATCTAACATCTATGAAAAATAACATCAGAACATAGTTTTGGTTTTAAACTAGCTTTATAATAGCTGAGCCTTGCCTTACATGGTTACATATGACAACTCTGTGTGACAACTAGCCCCAGTTAACTTTAATGTGAAATACAAATTAATTTCCATAAGAAAGCATACGTACACATCCCCCTTTAACAGTGTTAACCTGTAGACCAGTAGTGCACTGCTTCAAATAACCTTGTCCAAGCATTAGAAAACAGACAGGGATGGTCTACTTGTCTTATCATTATCTATGACAATAGATAAGGGATTTTAATGTGAAGTAAATATAAATCTAAACACAGCCCAACACCTCTGATAACCTTTGTGAGAGCAGCAAAGACACTTTCTGATAAGAGACTGACTTACCTGAAGGTAAAGCTGTCACTGGAAAACTGGAATCAGGACAATTGGTTCAACTCATGATTTAAAAAACAAAATGTTCTTAAAAAAATGCATAAAAAATTTAAAATGCCTAACCTTCTCTATATTTAACTACACATAATGTAAGTTGGTTAAACGGGGTTGTCTTTATCATCATCTTCGGTCTTCTTATGAAAAGCTTCTGTCAGAATAAAGATCCAGTATGCAATAGTGATGGATGTATTAATAGTAATAATGCCAATCATGAAAGGGTGTAGCATGTTTGCAAGTTTTCCTTTGACTGTCGTCAACAGCATTTCTCTCCTTTATAATACCTTTAAACTGTCCCACCGCAATAAGAGGTCTTTTCTCCACCCCCAAGAGACTTAAAAATTCATAGTCTTTGCTGAGCACAATTTTCTGTGTACGTCACTCTCTACTCACACAACCATCAGGAAATTAACAATATACTTTAGACAACAACACGCATATAACACCCACACACATTTTGTACAATGCCTGTACCTTAAATGGTAGAAGATTGTGTGCAGCAAAAACTGTAATTGTTTTTTACTAGAGAGCACATACTGATAAAATGTATACATTTAATGAACTGTAATTTGCTTTGGATAAACGTCTGCCAAATGCATGAATGTAAATGCAAATTTGAGCTATTTAAAGTTAGGCCTTTGATTGTATTTGATTTTAAACATGAATTTTATAGATACACAATTCAAGTGTTCTTACTGTGTTCAATATCAGGCATGATCACTTAGGATTAGAGCATTTGAAATCCACTTGTGCTTGTTTGGAGAGTGAGTTTTACTAGATGAGATAGACTGCTGTTAGGATTAGTTTTTCATAATGTTGAGTACTGTTTTCAGCATGCGATCTGACTGTATTATCTGTCCTGATCACCTAAACCCATGAGTGGATTAAAATGTATTAAAAAGACACTTAATTAGTAATGTTACACAAATATTTATGATGTAGACACTGAGGTTTCCAATTCACCTAACCTGCATGTCTTTAACCTGTGGAAGGAAACTGGAGTACCTGAAGTAAACCCATGCTGACAAAGCGAGAACATTCAAACCCCACACAGAAAACCCTTCTGTCCCAGCTTTTGCTTGAAATGGGGACCTTCTTGCTTTGAGGCAACAGTGCTACCCCAAGACATGAATTTCCAAAACATACAAGTATATCTGGCCAAAGTAATATTTTAATTAAATACAACCTACACGATTTGCAATGGAGAATATGTTCATATTTGTCTGAAAATACAGAATAACATTTCTTAACTATTTTGAAAAACTGTCAAGTTTGAAAGATGAGCCAGTTGTGTAACATTGTATAGATTTGCATACATGTTTCAGTAACTGTGGGTAAAGGGTTTCACTGAGTGCCCTGCAGTCTCAACAGTCCATCTGCATACTGAAACTGTGAACTGTTCTCATGCTCCAACATGTCCAGTGCCACCTCACAGCTCTCTTTTACCACCCGCTCCTGGTCCTTCTTGTAGCGCTCCAAAATCTCTAAGCACGCCTCCTTCCCAATAGAGCCCAGCGCCTCGGCACACTCATGCCTGACCATGGGGTTCTCCTGGACCTTCTCCAGAGCAGCCTGGAGCTGAGGGATGCTGGCTTCGTGCTGGATCTGACCCAACACGTAACCGATCTCATGGCGGAATAAGGCACTGCTGCACTGAAGCCCTGAAAGAGGAACATTGTCAAAAATACTTCTTTTTTAGATAAACTTCATTACTACTTGTAAGTGAATATCTTAATGTGCTGCAAGTGTGCAACATTTGAAATATTTTCATTTCTTTAAAGGGGACATTTTACAAGAGTTTTTAAAGATGTAAAATAAATATTTAATGTTCCCAGAGTATGTATGTGAAGTTTTAGCTCAAAATACCATATAGAACATTTATGATAACATGTTAAAATTGCCACTTTGTAGGTGTGAGCAAAAATGTGCCATTTTGGGTGTGTCCTTTAACACACCCAAACAGAGCTGATCTCTGCACTTAATGGCAGTGCCGTGGTTGTATAGTGCAGATTAAGGGGCGGTATTATCCCTTTCTGACCTCACAGGTGGAGCCAAATTTAAATGACCTATTTTTTCACATGCTTGCAGAGAATGGTTTACCAAAACTAAGTTACTGGGTTGATCTTTATCACATTTTCTAGGTTTATAGAAGCACTGGGGACCCAATTATAGCACTTAAACATGGAAAAATTCAGATTTTCATGATATGTCCCCTTTAAGTTTAAACCTGTAAGGGGGACAGCATGATCTCAAAACAAAAGCATCTTACCATCTCCTAGAGCGAGAACAGCATCCTCAGTCCCAAGATTCCTTAGGGCAAACATCGCTCTGTAACGCTCAAACAGTGGCAGGCTTTCGTCTAAGAGCTGCGCCCTCAGTTCTGCGACACTTTTTTTAGGGGCTGGGGGTGCAGGGTCGACAGAGCAGTATGGGTTTAAATCTGTCTCCTCTGCTGATTCGTGTCCTCCATTCATCAACCACTCCAACCTGCGGACCGCCAACTGACACGTCTCTGCCACCTTTATAAGAAAAAAATAAACTTTATATAAAAAAATTGGTTGGGAAAATTAGGTATGCATGAAATCAGAAACCTCCACAATAAACAAAATGTAGTCACATGTGACCCCAAGAAATGCAAGATTTTAATATAGCTCAATATTACCTCAATAACTGGATCCTCTGCATACCGCTTCAGTAAATCCAAGACTTTGGTGTTTCCGATGGCTCCCAAAGCTTCCCCTGAAAAATGATGAAAATAAATTTGACAATATTCCTACTTCTATCCGTAATAAAACTCAGAAAGACTTCGACTCTTTTACCTGCTTCATGTCTGACCATTGGCTCTTGACTGGTGTCTTTCAGCACTGTCTCTAGAACAGGAATGGCCCGCTCATCTTGCATTTGGCCCAGGCAGTATGCCAGCTCGTGCTTCAGAAGTGCAGAATCATCCACAAAAGCATCACTGATCCATTTAATGGCTTCTGGTCCACCAAGGTTTCGCAGAGTGAAAAGTGCTCTAAACCGAGTTGTAAGGTCCTGTTTCGGGTTAACAAGAATGCTCCCCACTGCAGCTATTTCCATATCAGTTGCCATGAGTTAGGTTGAAACGTGACTTGTGTTTGTTTTATACTCCGGTTTTACAACTGGATCGTTCCCAGCATATGTAACTTATATAGCACCTACATTTAAGAGAAAAACATGTTAGACATTCTTTATTAAAAAAGGGACTTGTAGGGTGCCAATGAAACTAGCATGAAGTTCATGGGCTGCGTTTCATAACCTGGTGGGCTGGCTATGATGACAGTAACGTTAGCTTATAGAGAATCGCGCATGCGGCATGTCAAAATAAAAACACAGTGAACTGACACAAGTAATACTTTAAACACAGATATGATGGTAAAAATGACTATTTTTAAAAAATACAGCATTTCTTTAAACTGTTAAGTTAAGGGAGTAGATCACCACATAAGCGTCACTTAGTTTAACATCCGTATACAAAAGCCTTTATAATACAATATGGATAACATCGTGACGCATGCTTCGCGTACAGTCTGACCGGGTACATTTGATTATTTTGACTAATAAAATGAACTCACTGTAAAAGATGTTCATAAAGTGCTATCCATCCACATTCCCATGCCGTTCAATCACTCGAGCAGGAACCGTGTTGTTCGTGTTCCAGTAGCGAGGTTTCATTAAAGCGCATTGTGCGCCACCTACTGGACTGGAGGACATCAGTTTCATCAAATATAGTCATAGGAATTCATTAACGCGCTTTGCAAACGTGTTGCCATTATTCTGTTTATTTCAACAACAACAACAAAAATACTGCTTTATCAATAAGCAGAATTTAGATACATCACTGTTTTTTAATGCATTAAACACCTTATACAACTTATAAAGTTAATAACAGATAGGTGTATGCAAGCTTAGGCAGACCAACTGTCCAAGCACAAGCTATGCTGTTCCATTACTGTCCACTAGAGGAGGCTCTGCTGCAGTAGGTAGAACAAGGCTGGTAGTTGTAGATAGATCAGCTGTACTGCTCTGTTGTTGCAGCTCAAAATAATTACAGAGCAAAGAACGCACTGCCTCAGCGTTTGGGTCATCTATGTAGACTGTAGACACATCTGTGGGCTGTGGACATTCATTCTGACTCAATGCTTCAATCCACTCTTCTTTAAAAGGAACATTGTGCACGTTACAGATATTGTGCAAGATACAACAAGCTACAGCCATCTTGGAGACCAAGTCTAAGTTGCTGTCATTTCTGTTGTGTAGACACTGCCACCGAGCTTTAAGGTGCTGGAAAGCGTGATTAATGACTTTAAAGCAGTGTGTTAGATGTGCATTGAATGTTTCTTGTTGTGATGTAAGGTTTGGAGACGGCGGATAGCATTTCAATAGCCAAGTCTGCAGTGAGTAACCTGCATCCCCCAGCAGCAGAAACCCCAACGGCTGGCCCATAAGTTCTTTGGGTGGCTGAGGGCAGAGCCCACCCTGTTCTGCCATGGTCCACAGCTCTGAGCTCTGCAAGATGATCATGTCATCAGTGCTACCGGTGAAACCAGAACAGACATCACAGAAAGTACCGTGTGCATTCACTACACCCTGAAGAACCACGGAGTGACTTCCTCTCGGGTTCCAGCAATCCTCGTTTTCTGTAGAGGGCATTTGAATGGGGATGTACAGGGAGTCTATGACACCGATGCAGTGAGGAAAACCCCACAGGTCATGAAACTGTTTGGCGTTCTCTTCCAGTTCACGGTCAGCAGGCAACTGCATGTATAGGGGTTTCAGTAATAAAATGATGGCTTCACACACTTCCCTCACACATTGGCAAACAGTGGAAATGGAGACAGCGAAAAGTTCACTTATAAAGCAGTATTCTGTGCTGGTGGACAAACGCATTAAGGTCATGGCAACGCATCTCTCCAGTGTAATGGTTTGCCCGCTTTCTTGTATGTACACTTGCTCGAGCTGGGGCTTGAGTTTGGTGATCAGAAGAAAGAAGATGTCTCTTGTGATATGAAACTTGTCAAGCCAGTCATCTGGTCCGAACTCCGCCATCACAACTCTCTCCCACCAGTCCGGGTCTGCAGGGATTGGTACATGATCTTGCAGATCTTTTTGATTTGGTGAAGGCACCTAAAGCACGTGGACAGAGAAATAATCAAAGTAAACAAGCTTTAATCATTATTCAGTGTGAATACACAACTTACGATTCTGTGTATAACATATTTATGTGTTATACACATATATGTTTTACTTAAAATTAACTTTAACATAGTTAATGACTGCCAATGCGATATTCACATTTACCGTTGTCTTTAGATAATTCTGGAAGATATGCCTTCGATATCTGATACGTTTGTTAACTTCAGCTCGCCTTTCCAATAAGTAGTTTTGAATTTCCTCCTTTCGCCGCCTAATTCTTGAGGCAAGCAAATGTTTCATCTCCGCAGCATCTCTCGCCTCGTCCATTTTCAAATATGAACGTGGCATTTTAAGTAATGTGTAGCAAAAATTTAAGAACGAATAATGCAGTATGTTTATTTTATAGTATACAAAAATTTATTTAGTCTTTTACTAACATTTGTTTATTATTAGATGATGCGCAGACCGTCAATGTTCCATACGGTCGGAATCGGTGGTGCACGAGACGAACAACTTCCGGTAACCAGTGGGTTATGTTTTTGTCAAAATAAAAGTTTTTAAAAATACAACGATTAATTAACTGTCTTATTAAGGATCAGTTGCGATGGGCATATGTATGATTTTAATATCTGTGTTTCATCCATTCTGCTTTTTACCATTCCTCGTTAACACTATAATCGCCTTTTTAAAAGCATAACCATTAAATCATCAATTGCCTCCTTAATGTAACGCATGTGCATCATTTAATCAAATGTAATGTGTTTTTTCGTGCAGACTTTATCCCACGAATAGTTTAATAATACTTATAAAACATAGCAACGTGGCTTTTTTGTTTTGTTTTGTTTCAAATATCGTGACGTCACCGTTTAAGACACTCCCATGATTCCTTGCGGGGCCGTCGATAATAACAGCATCGGCTTGCTAGCAGTATCAGAGCAGCCTATCTTTATCCATTTTCTACTATTTTCCTAATAGTTTATCATAGTTTTGTGCTGGATTACTACGTTCTGGTTAAAGTCGAGACAATCATAAAATCAGCAAACAGATCGTCGTCAAGGTAGGTCCGATGACTTGGGTTGTTCAAATTAGCTTAACTAGCTATTCGGTGATCCATTGTCGAACGCCAAGATTATAATAATCATTGCAGGTTATTTACTTTAAGACAGTACTGCAGCGTATATTATATTATTATGTATATGAGCATTAATATTGTGAATATTATGTATTTATGAGCTAGGTTTTTTCATAAAAATCCCCAAAATAGTGCATTTAACGCTGATTTCGGAAGTGTAACGTTATGTGTTGACAAAGGAATTTAAACAACCGTTGTGGGTTGAGGTTTTAGAAAAGCGTTTTATAGATTAAGATGAACTTTCTCACAACAAATAGATTTGGCTTTACCTAAAATCAAATCTTTTATTTAAACGGCGTATTTCAGATGTGTATTGTTCGATTGGCTGTCATTGTTTGCTTAGTCTACCAGTTACATTTGAACCCTTGGACAATCGTCATACAATTGAAATCGCACCACAGAACATTTTTGTCTATGTAGTGTAAGTTACACATTCATTGTTTTGGGAGGTGGTCGATTTAAGCAGCTGTTGTTCAACACCTGTTTGTGGGTGCATTAAACAGATGGCATCTGCTGACGAGTTACTGAACAGCTTTCTGCCTCGTTAACCAGAAAACAACGAGTGTAACTTATGTAGGTCCATAGCTGTTGTCCCATATGGTCACCCCGGTAGCCTTCTTATAAAGCCAGTTCAACCATTTAATTTATAAACCCTCTTTGCATCTGTTTTTGTTCACGAAAATAGTCAGCCACTGGATTTTCACACACCCAGACATTAATATCACATCCATGGATCAGGACTATGAGCGCCGGTTACTGCGGCAAATCAACGTACAGAATGACAACACCAGCCCCATGGTAATTTCAAATGACACACAAAAATTGATCTGAAAATCCAGTTTGTTGTGCTGGATCTTCCGTGCATTTTGGATTCTGTTCATCTAACACATTCCTATAGTTTCATCCTCATTTTTCTAATTGTATTGTGGGTGTCCACAAACAGAAAGTACGAGATGTGATCTGTCATCTGACGCCTACTCCCGAATCGCCCCTGTCATCACCCAGCAAGCATGGTGACAGGTTTATACCCTCTCGAGCTGGAGCTAACTGGAGCATCAACTTTCACAGAATAAATGTGGGTCAAATATTTTTTTTAATATTTATTGGCATTATTGAATAACTTCTGTTTGATTCGGACTCTAAAGAATGTGAAAGTGTTTATATTCCTCCTTTGCCCTTTTCACAGGAAAATGAAAAATCTCCGAGCCAGAATAAGAAAACCAAAGATGCTACATCAGATACTGGCAAAGGTTTGTGTACAGAGACTAGTTATGTCCAGAACTGAATTTTTTTTTGTACTGTCTCCATTACCAGACTGAAAATAGAAATAATGTGTGATGCGAGTTGGGCAAGATTTTCCAAGCTGTGCTTCCTCTTTGTATTAAAGACAATTGTGTACTCCCTTTTAAAAAATCAGATTTGGATGCATTTTAACAGACAGTTTTTCTTAAATTTGACTTCTGTTATGATCCACTTTATGTTAGTTTTTGGGATAAGCTCCATATCATCAAAAAACTTAACACATTTGTTCATGATCCGTTTCATTTTAGACTTTTAAAAGTGTACAAATTATGACATTTGTATCACCCACAAGCTAAACACGTGATCCATTGTAATATCTGTCCCTTTTTTATCCATTTGATTGACAGCGGATGGTTTGGCATATTCAGCCCTGCTAAAGAATGAGTTGCTAGGAGCTGGAATAGAAAAGGTCCTGGATCCTCAGACAGAAGATAGGAGACTGCAGCCATCCACACCGGAGAGAAGGAGCCTCTTTAGTGTACGTTTTTTGTGATGTGCTCATCTGATATTGTCCTTAAAGTGATAGTTCACCAATAAATAAAAAGTTGTTTTACACCTATATGAATTTCTTTGTTCTGCTGAACACAAAGACATTTTGGAGAACGTTATTATCCAAACCGGTCTTGAGTGCACCATTCACTTTTTTATGGTAGTATTTTATCCTACTATGTAAGTCAAAGGTGCCCCAGATTTGCTGGATTACAAACATTCTTAAAAATATTGTTCTTTATACTGCCAGAATAAAGACATTTTTACAGGTTTGGGACAACTTGAGGGTGAGTTAATGATGGCAGAATTTTCATTTTCCAGTGAACTATCCCTTTAAAAATTTCTATTAGCATCCATGCCAGTGGACAATAAAATTAATTCGCTTGTGCGCTGTAATATTTGCGCAGATTGTTTATCTTTAATGCCATTAACTAATTGTAGGTTTCCTTTAACAATAGCGTTACAATTTTTTTTTATTCATGTCATTGAACATGTAAATATGCAGGTCTTATTGCATTTACATGGCTGTAACCAGCAGGTGTCCTCAGCACGCCGCGTTTTGCGATTCTAGTTTGTGTTATCTATCATTTTATCAATTGGTGTAGTAGATTAATGATATATTACGTAGTTAATTTCAAAACAATAGCACTGGATACCTGAGGTAATTTCATTTGACACTTTAGGCACCCTAATATATCTTATAACAATCCCAGTTCATTCCAAGTGTAAAACCAGTTGTTTTCCAGATGTTAATTTTCTTTAAACCATCTGTGAGTGTTGAGTTTCTCTTGACCTTGGGCGATGAGTTTCTCTAGAGTGTTACAAGTGCTTTAACTTTAAATAGATTGGATTGGCTGTCAATGTTTTATCGTTCATCAGTTGGTAAAGATTGCTCTGATCCAAGCGATATCGGTCCTTCTATCTTTATTTTGTAGTTGTGGTGTGAACTCTGCTATTATTTAATTTAGACAGATTTTTTTAAACAACATAAGGTTATCGTACATAATGATGAATTTCAATACTGAGTTTCTGTTTCTATGCTCAGTATTCTCTCAGTGCCAAGAGATCTACGCCCGATGATAACAGTGTTTCCCCATACTCTCTGTCACCTGTTAGCAGCAAAAGGTATGTTGTCCAGCTTCTATTAAAAACACCTTGTAGCTGACAGTGGATCACATTGTTCTGATGTCATGCTTTGTTTTTGCTTATAGTCAAAAGTTGCTGCGGTCGCCAAGAAAACCCACTCGCAAAATTTCCAAGATTCCGTTTAAGGTGCTAGATGCACCTGAGCTTCAGGATGACTTCTACCTCAACTTAGTGGACTGGTCCTCCTTAAATGTGCTCAGTGTTGGACTGGGGACATGTGTTTACCTTTGGAGTGCCTGCACCAGTCAGGTATGTATGATTTCACTTGATTTAAAGGTGGGGTGCATGATTTTTAAAAAACACTTTGGAGAGGGAGTTGGGCCGACTACCAAAACACACTTGTAGCCAACCAGCAATAAGGGGGGTGTCTACTAAAAGACAGCGTTGCGTATGTGTGGGGCGGGTCTATTAAAAGAAGGTCCAGATTCTGTTGGGGTAGGGGCGTGTTTGTTAAGGTGATTTCAAATGTCAACACTGACTTTCAGAGATCATTCACCCCGCCTTTAACATATTTGATATGTATATCTACCTGTAGTTCAAATGTGTCTTTTTTTAGAGCCCGACCGAAAGAGGATTTTGAAGGCCGATACCGATACAAATGTTTGTTGGTTTTAAAATCTGATATTCCGATATATCGGCCGATTTCCCCCCCCCCAGAAACGCGCAACAAAACATTAACAGATTTCCCTAACATTAGTTATTTGTCGTTATTTATGAGTTTTAACTAAAATAATATGATAATGCATTTTAAAAAGAAACTTGTTTCTTTTATTGTCTCGTGACCAACTCACCATGAACTCACTTAACCGTTGTTCTCTCTGCCCGACTCTGGCTGGATCAGCAGGTTGCAGGATGTGTGACGCGTTATACACGAGTGTTGCCAACAGGGAGGTTGTAGAGTGCCCTCTGATGGACAAACTATACAATGGCAACACTCATGACATGGTTGAAGGCTGTTTCATCCGTTTTTTTAAAAAACATATTCATTTATCTGCCATTATGAATGGTGATACCGATAGTTGTGAAAATGCCTAATATCGGCCTGACAAAAAGTTTACTGAAGTTTTGTAACTATTCCGTGTGAATAAATTCAAGGCTTAAAATTTTGCAGAGGCTCAGCATATGGAGTTTATGAACATTGTATCTCTTTGGTTTGTTTGCAGGTAACACGTCTATGTGATCTGTCAGTAGAGGGAGACTCAGTCACGTCTGTCGGCTGGTCGGAGAGAGTAAGTTTAACCTTTCGCCACCTCCAGTAGATGATAAATTGCGATTTAGTCGACTGTCTAACAGCTCCTGTTCTGTTGCAGGGAAATCTTGTTGCTGTGGGTACACACAAAGGCTTTGTACAAATCTGGGATGCCACTGCCGGCAAAAAACTCTTCGCTTTGGAAGGACATACAGCAAGAGTCGGTAAGAAACTTTGCTGTTATACCTCCAATTGAATCTTTCTCATATCATTTTAAACAAAGTGAATTCATTGTAAAAATGTGCCCACAGGTGCATTGGCCTGGAATGCAGATCAGCTGTCATCGGGCAGCCGTGATCGCATGATCCTGCAGAGAGACATCAGGACCCCACCTCTGCAGTCAGAGCGCAGGCTGCAGGGCCACAGACAGGAAGTGTGCGGACTAAAGTGGAGCACCGACCACCAGCTTCTGGCCTCCGGTGGAAATGACAATAAGGTGAGTGCTTGTGCGGAGGAACTCAAAAAAACGTGTGGTGTTTATAAATGGCAACATTCAGATAATAAGAAGTTTTTCAAAGACGAATTCTGTCTTTTATTTGGACAGAATTTTATTTAGAAATTAGCATTTCATTACTGAAGAATTGAGATGTACATGGGTCTTAAGTATTTCTATATTCCCTGCAGCTGTTAGTGTGGAACCACTCCAGTGTTTTGCCCATGCAGCAGTACACAGAACACTTGGCCGCAGTAAAAGCCATCGCCTGGTCTCCTCACCAGCACGGGCTGCTCGCTTCCGGAGGTGGGACGGCAGATCGCTGCATCCGATTTTGGAACACACTCACGGCACAGCCGCTGCAGTGTATCGACACAGGGTCGCAGGTCTGCAACCTTGCCTGGTCGAAACACACCAATGAACTGGTATGAAAATTGTGATCATCTCACCATAGTGCACATTTTGGTTGGGTTATGTGAAAAATCAGCATTATTAAAATGTTAAACCACACTAGATTTTTGCTTTAGTAAATGATTGTATTATACACTTTTCCTGCATAATCCAACATTGGCCTTTTTTTATAGGTAAGCACACACGGTTACTCTCAGAATCAGATCCTTGTGTGGAAATACCCCTCGCTTACTCAAGTAGCCAAATTAACCGGCCACTCTTACAGGGTTCTCTATCTGGTAAGCCCCTCTTCTGCTGTTATAGACACATAGTGATGCATATTGAAGTATATTGCGTGCATTTGCTAATATTATAATTTGGTCTTGAAGGCAATGTCTCCAGATGGAGAAGCAATAGTGACGGGAGCAGGCGATGAAACTTTGCGCTTTTGGAATGTATTTAGTAAAACACGATCAACAAAGGCAAGTTTCCCCATGACTGTTTTATTTCTTTATTGCATTGCGTTGCGATATTTAATAAGTTTCTTTTATTCTTGTGTTTGTCTTTCAGGAATCAGTGTCAGTTTTAAACCTGTTTACTAGAATACGATAACTGGGGTGCTGAAGAAAGGACAAATCTTAATAACATGTCTATGTCATGGATCACACGCAGTAGACTGGTCATGAAAGATGGCATATCACTAAAGTATCTTCTGATATTTCATACAGAAACTTGGGACATTTGTCATTTCATTTTAAGTTCAAACGTTATGTTACGTTTACTTTTTATGTGTACAGTTCAGTTCAAGATTTTATGTGTTTTTGGTTACAACGAAATGTCTATTATGAACGTGTATGTAATCCAAGCCTTAACCAGAAATTAACGCCATTGAATCAGGGTAGAACAAAAGATAGCCATTGTGAAACAGCTGCCTCTGGTATAATTTGTCAGAATCTTAATGGGGTGCTCTTTTGATTGTAAGGGTGAAAAATGTGTATAAAAGAGAAATTCAGTTTTTAACTTAAGTTGCTTAAGATGATTATAACATACAACACCCTGAAAAATGCGTTGTGTTTGTTTGTTGCTACTGTTGTTTTCGGGAAATGAATTTGCCCTTTTAGCTTTGCTGAAGTCACTGATGATTCAAGTGTGCCAATAGGTGAAAATATATTATTCAAAATATAAAGGAAAACAAAACGTGTTAACACGTTCAGTACATAAACACCTACAAAAGACGGTACATGGTCAAACTATGCTAACATTTCAAAACCTCTGCAAACATAACATTTTAAATGTTTATATCATGAAACTGAAAATTGTTTAGGAATATGGTGGTATATTTTTTACAAATTACATATCTGTGCCCTCATAATCTTTAATCAAAAACACAAAAACATCTCCCATCCTTGAAACGATCCTTTTTTACTTCTGGCAGGGTTTGGGACCCAACTTCAAATTATACAATCAATTCTCCATGGATGAATTCAAGTCCCGCCCTACCTTTTTTCATTTCGTTTCACTAGGATATACATCCCCACAGGGAAAATAAGACGATTGCTACTTCCGTTTCATGGTGACTTTAAAACTGTTATGCATCATGGAAGATTTTCATTATTTTAATGTAAATTTTTTTTCTTATGTAGCCTAACCAACACATACAGAGAGTGATACATAAATGTGGGCGTGTGTGCTTTTGTACAATGGGCATAAACAGTGCTCTCTTTTGAAACAGGTTTATCATATTTCTGACAGTCATGGAAATCATTTATAGTAATAATGTTAAAATTTGCCATTAGTAACTTTGGGAACCATCAGTCGTGTGCGTACTTGCTCAGCAATTTACTTAAAACAAATATTCAAACCAGTTGCTGTTACCAGATCTTAGAAAAATAGAAGAAAAAACAACCTTAAATGAGTTGCATGTTTATTAAACAAACACTATTTTATATTTCACTATAGGAATTGTTTTCCTTGTTGCTAAAAATACAGACTTTTTTGGCAATATTGCATATTTCGCACTTGCAAGTTAGACAATTTATGTCCATGTCATTTCTTTTTTCTTAGTTTACAATACCTATTCCTCAATCCCAGTTGTTGTTAGATTGCAAACAATTTCAAACGCTTTAGTTGTAACAAATGAATTCTGTGACTCATAGGGGTGATTCTCGCGAAATTAGACTTATGAGGTGTCATGAAACATTTTGATAAAAAAAAGTAAATGTAAAGTAAGAATATCAAAATAAGAAGCATACAGTTATAAACATCTCTTCATGTACTATTTTGCACATGATTTCAAATGACATCATACAAACCAATTTTTTTTCACATTTAAGGGGGAAATTTTCATTACCGCAACATGTCCATGACTGGATTTGGGTTCTTTGACATGTGCATGTTATACTATAAACATTGACAGTAAAGAAATATGTGGTATTTGGTGATCATTGGTAAAGGTGGAGACCATAATAAGGAATATAAATGTGTCCAGGAAAATGTTCTCATTGTCCGCAACAATTTTCAATCATTGTTTAAGCCCTCAAGGAACTAACATTTTCAAAAAAAAAAAAAAATTGTTGGAAGGGACATAATTGACTGTGACACTCAGGTAAGCAGTTCATTTTTTCTCTCCAGATAAAAATTGAAATTTTGTTTGTCATAGTACCTAGACAACTTTTTAGTTCTCATTACCGAAACATGAGTTTGTAAATGCATATATTTAATGTAATATCATGTTGCTGTAATGATCATTTTTGGATAATTATAATCTTAAAAAAATTTAATAATTTTATAGGAAATATGTTTTAAATCCTCTAAAAAAATAATGATTATAGTAAGTTCAGAACTTTATATATAGCACTAAAAATGGTTCCTCTATGATTACGAGCCAAGAACCACTTTTAGTGCTATTTAGCATTGCTTGTTTTTAGAGTGTACCCATAAATCAGTTAAATATTTATTACATTTAGCTGACGCTTTTATCCAAAGTGACTTACAATTGCTATACATGTCAGAGGTAGCACGCCTCTGGAGCAACTAGGGGGTTAAGTGTCTTTCTCAGGAACACAATGGTGTGTCACAGTGGATTCAAACCCCGGTCTCTCACACCAAAGGCCACTGCGCCATCACCATCCCATATTAAGTTAAAAATACACACTGTATGTTGGTACTGCATATTTCACATTTATAGGTTAATAAGTTATGTCAATGTCAGTCATTTATTAAATTACAATACCTGTTCCTCATACATGTGTATTCTTGCGATTAAACTAAACAAAAGCAATATTTGGTTTATAACAAATTATATATAATTATTATCTGCGACTCATAGGTGTTCAAATGAATTGAAAAAAGTACAGAAACAGTAACTTATTTTCAAAACCTTATTGGCATTGAAAGATCATGGGGGAGTAGTCATGTAAGTGCATTATTTTCAAAAGAAAATCCAAAAAGCAGAAGCACAAGAGGGCACTAAAGTTAAAATGCACCCATTTCATTGCCAAAAAACAACGTTATTTTGTGTATTTGGTATAATATGTGTTCACGTGGTTTACATAAAAAAAAAAAACATTTTCCACATACCGTACATTTTTGTAGCTTCAGATATCCTTAAACACTATGATTTAAAACTCATCGATCTAAAAAACACTATAACCCTGATTCTGTACGTTGTTGTGATAGGCCTGAATACCTCTGACGTCAGCCGGAAATGTGACGCTCCTTACGGTGTTTGAAAGATTCAGTCACAATGCAATGCTAACAGGGGTTGACTTACAGGCTATGACCAATCCCAGAAAGTAAACTGTTGAAAACAATCTGTGTGTTTGTTGTAGTGCAAGAAAAGAGATTTACCTTGGAGATGATAACTTGTGTCATCATTTACTTTGGGGTTTGTCAATTTTGCATATCATTAACATACTAATACACACTTACACCCAAATGGAAATGTAAAATTGTGAATCGGATAATTTGTGCTCTTTAATATAAACGTTTTATGTATTTGCTCCACCTTAAATACGTCTATCCACAGGAAAGTAATATCCTAAAACCAAAGTTTATTGAAATACGTTTTTAGTTCAGAGCACATCAGACATTTATTGAAAGAGAGTATATGTACAGATTTCGTATCTTACAATATTTCTTAAAATAATGCTACACAAAATTTTGTTATCGGTGTGTTATTGCCTGATCATGTTAATTAGAATAAGTTTAATTTGAAGTGAAATATAAAAACTGATTTTAAATACAAAAGTCAGTGTTCCTTTGTTGCCAGTTTCCATCTCTGTAACCACTGTTGAAAAGTCAGATCCTCCCTCTGAATTTCTGGCAGGACAAACTGACCAGGCTGCTCCCACCTGCATTCACACAGTAAATACTGTGTTTATATTTTGATCTGAATCAAACTGACAATGTAGTTTAACAAATATTGTAATAAATTTTAGCTTCAAATCAATGAAGATGTTACTAACGGCTGTGCCCCATATCAGAACACTTACCAGTGTGTGATGGCAGTCTTCACTTGTTCGGCATAAACCAGACCTTTAGAGCATCTCAGTGTGAGCTCACGGGCCCGAGGGAGCAATGTCTGCAGAATCTCACCGTCCACCATCTTCACACGCTGCAGCAAAGCTGAAAAAAAGTACAGTGAGAGGAAATGAATCATTTGGGATCATTCAAATTGTTGAATTCAGTTTGGACACCATTTATTCAGAAGTGTTGTAATCATTTAAAAGTTTCATAATAGCGACACACCAATCACAATTTTTCATGTCCGATATTGATTTAATCAAATAGGCAGATTCGGAGACTAGGCATTGAGAGACTCGAATAAGACGTTTCCATGCAGAGATGCATTTATGGAACAGGTGTGTGTTCTGAATATATATTGGACGAAAAAAACCTGACTGGTTGCCAATCTCTCCTGCTCAAATACCAACCACTTATGATTTACTGCCGGTGGATCGGTGCATCTTTAATAATAGTGTCCCAAAATAGAAAATAGTGTTTGTATGATACACCTGATCTTATCAGACTAAAGATAGTTTCATTTTTATTTAAATGATGCATGTGTTATTTTGTTGTACACTGACGTAAATACATTTTCTTTTAACACTGTGATAAGCATCTCAACCAGACCAAAACATATGTCAGTCAGGGCAGGGCTGTTTTGCTTGATTGACCGTCAACAGAAAAGAGAATTGCCAGAAAAAAAAAAAGAGTCTGAAAGTGAATTACTGTGAAATTCCATTTGGTGGCACAAAAATCCAACACTTCCCTTTAAATGTAACCAGGGATCACTGGTATAAATCAACACATTATTACATTATAAAGTGGACTTACAGCGAGAGCTGAAAGCATCAAGCTGTGTTTTTGTTGTGATAACATACTCTGCTGTTCAGGAGACGGTAACTGCGCAGTTAGCGTCTGCAAGTCTGCTGTTGATTCAGAGAGAAGCTGAAGAAGTCTGCGCAGGGTTCGGATCTCCAGTCGTCGATTCACAGCCTGAGACCACAGCTCCTCTGGAGCCTAAGAGATAAAGACTCTTGAGAAACTACCATTTTGAACTGAATATAGACTATTAAGACACTTTAAGAATCTCACCATGTAAATGGGAAATGAGAGACTTTGGTAGAGTTTGTGCAAAGCAGGAGACTGGACACGGTGGATGGAAAGCTGAGCTGCTGGAACCTTCTGGCCTCTGCAGATCACAGAATCACGGAGAAATCCAATGATAAAACTACAGTACCATGCAAAAGCCAGTTTCATCATGCCACCATAAGATTAGTTGTTATTATTTTTATTTCTCATAATTTTATTTTCTCAATAATTATTTCTCAGTCTATTTGTACACAACCAGAAAATTCAGAAAATTTGTATGCAGTTTAAAAAAAAAAAATCTAGGCTCTCTTAAACCTAAATAAAATTAAAATGAATTTCTGTGCTTAGTGCCAAAGGAGGTCACATTAAATTCTGACTATTGCCCTAAAATTGTGGGTTGTTTTTTTATATTTTGTGCACATACTGCCTCTCTTTGTATCTTGATAAAGAGAGTGAAAAATAAATATCCACGAGTAGAGTCAAGAAATCTTAAAAAGCTATTTAAATTCATTTAAACATGAAAATGGACAAAAAAAAAGATTTTTTTGCTGACCCTTTAATGATCCTACAGTCCAACGCATCCAATGAAACACAGCTAAGGTGCTTGGCTCCCTGTGATACAGAGTTGCGCTGTACATCGGCAGCTTTGATCACATTCTCAAACTGTGGTCCAAGCTTTTCCTGCACAAACTGTTGAACCTGAAAACCATCAAACTGTATTAAAATTTAAAGCGTTCATTTTTACAGTAGATAAAACTGGCATTATAGATCGATGTCAAATTCAAAATTCATAAATGTAAATGTGGCCAGTGCTTATTGCAAAAATTTAGGATTATACTGAAATGATACGAGACCTCTGCATGAACACGAGTCAATTCGGTCTTCACAGAGGAGTTCCCCTTGATCAAGCTCCGAATCTGTTCTTGTCTTTTGTCCTACACAAATAAATCTTGTCATTTGGATACACAAACATTTTGGATTTGATAGCACATAAACAGACTTTGCAAAATGATATAATCCCAGTGAATTTACTGGTACAACTTATTTCTGTGCGAGTATGATGCACAACGAGTATGGCGGTTTTAGTAACCAGTAAATAACCAATGATGACCCACCACAAGTTGCCTAAAGTCCATGACACCTTGCCACTGTGTCTGCAGGGTCCTGATGGCTTCCTGTCCCTGTCTCGCCCGCAGCTGTAGCTGAGTACACTGCTCTCTGATGTTTTCTCTAACCGCAGCCTTCTTCACTCCCTCCAGCTCTAACTCAAACACACACCTGCTCACAGACATAACAAAACTAGAATTTTTGTTCACAATATTGCAAACACTGAGGCAAGTGAAGTTTTACCTGGCCATCGTGTCCGTTTCCTGTACCGCTGGCGTCTTTCTCATTAAAGTCGTGAGTTCAGACTCCAGCTGTCTGCGTCTGCAGCGAGTCTGAGCTAATTCAACATAGCTCTGCTCCACTTCCTCCCAAGCAGACTGCATGTAAATACAAAATGGGCATTAAGAGATAAAATAATTTTTTTCTTGTATTACAAAGTATTTGAAACTTTGCCTTGTAGTTACCTGTAGTAGACTTTGAACAGATGCCAACTCATCCTTCTGATCAGCTGACACATCTATTAAATGATCGCTTTCATAACGAAACCTACAGTAAGCAGATTAAATAAATTACAGCGTAATAAAAAAAGGGCAGTGTAAGGGGATTTTGATGCATGCTAATGTAAAAATTTACCCCAAAACTGAAACATCACGGTCCACATCCAAAGTCGTGATCTTCTCCTCTAGTGCCACCTGATACCTGGAGGTCAAGGCTTGCAGAGCCAAGAGCACTTGGTTTGGAGGATATGAAAGGAGGACGTTCTGAGGAATAAAACATGTTAAAGGTTCTCACTGTAATAAGTAAGGAATACTCGACGACGGCCCGTTGAATTTTAAGAAAATAATGCACACCCAAGGTAACACTGAATAATTCAAAGGACCGGAGTCAATTATTCCACTTACCATGGTACTACAAACATTGACAAGTTAGGTGTGCAGTTCACAGAAAAATAATCAACACCCATGGAACATTTCTCAACCAATCAGAATAAAGCATTCAACAGCCCAATGGTATAAACAGGCATAAACCCTCCTGCAAAAAGAGCTTTCACTCACCTGCGCTGCACTCATCCAGTGCTGAATCATGGCGTTCCTTTGATCAAGAGTAAATCTGAATGCAAAGACATGAATTTGTAAGTTAAAATAAAATGCAACAGCTCTAAAGCATTAACCTTTATAATGTCAGTAAAAACTGAGATCACTGCTTCTTACTCGGTCGGCTGATTTGCTTTCAGTTCACTTTCTAGCAAGGACTGGAAGAAAAGAACCCTGTCGTCGCAGAGGTCTCTGATATCTCTCTGAAATGAATCAGAAATGCATTTCAGGTGTTTTACTTTAAGGCACAATAAACCTAGAGGTTCTGTAATGCTAAATAAACTATAAAAGGCATAATATGTCCATAATATGTATTTTCACCACTAGAGGTCACTAAACAAGAACAACAGCCACAGCTTGATAACGTGAAACGATATGAATAGTCTTCACCTTCTATGTTAATAGGAATCGATCTGACAGGACTCATGTTGATGATGTATTAAAGTTAAACTTTACTACTTCTGCATTTCACATATGTCCACATGTAAACTACTACTTCTGTGCAGAGCGATCTGCCTATGACATCAAATTATCATGAGAGCAATATGAAAGCAATTCTCTCATGATAGTTTTATATCATACAACGATCAATCTTTGCAATGCAACATGAAGTCAAACACACCTATCGTTTCTATGCAAGCAAAAGCAGAAACCTAGGATAACACAGAAAAGCAACTTTATGAAGAGAGGAAAAAATTCTCTGTATTGAAACACTGTTGAAAACACTTGGGATAATGTTAAGTACACAAGTAAAAAAAACATACATACATACATACATATGCTAGTAGTTTTTGGAAATTTGTATGCAAAAATCTTACACACTTGGCTCAAAGTAGAAATTAAATCAGCTTAAATAGAAAACTAAAACGCTGCTTAGTTAAAATGTGCATCAGGAATAAAATAGCACTTACTAAAACCTGGGGATCTGTACCAGATCCACTGTCTGCATTGTTAGATGGTCCAAACACCAAGTTCATCTCTGCTTTCCTGGACAAAAGGAGTCATACAGTGTAAGCATTTACAAATAAAAATATATGTTTTCCCCACATTTTAGAATTAAAGTAAACTCATCAAAAAAAACACAAATGTAATTGTGAGAATTATGTTTGGACTAAAAACATCCAAAACATCAAAACTATGTTATATTTTAGGATCTTCTGTGTAGTCACCCTTTTCCTAGAATTTGCAAAATCATCACTTTGAGTCTTGAGGTCTGACTTTTTAATAAAATATTACTAGTTTACATCTATTTACATCTAACTCTAATTGGCTGCATTTCCTTCACTTATCAGTCCAAGTCATCGATTTAAAAAAAAATTACATTTGTTTTTTAAATAAAAATTTACATAAATACGCACTTATGAGAAGAGCTCAAATGCTCATTGGTGTGCATGCGCACACACACACTCTGGTTTCCATGTTTTGTGGGGACATTCCATAGACGTAATGGTTTGATACTGTACAAACTGTATATTCAATTCCCTAACCCAAACCCTAACCCCAACCATCACAGAAAACTTTCTGCTACCTTAGATTTTCAATAAACATCATTCTGTTTGATTTATAAGCTTGTTTCCTCATGCACAAATGTCCCCACAAGGTCAAAATTTACTGATATTCCTAACGTGACAAATCAAGCAAGCAGTTCCAACCCTAAACTTGATGTTGCCATGGTCAGATCTCTCAAACAAGTTTAATGCCTTACAAGAATAAAGTATTTATACTTCAGTGATATGCACCTACAAATAGCTTACTTATAAACCCAATGAAATGTAACAGGAGAAATATTTTAACTCCAAACATGTTCCTACATATCAGTTAGCACTATAGTGCTTTTTCACTATAAAAAACACCAAGTTACAAAAATATATATTTCTTTGATTTCAGTCTCACTTGGATAGATTCTCCAGTGCCTGCCGCTGTGTGCCAATAATGTGCGTGTCTTCTGAGAGCAAGTTTCTTTCCTCATTGCAGCGCTTCCTGAATGACTCCAACAGGAGATTTCTGCGTCTGCTGTCCATAAACCTCTCCCAGTTCCTGTTCATATCTTGATCTGCTCAGCAAGTGAGAAAAATAAAACAGCAATATTAAGGACAGACAAAAAATGTGGCTTAATTTGGATCACCATAACCGGCTTAATCAGAAAATCACTGGATCATGAAAAGAAGTTTCTGTGAGACAAGTAACAGGAGAGAATAAATAGGTAAGAGGGATTTGTTAAATTGGCAAAATAAGAAAGTCATCTGAGAGGTAAAGTACATTCTAATGAGTTATTTTAAAGACAGACTTACTTTTGCATTAGGTAAATAGGCCTAGATAGATTAAGATTTCATGTTAAAAACATCAAAATGGATCCAGATGTTGTGTTCTAATATATATATAAAAAATATTCATGCATTTGTCAGATGTTTTGTCCAAAGAGCAGAGTCAAGGTACAACTGTCTATGAAATCCAAGTCTTAAAATCTAATACTGAGATTAGGAGTATCAACATTTAATTGTTTTAATTTTTTTTACATCACCTTACTCAGTCAATATATTGATATATAATATAGATATCAAGGTTATACTTTAATGATTTTCAAAATGATGTTTTATGCAATAAATCATTTAAAATGCCTTAGGGTGGGTCTTCACATAGCCTACAGGTAAAAAAAGAGTGAGGGGAGAGAGAAACAGAAAGCACATTAACCTTCATTAGCCAGTTGATCCTCTACTCTGCTGATCTTTGTGTCCAGCTGGTTAAGTTCAGTCTGAAGGGCATTAATCTCTCTCTGAAGCTCAAACTTTCTTGCATCTTTATTTTGATTCTTTAACTGGCTGAGCTGCACAACAAAGATTTACATTTTACATGAGGTGTTAACTTTAAATTTAGGTGATCACATGACAAATAGGAGATTACAGATAAACTGGTCTTACCTCTTTATCTTGTAATACTCTATACCTTAGGGTTCAGACTGTCAAGGAAAATAATGCTTTTGTATGTTTGCCAACCTAAATCCTGTACAGTTCCGATAAAAGTTATATATGATGGGCCTTCAGCGTACCTCCATTTTTGGACCTAACTTAAATGTGTCATATAGCACAGATGTAAAATAATTGAATACAGGGAGAAAATATAAAAGGATACCACTGAAGATTTCCCCTCATAATCCGAACATTTCTGTAGGAAACATTTAAAAAGTAAATAAAGTTAAACCCATGTTAAAAACTGAAAAACAGAGCATAAAAGTTAAAATGTTCAGCACTGGAAAAATTAAGACTGCGAATGGGGAGGATCTCACCTTTCTTTGTAAACATGCTGCGTGATGTATTTCCAAATAGAGGCACCGGGACCAACGCACAACCTAAATAAAGAAGCAGGTAACGTTATATTACCATAAAAACACCAACATATCTAAACCGTCCTTATAAAGAATGACAACAACAAACTTACGTCTTTATATAACCATCATCCGGGAGCCGAACTGCTGGCAATTCAAGTTCCTCAACAGCCCAACGTTTCAGCTCTCGACTGAGGCTGCCCATCTTGTAAACCTTTTGATTTTAATAGCAGCTTGCTGTTTCCAAATCTCACAGATGTGACACAACTACTACACAACACGGAATAAACGTTGAAGTCAAAAATAAGCGGGAGAACTTCTTCGCCTACGTTTGATGTTTGGCAGTTAATGCTGATGCTGCCCCACAGTGGCCGATAATGGAATTTCAGCACATTTACTTGTCAACTTTTCACATTTGCATTTCTTAATTATCATATCAAGTCTAGAAATTAGCAAATTTCTAGTTTCAAATGTATTTTATCTTGAGCAACGTATTTTCCCAAAAGAGCAACCGATCCTCAACAAATTAAACCTTTTAAGGTTGAACATGACAACTATGTCATATTTACCTCCCCCAAAATTGAAATGGTTGTAACCTGTTACAGTAATACTTGATCTGTTAAAAAGAATAATGACCGATTTCATTGGTGTAGAAAAGTGTTACCTTTAATAAATGGACTATCCCAGTCACACCTGTCATTCAGTGCGAAATGGACTGTGCCAAAATGTTCCATCTATGCACATTTAATTAAATCAGCGATTTGGATTATACTTTGAGTGAGATATACTTGTTCTAACCGGACAAACTGTAGCCTTCAACCAAACCCGGACTTTTTCAATTGGTATATTTGACTCTGGACCACACAACCACTCATATGGGTCAAATTTTTAATAATAAAAAAGCTTTCCATTGATTTATTGCTTTTTAGGATAAGACAATGTTTGCCCTAGATTCAACTATTTGACATTTTGGAATCTGAGGGTGCAAAAAATCTAAATATTAAGAAAATCCCCTTTAAAGTTGTCCAAATGAAGTCCTTAAACTGCATCCACTCACAAAAATAAAATGTATTATTTTGGAAATTTACCAAATATTTTCACATGATCTTTACATAATATCCTAATGTGTTTTTGGCATAAAAGAAAAATCTGTAATTTTGACCCATGTAGGGACTTAAATCCGGATTGAAATTGAAATGAAAAACTGTAATTTGTTTCTAAGTATTCATGTGCCCTAATAATCTTAAATCAAAAACGCAAATCTCCTCTCTTTCTCAAAAGAATTTCTCTTCATTTCCAGTCATGTGGTGGGCAGGGTCCAGGAAAGATCACAGCAATTAGGAAATAGCAAGTTTGTAGACAGGTTTGTGGTCCAGGGTGACAAACGCTCGCATAGCAAAACTTCAAATGTAGACTTTTTAAAGGAAGACTTCTTTAAAAACGTAAAAAGGGCTCTGAGAAATTTGTTAAAATGCAAATATTTGTTCACAGATGTATTGGCATTTTCTGATTTTTTTGTGGCCCATTTTACCTGATAATTGTTGTTGTTGTGTAGGGGGACTTCTGACAAATGAAATGCTCTGGAACCAAAATATTATTTTGATAACACATTACATATAAACTATACAGGAGACCTGACATAAGAAAAAAATTGATGATGTGGCCACTTTATTTGATAAGTTTTTTTTGGTTTTGTTTTTTACAAAAAAGTGGCCTCTTATTTTGACTTCACCATATGTTTTGTGATATGAAATGTACATTTATACATACATTAAAAACCTCCATTGTTGTGTATTGTCATCTGATGTCATGATCACATACAGAACATATGTGTGGGTGGGGAGAAGAAAACTAAAAGCTAATGTTAAAAAGCTGTTGTCTGTGTGGTTTAATCCTACAATATACAACAAATACATATAATTTAAACACTCTTTATGTTTGATGTCTTTGTGAAATAAAAAAGCTGAGTTATTTTCAACCCAACGTTGGGTAAAAATGAACACTTTTAATATTTTACCAAACAATTGGTTAAAACAAGCCAGTAGTTTGGAGTGAAACAACACATCATAGGTTAAATAAAAATTTGGGTTCTTCCTTTGTTGACCATGCTGGGTTGAAAATAGCCCAACACTTTTTAGAGTGTATATGTTTCCCTGAATTAGCCAGAAAAGGACATAAGTAGGCTATACCTTCTTGTTTACTGAACTTGTTAAACTGTATAATAAAATGTGTATTTTTGGAGGCCCATAAGTGTGGGGACTGTCAAAATGCTGGTACTTTTAGTTTGACCGACCCAAGCACCACAGTCCTCCTGACCTGTAATGACCTGTGTTCCATATAGACTTCCATAGTAGGAATAAAAAAATATGAAGGAATTTAATAGCAATAGGTTCCGGGGCGGATCCACAACAGATCAAAACCGGAGCTGCCGGTTCCGGAGCTTATTACTATCAGTACCGTCAACTGTGTGCTTACCATCATTTATCACAATACTTCCAAAATATGTTTTCTTAATATGGAAGTCAATGGTCACTATATCTGCTGTATGTTTATCATCATTTCTCAAAATATCTTATTTTGTGTTCATCAGAAAAAAGAAATTCATACAGGTTTAGAACAACATGAGGATGAGGAAATGATGACAGAATTTTCATTTTAAAGTGAACTATCCCTTTAATGACATTATTTTCATTTTTGGGTGAACTATCCCTTTAACCTATACTGAATGATGTCTTTGTAAAGACATGCAGAGACACATTGAATAGGCGGTTCCACCACCATATACCACCATATGAACCAGGCACAGTTTTGAGAAGAACGATTCTTATCACAGCGTTGTCCATTTTCGTTTCAGATGTATCCTGCCGGCATCTTTTACCTTTGGTTTGGATTTGTCATGGTGAAGTTTATTACCTGTTATAGTGATGGAACTTTATTGGCAGACTATTGTCAAGGAATGAACATCAATCATGACGGTATAGCAGCACAAACAACTGAAGCCCCGTTTACTGTCACACCAGAGCAGAGGACCTTCACTGATTTAGAAGTGGGACACGACATTGACGGTAACATTTAACTTTCTTTCGTTTCTTTCTTTCACTGGAGTGTTTTTTAGGGGGTTTTAATGGCTAAATCATAAAATGTTATGTCTAGTCATCCCCAGTCTAGACATTAACAGAAAGAGCAGATAACAATCTGAACAAAACTGTATAAAAAGACAAAATACAGAGTAACTGAGAGTACAACAGAAAAGACAAATGAGATGAAAGTAGCCTATTACAGAATAATGAAATGTTAGACTATTCATTATAGAACATATACAAACACAGCTATTAAGGTGGCTCTTTGGTCTACCAATTCTAAAATCTGTTATTGTTGCTCTCTTTTACCACAGTGACGCTTTCAGGTACGGCAGGCAATACATTTATTGGTTTTATGTTGGAGGCTCGTAAGTGTGAGACTTGTCCACCTGCGGGTACTTTTAGTTTGACTGACCTAAGCAAAACAGTCCTCCTGTCCTGTGATGGCCAAAATGTGAGTCCTGACACTTTTTAACAGGCATTATGAGTGTTTTTAATTTCAGTTTACTTTTATAATATAATGCATTTTAAAATAAAACAGGAAAGTAAACAAAAAAAATGTAGGGCATAAACATTAAGTAAACAGGGTTAATGGCTACAACTCTCAACACTTTAGAATAAGGTTCCATGAACTAACAATAGCAAATGCATTAGCTATGAAATAACAATGACCAATATATGTTCTCCAGTTTACTTTTTAATGGTAATTTTACAGGGCAGAGCTGTTAGTCACACTGATAACTTGGACAAAAACAACATTGCAGTAAAATGGCGTTGCCCTGAGGCTGGAACTTTCTTCTTCAGGTAGTTTTACAAAAAAATGAAACAGATTATATCAGATTAATACAAATTCTAAAAAAAATACAAATAATGTGGCACACAAATTCATCTTTCATTTCGCTTATTTTTCTATTATGACCAAGGAATCCCACTCAAAACAAAAGTTTAGGGAGAGATAGAGAGCTTTTGACTAATGTAACTATTGAAACAAAAGCTTCAGTTCAGACAGCAGACGACTCTGGGCCGATCCGCACCAGATTTTTCTTCTGTCTGGGAGGGCTGTATGTTAACTTTATTTGCACAAAGCACTGGCAATATGAGGGCTGAATGTTTTGTAGTGCATAGGCACAAGCCACTTTTAATTTAAAGTGTACCTGTTGCTTTAATCATAACCCCTAACGCACCCCTAATTAAAATCATATTAAAGTTATATATATATATATATATATATACTTTTTATATATAAATTTAATATCACTGTTTTTGTTAATGCAGTATATTGTGACACCCCTAAATAAAACACAATAACCTACAACTACAACTTCCTTTTAGAGCTGCCATCACACAGACTTACGATGTGTTTTGGGGGAGAAAGCCAGTACTTACTACAGCTGCACCCAGAACAACACCAACTGCTAAAAACATCACTATCAAGAGCACTGCAATCCCCAATGCAACTATCACTACAGTCATAACTACAGGTACCACTCCACCTATACTGCAGTAACTGCATTCACCTAATATTAGCAGTAGTGCATCAAAAGCATGCACAGCAGGGACTGCATGAAATTCAGGTACTGTGTGTAGTATTGCATGCAACACTGGCTATGTTTATATCCACCCATTTCCGTCAATCCAACTGCAAACAAAAGTACTGTGAAAACCACTTCTGTTAATAAAGCAGTGGCAGGCATCTGCGACAGCCAGAACCACACAAAACAACACTTTGGTATACAATAAACTGACCTTGACCTTGAACACAATACCCTAAAATACCACATGTGTTCTTGCATTTCTGTTTACAGTAATATGGATATGAATAGGCATGACCCGTGTGTGATTTTGATATATTTGTGCTATTGCATAGAGGCTCTTAGCCCTTAACACACACACACACACACACACACACACACACACACACACACACACACACACACACACACACACGCACACACGCACACACACGCACACACTTACGCCCGTGTCCATCAGGACTTCTTCCCAACTTGCTTTTTGTAGATTGGGGCCATCCACAATACAATATTGAGTGTGTTCAACTTCACGTGCACTGCGCAGACCGATTCAAAAGCTGTTCTGCTGAGTGGCTCCCACAATACTTGATATCATGAACTGATGGGTCTATGCAGCGCTGAACAAAGTCAAACACATTGAATGTCTCCATCATTTACAGCTTGCTGCGATCACATAATGCATGCAACTGTTACAGAGATTAAGGGGTGATTGCCACAACAAAATGAACTTGTTTTTGTAAATAGTTAAATTACTAGTGACTGAAAAAAAGTTATATTATTACTTTAACGTGTTACTGCTCAACACTGGTACCATAACCACAAGCAATTATAATTGGAGAAACCTTATTATCTTTCTTTGAAGTAAAGAAAAAATTTCTGCAAACACCACTTTAGTTATCACTACAGGCACCACTCACAACTGCAGAAACAATATTTATTGTTAAGTTTATTTAATATTGTTAATAAGTTCTTTGCATATTCATAATAATTTTTGTGTTTTTTGTGTTGAGTTAAAATCTTATAACATTTACAATTAAACATAAGCCCTCCATGTAATTTTACTCAATTAACAAATTGAAAAATAATCTTTGCACGAAACAAGACAACTGGATTGAATTGTGAAATTATTTGGATTTAACTTTTTATATTCGCTTGTAGTCACACCAACACCACCACCTCCATGTATGAAATATGTGGTATGTACTATACTGTATATTCTTCATTTAACTGTATATTTATCAATTTACAGTAACAGATGTTTTAGCCCTATTATCTGGGTTCTTTATATCTTCACCGCTAAATAATTTTCTGCCGGTGACTGTCATGCATGGTTTAAGTTTTTGTTTGTATTCCCACATTTATGTCTGTCTGTACACGTTACAGATATGTATTTTAGCACTGTTACTTCTAAGTCGCCTCTGTTTTCTTGGTGGATCTTCTTTCCTGGTGATCATCAGACCTGTTTTCAAACTGGTATGTGTCTGAAGACACTATAAAAAGTTTTTTTTTTAATAAGCATTTAGTATGAGTCATATGAAATCTATGTTTACACAATGTCATACATTACAGGCTTCTACAGAATATTGGGTTAAGCCAAATTTCAACAGAAATACTTTGAGTAATGTTTTCTCTGTTCTCAGGTCATCATTATTGAGGCTGCCCTTGAACTAGCATTCAAAATTATCGCGGTCGTCCTCATAGTGATAAGAGCCAAAACAGTAAGAATGATACATTTCTGCCTGGACCACAAAACCAGTCATAAGGATACATTATTTAAAACTGAGATATGCATGAATGCTGAATAAGCTTTCCATTGATGGATGGTTTGTTGAGATAGGACAATATTTGACTGAGATACAATTACATGAAAATCTGGAATCACCTTAAAAGTTGTCCAAATGAATTCCAAATGTAAAAATAAAGTTTTGATATATTTACGGTAAGAAATGTACAAAATATTTTCATGGAACAAGATGTTAATATCCTAATGTTTTTGGCATAAAAGAAAAATCTTTAATTTTGACCCACACAGTGTTTTTGGCTTTTGTACTCATGTGACTTAAGACTGGTTTTGTTGTTCAGGGTCACATTTATGCTACTATGATGTCTGATTTCTATAGTCAAGTGAAAACTTGCAGCCATATAATTCTGCCTCTTGTTAAGGTCATATTGTTATTGTCATTGTGATAAAAATCTCATCTTTTTTGTTTTGTATTCTGGGAAATTTAAAGTGGTCACTAATTGTCTCCTTTCTGTGCATATTTGTTGCATGCGTGTCCAAGTGTGACGGTTTGGAGATCAAATTTACAGCTTTGACAGTGACTGCCATGGTCTTAAGCTTGCTGCACATCATCACCATTTCTCTTTACCGTGAACCAAGCCAAACTAAACAGTAAGTGTTATCTTTAAATACTGCACAACTTTCTGCGAACAGGTTAGAAAAGGTTTCTACTGAGAACTGTGAATTAATACAGATTTTTGTTTAATTTAATTTATTTTATGTTTAAATTGTTTATTCACATCAGCTCGTATTTCTGTGACATATCATCACCTTCCTAAAAGAATTGTCTGGAGCAGTGGGCAGCTATCCAGCACCCGGGGAGTTATTGGGATTAAAGGGACAGTTCGGCCAAAAATGATATTAAACCCATGATTTACTCACCCCCCAGGCTGTCCGAGTTGCATATGTCCATAGTTTTTCAGACAAACACATTTTCGGATATTTTAGAAAATGTTTTAGATCTTTCAGTTGATTAAATGTAATGTTACGGGATCCACGACCTTCAAGTCCAAAAAAAGTGCGTCCATCCTTCACAAATTAAATCCAAACGGCTCCAGGATGATAAACAAAGGTCTTCTGAGGGTAATCCGCGCGGTGTTGTTGTAGAAATATCCATATTTAAAACTTTATTAACGAAAATAAATACCTTCCGGTAGCGCCGCCATCTTAGACTCCTCTGTATTCAGGAGAGAGTATTAGCGTAGTGTATGCACTTTTCTTAGTGACGTATGACAAATTCGGAGGGCAGGGGCACAGAGCAGCAGCAGAGTAGCTTGAAGGTCGTGGACTATGGCTGGACCCCGTAACATTACATTTAATCAACTGAAAGATCTAAAACATTTTCTGAAATATCCGAAAATGTGTTTGTCTGAAAAACGATGGACATCAACTCGGACAGCTTGGGGGTGAGTAAATCATGGGTTTAATATCATTTTTGGCCGAACTATCCCTTTAATCCCAATAACTCCCGGGTGCTGGATAGCTGCCCACTGCTCCAGATGTGTGTGTTCACGCCTTGCAGTGCGCAAGTTTTCACTACTCGCTGGGATGGGTTAAATGCAAAGGTCATATTTTCGAGTATTTGTTCCATACTTGACAAAAACTTTCACTTTCTTTTCTTTCACAAGAGATCACTTTGTAAAATGTCACATCTGCTTCTTTCATTTAACTGTCTGTAAACTTTATTTACAGAAGGAAGTGTTGGCTTTGTGCTGTCATGGTGGTTGATATGCTAAATACTTCCATTACATGTAAGGTTCTGTTTTTCACTGTCCACAACTTACCTATTCATATTTATGTTCCTTAAAATAAAGATGTTTTCCTGATGATATAAGAGCTAAACACAGTTTTTATATAAAACATAATAATGTCAAAGGCTAAACCAACAGAACTTTTTTTTACATGTTTAAATAAAGAGCTTGCACAAAAGTGAATTTTTTCTTAGACTCATGTCTAGTGCCAGTAATACCCAGTACTGCTGTAATTTCTACAGACATTTTTTACAGTAATTGTCTTATGTACATGTCTTACCACATCTTTTCTGATTCCATTTGTTGTTGTTTTTCTCTTTAGCCACTGCAATATTTGTTGGACTGTGGTGTTTTCAAGGGTGCTGGCTGACAATATTAATGGGTGTTTATGTTATTTGGGAGATCTTGTTTTACCTGACCTCATTTAGCTGTGACCAACTGGAAAAATGCCAGATAAGAAGAAACATAAGAGGTAAAAACCTTGACTGTCTCAAAATATTCCACACCCACCATTGAAACTTTACGTTGTAGACTTTATATATTTGATATGAACCACATCCAGGATTATTAGTCAGTAACATGAATTTAGTATGTCTTTTGCTGTCATATTTTGCTTTGAAATTTGAACTTGCTGTTAAATGCTTAACCTTTTTTGTTTGGATTTTTACCTCAGCAGGACTTCAGAATCGAGGAAGGAAAGTAAGTGAACTTCACATGCGTCATCTTTTTTTTGCATCAACAAAGCAATTCGGTTCAGGTTTAAAAATGCTTAATGTACTTTCCTGCTTAATGCAAAATTATTCCACCTTAAAGTATTTTTTTTTTTATAGAATTCTAAATATAACACATTGTCACACATTATTTTACATGTGTTTGATTACAGATACACCGGTGGATCATTTTCTTTGTCTACTCTCTTCTTAATATTTTCTTTACAATTGCACTTATAACAGGAGTCTGTCTGACCAGAATGGTGAAGTGTCTTTAGACTTTGGTTGTGAGTTAGATTTAAAAGTCCTATGTTATCACACAATTTGTTATCTACTGTATCTATTTGATACATATTGACTGATTTATTCCACAAGTTTTTTATGTATTTGTCTTTAGGTCTCTTAGCTGTTATATAACAATGATGCGGTTGTTAAAAGCTCTTTGAAACTGTAGATACAGTACATGTTTTTCATGACTCCCTTATCACTGAATTCACAGGAATTGTTTACAATACAGCGTCAGGGCTTATGGACAACAGTGAATGTCTGTCTCATTTCAAATGTCTTGACTGGCTTACATGAAGTGAAGTGAGGTGAAGCATGCTAAGCCATACTTGGAATTTAACCAAGTCATACAAAACCACACAAAAGCAAAATAAACTTTTCACCTGTTGAATTGCCAAGCTTAGATTTAAAGAGTCAAACCTAAACAAATCAATGCAACACTTTAATCATTAATGCATCTGGATGAAATGCTATACTTTTTAAACTAATTTAGGGCTTAAAATGTTTCTGTCAGATTCAAAAGTATTACTGGGAACAACGCACAACCGTATTTACATAAATAATCTAAGACATTTAATAAATAATGAATGCTTAACAACAAACTTATGTCTTTATTTAACTATCATTTGGGAGCCTGATTGCTGGCAGTTCAAGTTCCACAACTGCCCACCGTTTCAACTCTTTCACACTTTTTGCCTATAGATGGCTTCCCTAAACAAATGATGATGCTGACACGTATTTTTTTTAAACAACAGATGTATATGCATTTATCAGGGTTTTTATAGTGTATTCGCCTGCCTCGCAATATCTCATAAGAGGGGCCACATACACCCGACAGACAGCAAGGCTCTGATGACACCCATAAAGATCACTCCAAACATAATTTTACCACAGCTACAAGACCTTTAGCTGAAAAATGAGGTATGGATCTCTGTACCTGTCTCCTACCCAGTTATTGAAACAGTTGTTTGAAGATTGTTGTCAGATCATAAAAATGCCACTCAAAATGACTGATAGAACCAAAAGGCCAAAATATTTGCTTGACAGATATAAAAACAAGGGTCAATCAAAGAAAATTTTATAAACTCAAGAGTACTCCAGGCTCACAGAATCACTGACAGTAACATATTAACAATTTGTTTGAAAATAATCCATGTCCATGAGTCCATGTCTGGTCATCTTGGGTGTTTTTATGGAGATAAAAATTAGGATAGAGTTTTTTGAAGTTTTGCATTATGATACGGGTGTATATTGGTGTGTGTTTTTTTGGTTATATTATTTGGTTATAATATTGGCTGTACAAAACATGCAAGAGGATTTAAATATAAATACTTTATTTATGCATTTAGCAAATGCTTTCATTTAAAGCGACGGTTGAGGTCTACATTTTCCATGTGTTCTTTGAGTTCTAAGCAGGCCTATTTGTGTAAAATATTGATTATTTATTTATTTTACTTTTAGGAGGGTCATTATGCACACAAATTTAAAATGTTTGTTCTACTTTGATGACTTTATTTTGTAGATTGCAGAAGTTTTTCTTTTTCAAGCCAGTTAATTAATAATCAAACAGTTTAGTTTGGAAACACACTGACTGAATAGCGGAGGAGCGTTGGCCTGCGTTTTTAAACCGATGATGCCTCTTAGTGGTCGAAAGTGAAAATCATCACTTCAGAAATGTTTTACATATTTGCACTTTTGAAAAACATTATATCAAGCCTTTCAATTGAGGAAATTCATTTTAAATATATCATCTTGAACAAATTTTCCTGAAACAGATCCTCAATAGATTGCTGTTTTTTCTACACTTTTTTTTGCAAATACACGTCTATAGGTTTTGATGTAGCCTACACATTCAGCACCTCTAGACGTAAAAGAGATCGGGAGATCAAAGCTCTTCATCTTTCTGCTGCCTAATCCTAAATTAGCGAGGATACCATTTTGTTAAATTGGGTAATACATTTTTATTTTAAAGAAAACTTACTTCCGTAAACTATAAGTAGTGCAGTGACCGACTTAATAGGCGGGTCCAGTCATATAAACCTGGCACAGTTTTGAGATGTACCAGTTAGACAGTAAGCACTAAGATTCTCATAACCGCGTTGTAGAGTTTTGTTTCAGATGTATGCTTGTGGTCTCTTTTTCCTTTTGTTTGGATTTGTCATGGTGAAGTTTATTACCTGTTTTAGTGATGGAACTTTATTGGCAGACTATTGTCAAGGAATGAACATCAATCATGACGGTATAGCAGCACAAACAACTGAAGCCCCGTTTACTGTCACACCAGAGCAGAGGACCTTCACTGATTTAGAAGTGGGACACGACATTGACGGTAACGTTAATTTTCTTTAATTTTCTGTAATACCAATTTAAAAGGAGATTTTAAGATGGTGACCAATCATATTTTCATATGCCATGGGCTACTGTATGTGACACTGTTTGAGAAATCCAAGTAATATGAGATTAGGAGCATCGTTTCATTTCAATCTTACTTACTAAGATAATATTAGCAATATATAGGTTATATTTTCACAAAGGCTACGTTCATACTGCAGTCTGAAACGACCCAATTCCGATTTTTTTGCCCCTATGCGACCTGTATCTGATCTTTTCATGACAGTCTGAACGACACAGATCCGATCTTTTCAAATGTGACCCAGGCCACTTGGGTATGTGGTCCTGAATCCGATACGTATCCGATCTTTTGAAATGCGACCTTCGTCTGAACGGCCAGGCCACATGGATCCGACCCGTACGTCACTGATACGCTACAAACGTCATAATTCTGCATTGAAGTAGGCAAGAACGATAAGATAAACAACAACCATGGGCGACGTTGCTAACACTGCTCCACATCATTAAATTTTGGCCGTATGGGTGCACACGTTATATGATTTCACATATAACAGCGTTCTCCAAATATATTAATATATAGCATATTATTATAATGCTGCGAATAATATGTGAAGCAGCTTTCAATAAATATTTTTAAAATGCGTTTATAAATCCAACAACCCCTGTGACCGGTCGACACGTCCATTAGAGGCATGTTTATAAACCATTGCCTCTTTGTTTCTACATTTAAAAGACAAAGCTGGCAATTCTGGCTATACTTTCGTTCTTTTAATAATTTCTTCATTTTATTTATAAATCACTCTGGGTTATCTGATTTATCTATTTGGCTTGTGTTTTGTTTCCGTGCACTTGAGGCATTTTGCACATTTGTTCTGCACTTTGTTACTTCTAACCTTATTTTATAAAAAAAATTGTATTTATAATAAACGTAAATTCTGATCTAATTTAAGTCTGTAAATTTTGGATTGCTTTTCGTTGTATCGATGTTGCGCTATTGCGTGCTGGCCATGCTTGCGCATGCAATTTAGCCGAACGTGCTAGGTGCTCTTCGTCTCATATTTAGGAGTTCATCAAACTAAACATTAAAAAACGGATGTTTTTCGACGGGTATAAGTTTTTAAAATGTATTTAAAACAAACTGGTTATTTTGTCAAAAGTTAAACTACAAAACAGGTAAGCCGTTTCTTTAAATTTCGGTGCTGAAACGGAAAATATCTGCACCAAACCTATATTTATGCCTAACACGACTGTCTTCGTGTGTTCACTTTCAAATGATAGCAAAGAGATTCCTGAAATAAATAATATCATCAGGTCTTTCTGTATCTAAAGTGAATATAGAGTTGATCAAAGTCAAAGCAAGGAAGCAGGTATTTCTATGCTAAATAATAACGCGAAGTGTCTATAAAATCATTAATTTCAGTGTTTTTCTTGTTATAAATTAACGTTTAATGAATTGTATATAAAGCTTAGTTTTTATCATTTACAGTAACAAACACAAATTATTTGTCATTTCTCATTTGTCGTTTTTTTTGTCATGACTGCTTTGACGCGCTAAATCTCCAAATTAAATAAAAACACTTAATTGTTGCCGGAGTTTCCAAGGCAGGATCTCCTTTATTTTTTTTAGGTGTAGTTATCAAAATGTTTTTTGTGTGATGTTCTGTAGATCGTGGCTTTAAAATGATATGAGGAATAATTAAACAAATGTTACCTTACATTTTACATAAAAAAACAGAAGATTGTAATTGTGCTGGCTCCGTTGGGAAAATAACTTTAATATTGCAAAAAGAGCTCCACTGTTGACCACACCGTTGTTGACATCCATGTTTAATGTTAGCTTACAAGTGACGTCCTTGACCGTGGAGTACTCTTATGCGCATGCGGGTCACTTCTGGGTCATTTCACGTTCACACAGGAGATCACAAAAGGTCGCATTTTATTGGAAATGTGAACGGCCTTGCAAAAAAATCTCATTTTTTCAAAAAATCGGAATTGAGCATTAAGCCCTGCAGTATGAACGTAGCCAAAATGTTCTTTACATGTGGAAAAAAAATCATAATCACCCAGGTGAAAAAAAATTCTATTAAAAATATACTTTCAAAAAGTACATTTAAAAGATAATTGAATTACTGGTAAATTAATATACTTATTTTTTGGACTGTTAAGTTGAACTTAATTACATCTTTTTGGAAGTATACTTTTAAAAAGTACATATTAAATACTCTTTAAATTAAGTACAACAAGTAGAAGCATACTTGTTTTATACTTCATGTACTTCAATCATATTTCTAATACACTAAAGTATACTACTTTTTACCTGGGCACACCCTTGTGGGGACATTCCATAGACGTAATGGTTTTTATACTGTACAAACTGTATATTCTATTCCCTTCCCCAAACCGCAACCATCCCAGAAAACTTTCTGCTACTTCACATTTTCAAGAAACATCAATCTGTTTGATTTATAAGCTTGTTTCCTCATGGGGACCTCAAAATGTCACAACAAGGTCACAAAAATACTGGTATTCCTAACTTTGTCAGGACAATTGGTCCCCACAACGTGATACCAGGTACACACACACACACACACACACACACAAAGACAGACTTTGGCTGGATTTTCACAAACTGTGTCCACTGGGTAAATTTTTTTTTTTTTTTTTTGGGGGGGGGGTTGATGACTAACACTAAAGAAATGGAAACCTTACAGAATTATATTAAAAGTTAGAACAATACATCTTTTACACACATATACAAAAACACAGGTATTAAGGTCTATAAATTCTAAAATCTGTTATTGTTGCTTTCTTTTATCACAGTGACGTTTTCAGGTACCACAGGCAATACATTTAATGGTTTTATGTTGGAGGCTCGTAAGTGTGATGGCTGTCCGCCTGCCGGTACTTTTAGTTTGACTGACTCAAGCAAAACAGTCCTCCTGTCCTGTAATGGCCAAAATGTGAGTCCTGACACTTTTGTCTAACAGGCATTACGAGTGTGTTAAGTCAGTGGTTCTCAAACTGGGGGGCTTTGGTGACAGGGGGACCCCAGTTTTATTACATTTGATAAAATACATTAATTTATTATAAATTCTAATTAAACCTCAAAAAAAAAAGTCTGCTAACCAACCAACAGCACTACATTGTATCATTTCATATGTTTCATTTAATTCAAATTATACGTTTTAGAATGTTTTGTCGTAAAATCTTCTTTGGAGGGCCACAAAGGGATGCACTTTACTCAAGTGGGGCCGCACGCCGAAAAAGTTTGAGAACCACTGTGTTAAGTTATAAATGCTATGGTGTTTACAACCCATTTTACATTTGCAATATATAAGGCATATTAGAGAAAAACAAGAAAATAATTGTAGTGGTGAGCGTGGCATAAGCTAACATGGGGTTAATTGTGACACAGCTATTTTACAAAGTTCCACAGGGCTGTGCAATCTGTGCTTTTGGCCATTTTCTACTTTATCTTAATCACTGACTTGTTGCCTAAAACAGCACAATTATATATACTGTTATATATAAACTAAAATCGACTATAATAAAGACAGAATAGTATGCTATTAAATGATGTATTCAAATAAAGTATTTTACACTTTTATGCGCATGCCCGCAGCCCAGTTACATGATTGGTCATGTTTCATGCGTTTATGGTGGTGTATAGTGTGGATGAAGATTCTTTTTAAAATGCCAGTATAAACGAGGATCGTTTTCATTTTAAAATGCCGTTTTAAAACGCAAATGCTCTAATGTAAACATGGCCTAAGAGTGAAAGTCAAGGATCACACAGACACACTGTCAACAGAATTTTCTTTGTCTGAATTTAATATATTCTATAGAATAGGCTCTCACTCCCTGGTGCCAGAAGTTTAAAACCGAGAGCCCCGTTTACAAGGTTGAGCACATATTTATAGTAAGATACTGAAAAACACAGTCATCCCATCTCCGCCCATGATCCAAAGATCGTCATCTTAGTTCCAGCGTCACTTAGAAAATAAACCTTCAATTTATCAATGACTAAGAAACATATCAGTTGAAGCACATCTGGTCAAATAGAAGAAATTATTTTGTTCTCAGTGAAACTCTACCGTTTACTGAGTCTTTCCTCTTGTTCATCATTTGTTACTTATCTCATTCACTAGCCCCCTCTTTATCTTATCTGGTAGGTAGCATAATGTCCTAGTCTTTGCACATTTTACTACTAAACAGATGGAAAGAACAGAAATCTTTCACTAGAACAGAAGAACAGCATTTTGCATTTAACAATTATAAGTTCATAAACTATAATCAAAATAAAAATAAAAAATCTTCCACTACAGTTTTTTTTAAAATAAGGTTTGATTCAGTAACATTAATTCATGCATTAGCTAACAGGAATTAACCGTGAGTAATATACCTTTAAAGCATTTATTAATTTTTGTTAAGGTAATATCAGTACAGTTCATTGTTTGTTTGTGAAAGTGACGTAATTGGAATTGTCAAGTATGGCAGGCCATATTCAAAATTTAACCCATCCCAGTAAGAAGTGAACAAACACACTGCAAGTTGTCTAAATAAAGTGTTTGAAATGAAACTTGTTTTAAGTCCAAACAGGATTAACATGCATTTGGTTGTGTCATTTATAAATGAAATCTGAAAAAACGATATTAATAATGCATTTTTATATTGATTTCTTTTTACTACACTGGTCAAGATGACTCGCAGTACCGGATGAGGCTGTGTTATTAGTTTAAGGGGAGCTTTGGAATGTCACCACTGACTAATCAGAATCGGACATGAGTGTATAATAACAAATATTAACAGATACATTTGGTTTTTTTATTCCACTGTATTAATAAATGTTGGAAATGTTGTTGAAGGCTTTTTGTATGTTAACTAATAAGGTTAACTAATGTTAATAAATGGGACCCTATGGTATAGTATTATTCCCCAATTTAATGATGAATAAACTACTAACATCAACTGTTTACCTTGATGGTCATTTTTCAGGGCAGAGCTGTTAGTCACTATGATAACTTCAACAAAAAAGCAGCATTGCAGTAAAATGGATTGTACCCGAGGCAGGAACTTTTTTCTTCAGGTAACTTTTCTCTTACAAGAATAAGGAAACTGTCATAGTATCAGATTATTACTACACAGTTATCATGCCCATGAAAATAGAAAGTAGCATATTAGATAATCAATATTAAAATGTAAGAACAGACAGATAATCCTATCAGTTAAATTCATCTTTAATTTTGTTTATTTTTATTTATTTTTGGCGGATAATGAATCTCGGGTCAAAATACAAATGTAAGGAGGTGAAATAACTGTTGTGACTTACAAATTTACAATTTATGTAAAAAAGACCCTTTATATATCTAACAGAAGAAAACACTTGTTTCTCACCATCAAGTCAGTTTTGTTTTGTAGTCCAATATCACTAATTACAACTCATATCATTTAAACTCTCTTTCAGAGCTGCGGTCACACAGACTTACGATGTGTTTTGGCTAAGAAAGCCAATAATACTTACAACAATTGCACCCAAAACAACACCAACACCTAAAAACATATCTGAAAACTCCAATACCAAAATCCCTGCAGTCCCTCCTTTAAACTCCACTGCCAAAACCACTGCAAGCCCTCCTTTAAACTCCACTGCCAAAACCCCAGCAATCCCTACTTTAAACTCCACTGTCAACACCACCACAAGCCCTCCTTTTAACTCCACTGCCAAAACCCCAGCAATCCCTACTTTAAACTCCACTGCCAACACCTCTGCAAACCCTCCTTTAAACTCCACTGCCAAAACCCCAGCAATCCCTATTTTAAACTCCACGGCCAACACCACCACAATCCCTGCTGCAAACTTCACTGCCAACACCACCACAATCTCTGCTGCAAACTCCAATGCCAACACCGCAGCTGCCACTGTCAACACCTCCGCAATCTCTGCTGCAAGCACTGTAGTCATCAATTTAAACCTCCATACAGTCATCAATGCATTAATTAATTCAAAGACCCTTACATCCATCACTGCATCCATTACTGCAGTCTTTAATGCAAACAAGCCTACAGGCAACACTACATACATCAATGCAGTCTTCAATGCAGACATCACTGCAGTCTCTGTAGTCATCAATACACAAACAGTATATGTTGTTATGGTTTCCTTTATTATCCATTACTGTTTTATATAGTTCTTTGTAGGGATGCACCAATACCACTTTTTTGGAATATGAGTACTTGCATTTCAGTACTTGCCGATACCGATACCGAGTACTTAATAAAAAAACATGATTTAAATTTACAGGTAACAGCTTTAGTCATATAATTTAACAAAAAAACAAAGGACTAGTTTTCCAGTTTGTTGTAAACTCTGCCTCTTTAGACAACACAAGAGGCATTAACCCCTTACACGCCACTCAAACATAGACATTTCTCAGACCGTGGTATCGATTCCAGGTATCGAGGGACTTTTAACGAGTACGAGTACTTTAGAAAAACCAGTATCGGTGCATCCCTAGTTCTTTGCATTTTAAATTAATACATTTTTTGTAATGTATAGTAATTGTAATTGTGTATATGGCCAACACTTTCAGGACTTTATTTGCTGGTCTCATTTGTTGCTTTTAAGAACCATAATAGTGGCACAGTTTTGGGCCAAATGAATCAGAATTAGTGTGTGACTGCCAACACATGCTCTCCGTTTCCTATTGAACTTGCTTATCAACGCATTTTAAAAATACAATTGTTACAAACACGTTTGCTCACATTAAGTTAAAAGAATGTTGCTCTTGATGTGAAACAATGTAATAAAACCATTGTCCACTTTCGTTTTTAAAACCTCCAATAATTTAATAAATTAATAAAGCAGCCTGAATATGTAATACTTTAATGAACACGTCACATTCAATTTGTTAAGTGTTCTAGTTGCCAATCTCTTATTTTAAATTGCCTTTGTCATGCTTGTTTTGGTCAACTTTTTATGTGTGTGTTTATTCGTTTGTATTTGCACATTTATCTGTCTGTACACAATTCAGATGTGTGTTTAGCACTGTTCTTCATTAGTCGTCTCTGTTTTCTGTGACAAGTAATGTTTTAAGGCATGTTTGTTAAAACTAGTTATATTTCCTAATTAAACTAAGGCCTAGTCCTGGTTTAAGATAATCCCTGTCCGTGAAACCACCCCAAAATCACCTTTTCAATGTCAAATCTGCTTCTGTTTTAACTGTCTGTAAACTTTATTTACAGAAAGAAGTGTTGGCTTTGTACTATCATGATGGTTGAGCTGCCAAATCCTTTTTATGTTCTGTTTGTAACCAACCTTAAAAGTACATATGATTTTTATTCTTATTTTGTACAACTATTTGATGTTAAAATAAAGTGAATGTTGATAGTATTTATCAGCTTAGATGTATTAGAGCAGTGGTTCTCAAACTGGGGGGCCCTGAGATGGTGCCCAGGGGCCCCAGTTTAATGACAAAAATACATGAATTTATCTTATATTCTGCGTAATTAAACCTCAGAAAAACAAGGCTATCCAACACTACATTGTATAATTGAACATGTTTTGTTTAATTCAAATTTATGTTGTGGGATGTTTTTTGTCATAAATTTTCATTTGGGGGGGCCGAAGGAATGCACCACATGCCGGAAAAAATGTAGAACCTCTGTATTAGAGGTTTAGACTAAACACAGTTTTATGACTTCGCACAGACATGATAATGTTGAATGCTAAACAGACAGACCTTTCATTACATGTTTACATAAAGTTATGTATTTTTTGCTACTTTTTAAATAATTTTGTTGGTGTAAATATAAACCCATTATGTATTACATTCATTTAAACATTTGAATAAAATGTTACATTTCCTGGTCTATCTCTCATAACAATAATGAAAAACATTTGCTTTACTTTACATCCCTGTTTCAGTGTTAATTGTTCACAGACCAACAGTTTTATATAACAGAGGCATTGTTGTTGAAAGCTTTTTAACTTTGACTTTGTAGGTATCTGTTTTTGCATATCTTGTTCATAGTCAATGCAGGTATTCTCTATCCATTGCCAAGTGCTGAAGACAGTGAAACTCATGACAAATGTTTAGAATGCCTTGTATGAAACTTTCCATAGAGGATTTCTACAGAATTTCTTCAGACTTTAAACAGCCATCATTCACACAGTTCACCACTCCTTCTCTCTTTGTTTTTAAAGCACTTATCTGATTTTACTTTTTATTAGTCAGACTTAAGTAATCGCAGCTATTTTTAACATCTTAACGTCATTAAATTCATTCTGCAGAATTTGTCTGAGTGTGGTATTTATTTCCTGCGCTGAGGCGATTAAACAATAATAGAGTAAGACATGGACTATTGGGCAAAATTTTCACCTGTTCCCTAACACCTGCTGCTGTTTAAAGTGCCACGTAAGAAACAACAATGACAGTTGCCATATCATACATCAGTTAGTTAACATCTTAATCTAGAAAGTTTTATAAAAACAATACAATAAATGTTCAAAAACAACTAATATTATGCTGATAAAAATAAATTGATTTAGCTGGTTTATTTATTCTACACTTCTACAAAACAGACTACAGTACAAATTATTTACAACATTAACTGCTTATTAGTTGTTTTACAATAGTTTTTAAAGGTATAGTTCACCCAAAAAACTCACTCTCATGTTGTTACAAACCTGAATAAATTTCTTTGTTATGATGAACACAAAGGAAGATATTTTGAGAAATGTTGTAACCAAACCGTTTGTGGACCTCATTCACTTCCATAGTATTATTTTTTCCTATTATTTGATTCTCCTAATATATCATAATTTTCTTCGGGGGTTTAGTTTCATGTGCAAATAGCATTAAATCAAAAGAACATGATGATTACGTCTGTTTGGAAAAATAATAATAAATTGAAAAGCCTAGTTATGTTTCACTTTTACACTTTTAACAGACTAACAAAACAAATTTAAATTTTAGTTTTCTGTTCTTCTGTTTTAAGAAAACGATCTAACTAAGTTTATTTTAAAATGTTTTTTAAAGAAGTACAACATTGTGGGTGTACACATATAAAAGTACACCATTTACAGTTTCGAATGTTGTTTCAATTATATCTGTATGACCACAATTTAGGGTTATCTTTATATATCAGGACACTTTATTTTTATTTTTTTAAAGTGGGTATAGCAAATATTTACCATAATGTTTTTAATCACGTTTTGTGCATGCTCCCATTGTTTTCTACCGGACGACAATTGAAACGAAAATCTTGCACAAAAAAAAACAAAAATGAGGTGGATGAACTCACAAGGAAACAAATATTGAGTTGTTTGTATTTGTATTAGTCACACAAAAATACACAAATGAATCAAAACATACTTTTCAAACATGGAAAAACTAGCTAAGATTGAATTTCAAAAATCAGTGCAACACTTTAATCATTAACGTGTCTGAATGAAATACTGTACAACTAATCTGCATCGAATCTCAAATTCATTTGCAATATAATCATACAAATCAGGGTTTGCCATCACACATGGTTGTACATGTAGTTTACTGACAGATATAAAGAACCAAACTATCCACAAATACAAAAAATATATAAAACATTTATAAACATAGACTTTACAGCTGTCTTTTAAAAACTTCTTTGGAATGAGGATTCTCTTTGTACAATTATGTACTTCACAATGCCACAAAATGTCAATACAGAGATCATATGTTTTTCTGTGAGGGTTTATTAGGACCCACAGCCCTCCTGTTCAGTCTTCTCTTCTGCAGCCACCGGCAAGATGAGATGAGAGATTCTGCTCCACAATCCACTGAGTTTATCCACATCCATTTGATTAAACATTGTGGACTTGTTTGAGGTAACAAACTTTTCTTTTATCTGATCATGTACCATGTCCTCAACTGCACTTAGACTGGAATCTGTTTCTATTTTATCAACTGATAGCATCACAGTAAAAACAAGAAAAACCTTCTTATACGCTGCATTCTCATGGTCACAGTAACGATAGAATATCAACGTAGATCCAGGAGGAAGCTCCTCAAAACGGTGGACAACGGCTGCAGGTTTATTACCATCAAATGCTTTTCTCAGAGCTGTATCAATGTCCAACTTGACCTGGTCACTGTCTTGTGCTGTTCTGGTAGTCCCATCGATTTCTAAGATTGAGCCGTTGTTAAGAGAAACGGAGTATGCTGTAGCCAAGCTTCGAGCAAGACAAGCCAATGTCCTTTCTGCCTTTAAGCCACCGGTTAGAATCAAGCTGACCGGTTCGGTGGGGTTGACTGTTTGTAGGTGACGCTGAAGATGCCTGATGCTCCTCTTCCAAAAAACTGAGCGCTGACTTGGATAAAGTAGCTGAAGTGCCGCCATGTCTGCATTGAAATTTTCCTGTATGTTCGGCTGGACCACATCAGTTTTTAGCATTGAAAACTTCTGATAGGCACACAAGCCCAAAGCTAGAAATACTAATATCAGAGCCCACAGTAAAAGTTTCCACACGTACCATGTAGACCCTGGAAAGAAGATGAATTTGTGAAATATCAGAGATGAAATATTTTTTCAATTATGATGAGTTGATAGAGAGGTCGAAATACCTTTAGAGGTGGAAGTTGGAGTTGCTCTTAATGTGAGTGGTTTCTTTAAATTCTTGAATTCTTTACAAAGAGATTTTTAGGTAAAAGTGACAAACTTGTACACATTAACATTAGCCATGTTATAAATATGAATTGGGCTTTACCTGTGCTTTTGTGTTGAGGGACTTGTTTTATTATAGGAAAGTTATTTGTGACTATGAGGTTCCTGTCAGCTTCAGCTGGTCTGTAAAAAAGGGCCGGTCTGGAGGTATCTGCAATAATAAAACCTTTGATCATATAACATCAACTATAATGTATGTAAAACTACAACATAATAATAACATCCATGAAAGCAAGCATTAGCCATCATTCACCGTCTAGGTTTACTAAATACCCAATATAGTCTGGCTATAAGTAACCCATTTCTAGCCAAAAAAAAAAAAAACATACATTTGGTTGAATGCCGTTTTTGCCAAAATAACTTGAGAGATGTGATACTCCATTATGTAAGCAAAGTCACAGTGATTACATTTAGGGTGTCATTTATTTATTCATTTTATTTCATTTATGGTTAAATCTCTTTTGAATTTTCATTGGCAATCCAAGTTTGGCCCTGTTTTAGCCTAGATATCTGGGCTGAATTTGGACTGCCTTTAGACGCCTTTTTACTAAAAAATGCTTGCTGGGTAAGCATATTAATGTGTGTACTAATGTGCATTAAGGGGATCGCACGCCGGACGAGAAGCGCTACGTTGCGTCTAGGACAACTCTGACGTATCGTACACTGAAAGTGCACAGTAAATAGCGCGAGCTTAGTCAGATAGCATCTACTTCAAAATGCAAAATATACGTTAGCACCCAATGTTTAATGCTAAAGATTTGGGACAAATATGATGCTATTTAATTTTATACTATGTGAGTGGCGCGACAGGGATTTGAGCAGTGTCCAGAGTCACAGCGGACAGCCACCGCCGGTGTGCGTACATTCATAGAAAATCATGTGTTCTGTTTTTAGATTAATGGCGCAACATGTTGTGCTTCTCGTCCGGTGTGCGACCCCCTTTACAGAAAAACAGCTGAAATACATACAATCATTTAAAGGTTTTGTTGAAGCTCTAGTTTTCTCCTTTGTGTGATCCTGATCTTTTAAGAAACTTCTCCTACTTAACCCCTTTATGTTTTCCAGAGGTTTGAGTTGAACAGGGACAGAGCCCAAACTGGAAGGCTCTGAAAGTAATATTTAAATGTTACCATTATGTGTAATAGATATTTATTGCATGTGTTTTTTACTTTATATTAATGTTACAAACATGAAGATTTGTGTGAACAAACTTATAAACGTAGTCTTTAAACTGTAATGATGTTTGGTTGGCTCAGTGTCCTCTGTCTCGTGAATGGATCTTCGGCTTCTCAAGCTCATTCCGGGTTCTAGATTCTCTTCCTGTACATCTGCAGAAAGCTTGAAATCTCTTCTGGACTTAACTGAGGAGCCACACAAAAAAAAACACACACACACAGAAAAGAATATAACATTGCTTGTCCATTACAACTGAACATTTGGACAAACACAACCTAATCTTAGAGACTGTATCTTTTTTGCTTTTAAACACATTGGGGTGGTTTAAATTAACAGACAGGTATAAGTCAAAACTAGATCTTAATTTTATATATATATATATATATATATATATACACACACACACACACACACACACACACACACACACACACACACACACACACACACACACACACACACACACACACACACACACATACTAGTTTTAACAAACATTCCTTACTAAAAACAATACATACTAGTTTTAACAAACATTCCTTACTAAACACATTACTGGTGTGCATTTTAAAGCAAAACAAAGGGCACTCATCTATTTAGTGCCAATTGTTTTCAGTTTCAACAGCTCTTAAATTTATTTTAGTATAGGACTAGTCTAATCCCGGTCCAGGAAACCACCCCATTGTCAGCTTCTTCGCTATGTTTATGGCAAGAGACAGGTTTAATAGTATAGAGTAAAACAGTATCCTACATTTTACGAGCTCATGGTCCTCCTCAGCCTCCTCCTCTGAATCCATATCTGTATCTTGGTCTACACTGTCATCCATCTCCACATCTGTTTGGTCTCCATCACCTCTGTCATTTCCATTCGCTGCCATATCTGCCCCTTTTTGAAGCTTTTGGTTCTTAACAGTGGGTTCTGTATTGAATAATAAAAAACACAAAAAAAAATAAACGTTTTACCCTAAAATTAAACATAAACGACATTTTCTTTCATTTACATACCATCATCTTCTTCCTCTGCCAGGCTATTGGCCTCTTTGGACGGACCATTGACGGCTCGTGATGGCGCATCATCATCTTTATTCGTCTTCCGTTTCCTTCCTAAAAGGGGTTTGTGTTTAGGATCGGCTAAACTAAAAACTAAAAAGGAAAATGTATTAAGGAATGAATAACGTAACATACAGCAATATTTCTGTGATAATGAAAGTAATTTATTCGCAGAGACAGCTAAAGTGAAACTGCATTTTAGTTCAGCTCAGACTCGTGGTGGTCAACTAAATGAGATATTCACAAATACAAATGTTTAAAAATACAAATATTTTAATGTGTAAATGTTATATTAATACGTTTACTGTAGTTATTTAAAGGATCCAACTATGTTGTTTAGCTCGTGTGCACGGGCTAATCAGTAAGTTTCCGTTCAGCCAGTCGATCAGCTCGCACGTCAAAAAAGGTATAAAGTTATTTTTGCATAAACAAACCTGTTGGGGATGATAGTCTGTTGCTTCGCCTTCTTACTTGAGATTCATTCTCTTTGGAATCACCCGAATCCATTTGTTTAATTTTAAATCATGCCACTTCTTTACAAACTTTTTTCACAGTTTCGCTGCTACTAAAAACGGAAAACGGAACTTTGGCGATGTGTTCTGTCGGAGCGATTTAAGTGGAACACATGTCACCCGGAAGCAGTTATTATGCATAGTTGGTTTCACTTTTATAATTTGCCGTGCAGTGTTTATGTATTTTACACTTTTCGTGTTTATAATCCATGAGAGACTCGTCGATAACTGAGTTAAAATATGTATTTATTAAGGCACGATTAGTGTCTATTAAAGCCCTTATTATGAAAAACCACCAGAATTATACAAAATATATTCCTTGGTCAAACAAATAAAAAGATTAAGAACAACTTTAATAGACAATTAATACATAATTTACATACAAATATTCTGAATGAAAAAAACTTCTTTCTGACGTCCATCAATTTTACAAGTCCATTTAGGAGGCAAAGCAGGGAAATAACAGTTCAATACTAATTTGTGCAAACAGCCAAAGTGTCCAATAACTATTTTCAAAATGATTCAAGCCCACAGCCCTGCTGTATACTTTCCTCTTCTGCAGCCACTGGCAAGATAAGGTGAGAAATTCTGCTCCACAGTCCACTTAGTTTATCCACATCCATTTGATTAAACAAAGCCGACTTGTCAGAGGAGACAAACTTCCGTATTAATTGATCATGTACCATGTCCTCAACCCTGCCTAGAGAGATATTGTCCGTGATTTCCAATTCTGCATCCAGCATAACCGTAAACACCAGCAAGACATTTTTATAAGCCGCATTTTCATGGTCACAATAACGGTAGAAGATGAGAGTAGATCCAGGTGGGAGCTCCTCAAACCGATGGATAACTGCAGCAAGCTTCTCACCATCAAAGGCTTTTCTGAGATCATTATCAATGTCTAGCTTGACTTGATCACTGTCTTGTAATGATTTGCTTTTTCCATAAATGTTTAGGACTGAGGAATTACGCGCAGTGGAAAAGGCTTCAGCCAAGCATTTAGCTAGACAGCCAAGGGTCCTTTCGGCACCATGACCAGATGTCAGAATCAGGCTGACTGGTTCAGTGGGGCTGGCTGTCTTTAAGTGGCGGCTGATATGAAGACGACTTCTCCTCCAGAGCTCTGGGCGCTGATTTGGAAAGCTAGACTCAACTTTATTCAGTTTTTCAGTGAACATTTCCACCTCATCATTCTCTTTTTGCACAGGTGAAGTTGATTCAGGATTATACAAAGCAGCACATCCAATAGCCAAAATGATTGCTACTCCTGCAAGGATCCACCACCGAATATCTGTTAAAGAGGAAATTATTAGAGTTAAGTTGATGGTAAAGCCTTTTTATGACACATCATTTGTTTATACAGTTAGTACAGTAAGCATGAAAGAAAGAACCAACTACCATTCCTTTGTCTCTCCCATGAAAAAAATACCTTCTTTTCTCTTTATGGATTCATTGTCTTCCATGTCCTCTTGACTGCTCTCTTCGTGCTGCTTAATGTCTGGAGATGTGTCTGTATGTCAATGTGGAAAAGTATATAGAGTTATATATAAAGTTCTAAATTATGAATAAATAAGGTATCTACTTCTTTCTTAATGACTACAGAATTTTGACTTTACTGATCGCAAGGAGAAAAATCTGTTTAAGGCCCTGTTTACACCTGGTATTAAAATCGCCTGCAATAAGTGTTTTTTAAGCCGTATCGTTTGTCCACTTTTAACCGCTTCTGTCCTGATTACCTCAAGGGGATTGTCTACAAGCGAGTCATTAACACCAAGTGGGAGATATTATGGGTGAAAGTTGATGCGCACTACTATTATGTCAGAATACAGCTGATTGTGTTGTTGGCTTTTTGGATATTTCAGAGCAATTGATCAAATAAGCTATCACGACTTTCACACGCTTGCAAAATGAAACTAATGACGGAGAGCAGCCAATTTTTACACGATACAAATACGTTTTACAAATGATACCCTAAAGACTGCACCAAACAGAGTTAGGAGTCAGGACAAATATAAAAACACTGTGCTCCGTTCATCACACATTAGATGAACAGGCGGAAAGTAAGCTTCCTTTTGTGGCTGCTCGAACACATTTAACAACGTGACCGTCTGCACTGCAAATGCAATCTGGTCAAAACTGGACAATCTTAAAACGTTTAGACCCCATTTACATCTGTATTATCATTGTCCATTTGTGATCCGATAAACCAAAACCTATCTTAATACCAGGTGCAAACAGGGCCGTAATGGTAAGACAGAAAAGACTGGCACAGACAACAAGGAGCTTGACGAAGGTGTCAACAGTGCTAATGTTTGCACTTATTTTTTAAAAGCGCTGTTTATATACATCTGCTAAGATTTCAGACAGCAAAATTTTAACACTCCCATTAAATGTTGACAAAAACTTTAATTACGAATTCTGAAAATTAGGATTATCAAAACTTCATGCAAGCCACACATACCCTCTTCTTGCCTACCAAATGGACCAGCTGCTGTCTTTGGTGTCACTGGAACCAAAAGGAGGAAAGAGCAGCTTTAGTTTTTTGTTGAGGATGGAAGTTCAATATCAAAATCTTTTGAAATGCAGATTATTATAATTAAATAATGTTATTAGATTTTTGCTTCTACTTCCTCTCACAATAGTCACACCTCAGCACTGCTTTTATAAGAAAACAATTAAGGATGCATTGATTTCTCTGCCTATAATCGATACTAGCAGATAAAAGCTATTTTCCGTGCATCTCTAATAATAATATGATATTCTGGTATAAAAAATACCTTCTGTTCTCTCCATGGGTTCATTATCCATCTGTTTGTCGTCCATAGCGCTTGTGTTGGATTGACTGCTATCCTCCTCCTCTTCCTCCTGAGTGTCTGTAGACCTGTATATATCCTCTTCAGGTCTCTCTGTATGTCAAACATGATGACAGAATTAATATTTTCCCTTATTGTTAAAAATTGCTGCTTTTATTCACCTGCTAAGATTTAAAAAAAAAAATGAATTTGAACACTTAACATCATGCTTATGTTAGAAATACTAAAAGGTTGGATCATAATAACTTCATGTAAGCCACACATAATGTCATCATCTTTGTCAGATGGACCAGCCGCTGTCTTAAAAAAGTAGGTTTTTCAAAGATTTAAAATGGCGGAAACATTTTTGTGATGGAAAATGACGTCCTGGGGTCAATTCTAATCGTCTTGAGCCAAGGAATCAGAAGAAACAATACGTTTCTAGGATTTACAAGTCAAAAGATATAAGCAAAAACATAAGTGCAACTTTCGCCCATTCTGGGCTTGCCCCTAATAATTTGATTTATTCTGATAAACAAAATACCTTCTGTTCTTTTCCTGGGTTCATTTTCCTTTTCAGTTATAGTGCTTGTTTTGGATTTACTGCTATCGTCCTGTTCCTGGGTGTCTGTAGACATGTCTGTAACCTTTTCAGTTGTCTCTGTATGTCAAACATGGATATAAAATCTCTCAATGTGTTGAGGATCATTGATATATCTACATCCTATCACATAAAGTCAAACCTCACCACTGCAAATGTAAGTAATAATATGTGTGTATACAGTATATAGTAATAATATGGTTTTTATTCTGGTAAAGAAATACCTTTTGTTATCTCCTTGGGTTCACTGCACATATGTATGTCCTCCATAGCCCTAGTGCTTGTGTTGGATCGACTGCTATCCTCCTGCTGCTGAGAGTCTTTAGATGTGTCTATATCCTTTTTAGTCATCCCTGCATGTTAAACATGGTGACCAAGTTAATATTTGCCCTAAGAATTTAAAGGTGCTGCTTATATTCAACAGCAAAGTGCTTATAAAGCACAATTAATTTAGCTTTAAAAACTGCTATCACAAAAATGTTGTTAAAAATTTTAGAAGGTTTGGATCACAACAACTTAATGTAAGCCAAACATACCATCTTCTTTCTGATCAGATTCACCAGCCGCTGTCTTTGGTGTCACTACATCTAACAGAACATGTTGACAAAATTAACATTTGCCCTAATTATTTAAAGGTGCTGCTTATATTCACTTGCTTAGATTTCATAAAGCAGAATTTAAAGGGACACCATGAAACTTTTGGCCACTAGGGGGTGCTAGACACGTATTTTTCACTTCTAGCGCCCCTAGAGCCCACAAGCGCCGCAGCACTGTCGCAAAGGAAAGGAACTGGCCAACCTTAAAACTAAACTAAAAACTAAACATTTAAAATGCTAAACGATCAACATTTTGAGACAACAGGGAGAAACGCAGTCATGTTACAACTTTCTGATGAGGAACTCGTCGTGGCAGAAGCCATTTCTCAATCTGAAGGTTGCAGCCTCCGGATGTCGTATTTCTAATACGTCATCAAGACTGTCTTATTTCACAATATTAACAATTACAAAGTTGACTATTATACTTAGTTAATCGTAAATTGTTGCAGTATGCTTATGACTTGCGAATGTAATGCTCAGTTTACCTTAATAACCCAGGCTTGATGACGTGTGCAGCCTGCATATTTGACCTCCGGAGGCTGCAGCCTTCCAATTCAGAAACGACCAGACGTATTTCCTTGCCTTTTTCCAAACAAATATTGTTGCATCCTCTCTCTCTCCCTCGCCACCAGGATTTTCCGCAATGGCGCTCGTTATTCCTCTTTTTTGTGTGAAAATCGCTCCAAATCCAAGTAAACCGATGCGTTTAGGTCTGCCGCTTTGTAATACGTCACGCGAGTGACAGCGGAACGCAGCAAATGAGGAAGAGAGAAGAGAGAAACGCTCGGATCTGATTGGTGAATGAATAGGGTTTGGTTTTACACTGTGAGCAAGTTTGAGTGCTATAGCATCCTGGATTGTAATGTAAATATCATAGACACAGTAAAAAGAAAGGTAAATACGTGAACACAGCATCTGAATACAGGGAACTATATGCAATATAATCGCCGTAATTTATAAAGAACATCGCATTTATGTATGAATCAACAGTTTATATAAAAGATGCCTTAAAGGGGAATCGAACCCGGGTCGCCCGTGTCATAGGTCCGTGACACTAAAGACTGTACCACAGAGTCACATATTAGAAACCGCTCTCTACACTCCTTAAGTAGCCTCCAGCAAAATTCACGTTAAAAACAAATTGTGTGGAGGAAGTGACGTATGCCGTAAAGCAGTCGAATTTTGTAGTTTTTTTTTGTGCTCTGGTTACTACCACAAACCCTAAGTTTTAAAATACGAGTAAAAGTGATACAGACCCCGTCAGGCTATGGTAGACATGTCATTCAACCTATTTAAAGTCGATGTACTATCACAAGGGTCTTGAAAATGTATTATGAAGGTTGAAAAATTACATGGTGTCACTTTAAACACTCCCATAACCGTTATGACACAAAATCTACCTTCTGTTCTCTCCCTGGGTTCATTGTCCATCTTAATGTCCTTTTCAGTTGTAGCGTTTTGGTCGAATTGACTGCTGTCGTCCTGCTCTTGAATGTCTGTAGACGTGTCTATAATGTCTTCAGTTTTCCCTGTATGTCAAACATGAATATGAAATATCTCAATGTATTGAGGGGCATTGTGCTTTTAAGTATCTGCCTCTATATCCTATCACATGGAGTTAAACCTTATCACTGTTTACTGTATAAACAACAATAATAATAACATGATTTATTCTTATAAACAAAATACCTTCTGTTCTCTCTATTATGGGTTCATTGTCCATCTGTATATTCTCCTTAGTTATAGTCCTTGTGTTGGAGTGAATGGTGTCCTCTTGCTGCTCAGTGACTAGGGACCTGTTTGTAAGCTCTTCAGTCACCCCTGTATCATCAAATATTTAAAAAAAACAAACATAAATGGTTTTATAAAACAAACTGTTTTGAATGGATGAGGTGTGGGGTGAGTGGGACACAAACTAACACAGGATTAATTGTAACATGCCTACTTTACATATTATACAAGGCTGAGCAATCTGTGCTGTGATTTTGTGAAAGTTTTGATGTTTTTTTTTTTTCGGACAACGTGCACCAAGCAGCTGTCGAATCACAACACGCTGGACCAGCTACACAATCACAACTCGTTACGTATTTCTGAAGGAGGGATTTCATAGTAGGAGGGACTTCATAGTACAAGGGACAGTGAAAACAGCGGTATATAGTATATGCAGTGTTTTTTACACATTAAACATGAACACATGTTATATTGCACACCCTAAACGCAATCAAAGCATCGAAAACAGAAAAAAATGGCACCTTTAATGTTTGCTGACAAAGAATGACTACGTTTTTTTATGTACTGAGAAATTACCTTCCGGCCTCTGCTTATTTTCAATGTCATTCTCTTTGTCCACTTTTGCATTACTGTTTTTGTTAGATTGAAGGTTATCTCCATCCTCCTCGCTGTCTGAATCTGTAGTCTTTTGAGTCATTTCTGTGTGTAAGACAAGTAAAGTGTGTCAATTTTCTATTTTTATCATTATATATCATTATAACAAATGTTAATCCTTTAAGGATCGTAGCAACATACATCTGACTTTATGCATACTACTACATTACACTTACCCTCCTCTCTCGTTCTCGTTACTTGCCGAAGCATCAATATTTGAACACAATACCAAACATTTGACTAAATTACCTTTAACGAGGGAGGAGTGTTGATCATGTCTGTCATTGTCACCATCACTCTCAATTTTTGGCTTACTTTCACTTTGAACGCTTCTGCTGTCTGTTATAAAAAATTGTAGTAGCAGTTAGACTATTATAAATAATTATATATAAGGAACAATCTCCAAAATAGAGAGAAAACATTTAGTTAGTTACCACCGCTTTCTGCCATTGTTCTTGGATAAATGCGGTCTTTATAAAGGTGGTGTATTGCCTCAAGACATAAGTGATAGACCTAAATATAGAAACAAACAGCACTTTAAAACAGAAATGCCCTGGCGAAAAACTATTCATGCACAACGTGAAACGCAAAAATCCGTCGCATACCGACAATGCCAGCAACGTGGACATGCGCACATGTAAGGTGCACTGTACTGTCTATCATATTAATAACTACAAAACATCCTAATATAAAGGATCATTGCTGTACAGTTAAAAGCAAATAAGGCCCAACGTAACCACCAAGTAATTGCTTTCTGTAACGTTACTGGCTAGTATACGTGTCGGTCGGCTTAATGTTTTTAAGCTAGCTTGAAAAAACACTTACCGATCGCCCAACTGTTGTAAAGTCACAGATAATATTTTGGATTTTGGCCTCTCTGACAGCACTGTCAAAAGTCTGAAGTACAAAACCAGGTAGCGTCACTAGTTGTTCTAAAGGCCTAGGAACGTTTAATTACAGCATTTGTTTCCACGGAGTTATTCTGAAGACGGACATGTGCACACGGGTGTAAGGGAGCTTGTCTTGAGGAATAAAATCATTGTTATTTCCTTAATAAATCTAGAAAGACTGTATCGGTGTGTCGTTTTCGTCCCCTTTAAGGGAGCATACATGTCATTTATTTATTGTATGGAACATATCATGAGTATCATAAAGATCTCAACGAATTTTAAGAGATAACATATTTATACAAAACAACTTATGAACTTTTGAACTATAACGTTATATAGTGTCAATTATGAAATATATCCACTTTGAAATAAACTAGAAAGTGAAAAAAATTACAATGAACTGTTTGTTAAAAATGGGCGGGGCGGCCCAGGAAAACGAAAGTTAATTGTTCTCCCTTTGTTAGTGTGGGTTTACTTTGGGTACTACGGTTACCTCCAACAAGCCTAAATACCTTGGACATGTTAAATTGCCCTTCCTCTATGTGTGTAGATTAACTTGTGTATAACTTGTTCTCACCATGAATATATAGCCATATGTGCTGAAATGACATTAAGAAATTTAAAAAAAACTTTCATTATTCATATGGAGCATCAACAAAACTGGTTGAAAATATGTATTTATTAAGGCATGATTAATTCAGCATATTTAAACACACCAACTGTAACATTTACCCATTGTAATCTTTGGCCAAACTAAAGAAAATATTAAGAACAACTTTAATAGCCACTTAAAGCATAATTTAGATACAAATGATCTGAATGGAAAACAACACTTCCAACTCAACTTGTATGTGCATATATCGTTGCTAGTCTCTAAAGTATAGAGCTCTTTCTTTTAGGAGGAATAGCAGAGCTTTATATTTCAGGTATTATGAAAAGATAAATGTCCAATAACTATTTTCAAATCAATTCACTCTCAAGCCCACAGCCCTGCTGCTCAGTTTCCTCTTCAGCCACCACTGGCAAGATAACGTGAGAAATTCTGCTCCATAGTCCGCTTAGTTTGTCCACATCCATTTGATTAAACTCAGCTGACTTGTCTGAGGAGATGAACTTCCGCTTTATTTGATCGTGCACCATGTCTTCAACCTTGTCAAGGGAGGTACTAGATGGTATTTCTGCTTCTGTATCCAGCATAACAGTAAACACCAGTAAGACATTTTTAAAAGCCGCATTTTCATGGTCACAGTAACGATAGAAGATGAGAGTAGATCCTGGTGGGAGCTCCTCAAACCGATGGATAACTGCAGCAACCTTCTCACCTTCAAAGGCTTTTATGAGGTTGTTGTTAATGTCTTGCTTGACTTGATCACTATCTTGTGATGCTTTGCTTTTTCCATCAATGTTCAGGACTGAGGAATTTAAAGCGGTGGAAAATGCTTCAGCCAAGTGCTTAGCTAGACAGCCGAGGGTTTTTTCGGCACCGTAACCAGATGTCAGAATCAGGCTGACTGGTTCAGTGGGGGTGGCTGTCTTTAGGTGGTGGCTAATAAGACGACGACTTTGCATCCAGAGCTTTGGGCGCTGATTTGGATAGCTAGATTCAGTTTTATTCAGTTTCTCAATGAACAATTTCACCACAATATCTTTTTGGAAAATTGAGCCATGAAAGAACTGAAACACCACAGCAACAAGGATGAGTACTAGTCCACACAGAGGCAAAATCCACCCTGTTAAACAAGCAATTATTAGAGTAAAGTTTAGTAAAATAATGAAAAAGAACAGAAAATGTATTTATACAGATAGTCAGTATGGAGGGGAGAACTCTGTATTATTCCCATGTTGTAAATACCTTTCTTTCTCTTTTCTGTGTGTTTATTGTCCTTCTGTGTGTAGGAGACATTAGACTGATTGCTCTTGTTGTATTTAGTGCTTTTACCTTGCTGCTCAGTCTCTGAGAACATGTCTACATTCTTTTCAGTCATCCCTGTATGTCAAACATAGTGACAAAATTAAAAGGTGCTGTTTAGATTTACCAGCTAAAATTTCAGAAAGCAGAATTTTAACACTGCCACTACCATAATCTTTACAAAACATAACCATGGTTTTACTAAAGTAAAAAAAAACATGCTTACTACAAGTTTACTATGAAAACATGGTTAAGTTTCGTAAGAGTATAAAAAAATAAGGATCATCAAAATTTTATGCGAGCCACACATACTGTCTTCTTCCTGATCAGATTTACCAGCCGCTTTCTTTGGTTTCACTGCATCTGAAAGACAGAAAGAGCAGTTTTAGTTTTGTTTTGGATTGCTATTAAATATAACAGAGTTTTGAAGATTAATGTGCTGGTAGATGTCTGTTTCTTTGGCCCATTGGATCAGCCAACTGTGTGAATGACTACATTATAAATAGTTTGTTCAAAGCTAAATAAACATTCAACATAAACATGTCTTTATCTTTACAGAATAAAACAAAAACAAAAAAACAGCCTCATGCAAAGCATTCTCATGCAAAGCATTTGGTTCCCATTTGGTTTTATTCTGTAAATATAAAGACATGTTTATGTTTAATGTTCATTTAACTTTGAACAAACTGTTGCCATTAAATAACAAATTTAAATCCAAGTTACTGGCAACCAGCAACATAATTACAGCAAATTTTTACAGTAAAGTATTTATTGTTTGTTACAGCTTTAATGAGTCTAGAATCCTAAAAATAAGTTAAAAACAAATAAGGTTACTTACCACCGCGTTTTGCCATTGTTTTTGGATAAATCCTTTCTTTATAAATCCGAAGTGTTGTAGCAAGGCTTTCAGATTGACTTGAATGTAAATACAAACCACACTTTAAATCCTAAACGCTCTGGCAAGAAACAGATCAAGAACAACCTGAAATGCGACAATCTCATCGCACAGCAGCAATGCGGACATATGCACGTGATAGGTGCACCCTAATTCATAACTATACGAATAACTATATGAAAACTTCCAAATTGTTGTTGATGTTGTTAAATGTAAATGATACCAAATTTGAAGTATATATATTATAACATTGAAAGAGAGAAAGTGAAACAAAAACTGCCTTACGTGCAGGGGATAAACAACTTGTTTGAAATGGGTGGGGCTCGCTGAAAAGCAGAAGCTGAGTGACGTTTTAGTGAAGAGGGCATATTACTTATAGGTATTTGACACAATTTTGGATCTGTATTGTGTACTTTAGATTAATGTGTAGTCTTAATCAAAAGGTAATCTTTGCTGCCCTGTGGTTAAGTAATGAATATCAAATACAGTTTTTAATATTAACTACATTTATTTATATTAATAATAAAGCAAACTATTTGAATGAGAATAAAGAAATTCCGAAATTACATATTTGTTAATACTTGTTTTAAATTTCCAAATATTGAACTTTAGTGTAACACTTTACAATAAGGTTTTTTTTGTTAACATTAGTTAATGCATTATAGCTAACAAGAACTAAAAAAAATGTTTATTAATAATTTATTAATATTAGTTTATGTTATTAAAACATTTTTTAAATCAGAAGTTTAACTGACTGTTAACATTGGTACAGTAAATAAAAAGATTAACAAAAATAGGCACTTTTTTTTGGAAATTCAAGGTTTTTTTTATTTGAAATACTTACTTGTAAATCACAAATCAAATACAATAAGCTTTTATGGTATTTTATGGTATATTACAAAGTAGGAAAAGAAAAAACGAACAAAAAAACAAATCTAGAACAAATAATAAGTGTAATTTTTCCAAAGTCTTTTCTCACTGTGTAAAAATATCAGTACAAAGAGACTTTTAGGCACTTGTTTTTTTTTTTTTTTTTCTATTAGTCTGAATTAATCTGGTTTAATGTGACACTGTTTGTCAAATGCTCATAGTAATGAGGTAAATAAACATGTTTAACAGTTAATACTGTTAGTGTTTCCATGTGTTGGGAATGGTAACAGAACACCGAGCACAAACATTGCAACAAGGACTGTGTGTAGGAACAATAGCAGTTCCAACACTTGGCAGCAAAAATTAAATATGTATTTTGTTTGAAACCCTTTCATGATATATTATATAATCTAATTCCAAATGTACTTAGGATATTGTCACAAACTTAACGGAAATAGCTTTTGATCTAAACCAGGGGTGCACAAATTTTTACCAAGGGCCAAAAAATTCTAACCTGACTGAGGGCCGCGGGCGAAAGTAAGTGTTGATGTGTGCTTTGTGCACCGCTATTATCCACTAGGTGGCGCCCTTACACAACTTAAATTTGGGAGCTGATAAAAGAGAGCAAATGAAGATAGGATGAAATGTTTTTTTTAAGCGAATGGTCTGTTCTTTCATTTAATATTTTGTATGTATTGTATTATATATTTAAAGAAGAAAAATTTCTGGAAGGCATTAAACTTTTGTGAAAATCATAAAAATGCTGACGCTGGCTGGCAACTTTTATAAAAATGCTGGTGGGGAAAGAGTTAAGCATGCTTCCAAACATATTTTATGATCCATTCTTCAGTTGCATGATATAAATGTTAATGAATAAATTATGTGAATGTTAATATATGAAAATAAACACCACAGCCTTTAATCATATTTTCATTGTGTCTTTGCTGTATCTGTGTTGCTTGGGAACCGCTCTGTTGCAGCAACACTCGATTCTGAGGAACTACTTTGTTTGGCGGAAGAGTAATATTTGTACTAAAATAACTGTTTATTATACTTATTTGCTCTGTTTTATTTTATGAATATGATGTAACAGTTTTATAAAAGCAATACGCTCTGCGAAGCAATGGTGTTACAGGGCATTTTATAACAGCGAATGGGGTTTTATGCACTCATGACCTGTAACCACTGCTTCTTGGGGCTTATTGCTTTAGTTTGGCCTTTGCTGAGGACAGCTTCCTCGAACTGGCATGACCATTCAGACAATGTGTGCTAATCACATTCGAATAACAACACAGTTTACTAGCTGCCCAATCAAACTCGTTATATTTCTGAAGGAGAGACTTTATAGAACAAGGAAGCCATCCCGATTTTAGGACAGTGAAAACAGTGATATATAGAGAAGTGAATTATGTAATAAATACTGCGTTTTTACACAGGAAACATGAACACATTATATTGTGCACTGTAAACACAATAAAAGCTGCGAAAACACAGGAAAAAATGGCAACTTTAATGGTTAAGCCCACAATAGTTCAAAAGAGGCTTTCCACGTCTCCCATTTCCACCACAACAGTCTTCAGCTGAGAGAAGTATTCAATAGTCACTTGGCCGTTCTCCCTTCCAAAACCTGAAAGGAAAGTGTACGATTTTGGGAAGTATAGCTGTGTGTACTGTGATATATATATATATATATATATATATATATAGAGTATTCACAGACATTTACAGCATTTCTGCAGATGGAGTATTAATGATTGTATAGCTCAGTGGAAGAGCATTGCGTTAGAAAAAGGTTATGGGTTCGATCACAGATGGATAAAAAATGTGACATTTTAATGCACTGTAGGTCACTTTGGATAAAAGCGTCTGCCAAATGCATAAATGTAAATGATTGTAATGTTTTTAGTACCTGACATCTTGTAGCCTCCAAAAGGAACTTCCACAGGACCGACATTGTAGTTGTTAATGTAGCACGTCCCTGCTTCAAGGTTCGCAGCCACTCTGTGGGCACGAGCTATATCCCTAAATACAAAAATACAGTAGAGTTTCAAATGTCTTTTACATTGAACTCCTAAGTTTCTTTAATAAATGTAAAAGCCTGAACAAGAATGTGATGATGGAGTTACCTGGTGAAGACTCCAGATGCCAACCCAAAGGTTGTGTTGTTAGCTCTTTGAAGGACCTCTTCCTCTGTGTCAAAAGGCAAAACGGACATCACAGGGCCAAAGATCTCCTCCTTCACACAAGTCATGTCATCCCTGCAGTTATCTGTGTGTAGTAGCAAAAATAACGCTTTAGCATAAATGTTGTTTAGTGTACTAAATACTGGCTTTAATATAACCTAAAGGCTCTTAAAAATACAACAAAAGGGTTGTGTGGAATGATACAACCCACAGCTGATGTGTCAAACTGACTGTTTCTATTGTATACATCAACAGAGAAAATACAACTGCACTTGTCAAACCAAATTAAAAGGAATATAAAACATTTCAAATAAATTAAAAAAGCGTATTTAAAGTATGCAAATATTAAAGTTAAATCTCACCCAGCACACATGGGGACACAAAGTATCCGTCTTTTAGTTTGGGATCACTGGGAACAAATCGCTCACCACCACACAACACCTTTGCACCCTAAAATTAATTTATTTCAATTACATTAACAGTATCTTCACAACAAAAAAAACAACAAAATGACATAAGACTGACTGAAAAGTGGTTACCTTAATAAGAAACTAGTCAAACAGATATTCTGCAGTACCTGTTCTTTAGCTTGATTGATGAAACCCAACACTTTTTCCATGTGAGGTTTGCTAATAACAGCACCCATTCGTGTCTCGCCTTGCAAGGGATCACCGACAACAATAGCCTTGGTCCTTTTCACCACTTCTTCCAAAAATTGAGACTTAATCTCTCTTTGCACAAACACCCGTGTGCCATTGCAGCACACCTGGGGTAATTTTAGAACAATGTTATTGTCAACAATGTTTAGTGCTTACCTTTAAAGTAAGTAAGTATATATATATATATATATATATATATATATATATATATATATATATATATATATATATATATATATATATATATACACACACATTTTGAAATGGTCACATTAATTTTACCTCTCCTTGGGTGAGGAAGTTGGCCATGAGGGCACCTTTGACTGCATTCTCCAGTTCACAGTCTTTAAAGATGATAAGAGGTGACTTCCCTCCAAGCTCTAGAGTCACCGGCTTCACACCCTTGGATGCCATTTCCATAATCTTTAAAATAAGAGATTTAAAATATCACAAACTTTATACATTTTAAATGTGATGTTTGCATTTTGTAATATTTAATCCAATTATGCATTCTTTACATTTTATATACATAACAGAGTGAGGAGATAAAAATTCACTTAAAGGGGGCAGAGAATGAAACCATTTTTACCTTGTCTTTGTTGAATAATGGTAGTCTACCCGCATTCACGAACATACAAAAAGTGCTAGACATGCTAAACATCTCAGTCTCATAGAAATTCCTCTTTTAGAAATGTCAGCCAGAAAACGCCCCAATCTGAAAAACTGATGGTTATGACATCACAGGCATCTAACTGCCCCTCCATTTTAAAATAATTGGCTACATTTTTTGAGTGGCAGCAAAGTCAGCCAATTAGTAATGAGATTGCAAGTTAAGCCAGTAGGGGGAGCCAAATAGGTGCAAAACCACTTGTTTAAAATCCCCCACCCTAATAGAGCTATCTGAGAGAGGTTTTTAGGAAGCTTCTAAGGCATTACAGACCCAAACAAAAAAATGTTGTATACATGTCACATCACAGAACAAGGATAAATACCCCATTCAATCATTCTATGTCACCTTTAAAGGGATAGTTTACCAAAAAATGAAAAATCTGTCATTAATTTCTCACTCTCATGTTAATACAAATCTTTCTAAATATTTTTTTTCGGATGAACATAATGTAAGATATTTTAAGGAATGTTTGTAACCAAACACATCATGAGCCCCATTCACTTCCATAGTAAGAAAAAAGAATACTATGGAAGTGAATGGGGCTCATGAACAATGTACTCTGTGTTCATCAAAACAAAGAAATGTATACAGGTTTGTAACAACATGAGGATCGGTAAATGATGAATTTCATTTTTGGGAGAACTTTCCCTTTAGGTACCATTACCTTACACTAATGCTACAGACTTGTTTGGTAGCCAATATGCTTTTCATGCTTTACTATGTACCTTCTTTCCTGTGGGCACACTGCCAGTGAAAGACACTTTAGCCACAGTTGGATGGTGACACAACAGTGATCCAGTCTCAGCACCTCCTTGTACCACATTAAAGAGTCCGTCAGGGACACCGGCCTCTTTATAGATCTCCGCCAAAATGACTGCTGTCACTGGGGTCATTGGAGATGGTTTGAACACCATGGCATTGCCTAAATGGGGGTTATGGTTTAGAGAGAGAGAAAAACGGGAATATAATCTCTCAAAAAAAATGATGTGTTTACTTTTTTAAAAAGCAAAGCAAAACCTGAAAATCTTCGAGATGGCTTGAAGAAAATGCAAGCGGATAAACTACAGAGATACATTAAGACTTCTCATACCACAGGCCAATGCTGGGGCTGACTTCCAGGCAGCTATCTGGAAGGGATAATTCCAGGCTCCTATACCAACACAAACACCCAATGGCTCTCTTCGGGTATAAGCAAAAGATCCTCCTGGAAGCTGTATGTGCTGGCCTAAGGATATAAATGTTATACAATATGGTGAAGACAGTTTTATCTACAAGTTTTGAGAATTTGAAAGGTCATCAACCAGCATGCCTGCATAAAAACGTTCCTTTAACTCAACTGGTACCATGCTCTAAGTCGCAGGTCCATGAATGCAAATTGATTGAGTTGTAGCATGATATGGGTTACACAACCCTACCTGACAATGTGGGGGCAATGCCAGCATAGTACTCAATACACTGCCAAGCAGTGTCAATATCCAACTCAGCCTCAGTGATAGATTTGCCATTGTTGATCACTTCCACTTTTGCAATTTCACCTCTGCGTTCCTGTGCAAAAAAACAATAGATAGTCTATTAAATAATCTGAACTATCACACAATAGGTGACAAGACAGGCCAGCATAGACGTTGTGTAGATAATTAACTGTTTGCACACATTAAATGCAAACGTTCGGTGCTAGATTTAGATAGAACTAGTCTAAGATTGTATGGACCCTCCAAGTATCTGTTTCTTATATAATCTTAAGAAACAACATCATGTATTATATTTACCCTAATAATCCTGGCAGCCTCATGCATGATGCGGGCTCTTTCCATCCCAGACCGTTTGCGCCATTGTAAGTATGCAGAATGAGCATTTTTGATGGCCTGGTCTACCTCCTCCTCTACACAGGGAATCAAATCACACAACACACGACCTGGCAATAGAACAGAGGATAAATGAATTGGATGTATGTACAGACAATAACTGAAGATAGCAGATTTCATGTATTAACTTACTTCTAGAATGGTGCTTAAACTACTTTGCCTCCTTAAACTATTTTCCTATCATTATGTACGGTTTTTGCTATGGAAATGTATACAATAAGTGCATAGCAAGAGTATGCAAGTACTAGGACAAGCTAACATGTAACAGGACTCCTCTTGGCATTGTAGGTTTTCTTTATTCATTATTTCTTAAGTACTAACGTTAAGTCCCTGACGCAATGGTTTGTGGGTAACATTAGCTGTAATTGTGCACGGACAAAGATATTTAATATTAACTTTGGAGCATGGATCTGCTTTTCGATCTTTTTCACCCGAAATTGTACAGACGGTTGCCTGAATGGTCTGCTCATGCTAAGATTTGGTGAGTTTGGACACACTAATTCTAATTCAAAACGGATAGTTTGCGAATAGGAGATGACACCGAAATAGAAGTACACACCCTTATGCACGGAACATGTATGTTTTAGTGTAAACAACACAAATCATACCAGTTGCAGGTTCGTAGACTGGCTCGAGGTTCTTCGTTTGTTTTGGCTTCACTCGCGTTCCTCCCCAGAAATTCAGCGGCTCCTTCACCACTAAAGTGCCCAAGGATAAGTGCTGAAATTCGGGCAGCAACAGGAGCGGTTGTTGAGCCATTCTGGTCTGGATGGGAATCTATTGTGCAACTGGCGACGCTCAGACAATGTCAAAGGCTGTACATATATTTCAGATGAGATCTATCAGCAATGCTAAAACGTGTGTTTAAATTAATGTGGCGATGCGCAGACCGATCGGCAGAGAGCATCAAAATAACGCGAGAGCGATTTAAAAGCTGTGGATTCCTAAAGATCTCGCGGTACGTTTATGCCACGTGCCGATAGGTCTGCGCAGCAGTTTAGGGACCAACATAGTCTTCATAAGAGTATGAATAACTTTCTGTTACAAATTTAAAAAAAATAAAGAAAGAAAGAATAATTATAATTTCGTGTAAGCCATACATACCACCGCACACTACTTATGTTTTAAGCAAAGTATTGAACTTTAAGGGTGTATTTGAGAACAGTTAATGCAACTAAAAATAAACATACTGGTTACAGTTTACAATAAGGTTTAGTTTGTTAACTGTAGTAAATGCATTTGCTAACATCAATTAACAATGAACAATACAGCATTTATTTATCTTAGTTCATGTTATTTATAGGATTTACTAAAAATTAATTAATACAAAATTAAAAGTTGTAAATGTCAACATAATGCACCATGAACTAGGGACTAAGGATGAAAATTAGCCCTTGGCTAAATCCGGTACAATACATGAAATGGAAATTTTATGTCAAAAATTGTGCATGGTCCCATTATAAAAAAATTGTGCTGGCATTAACTAACATTAACAAAGATTGGTAAATGTTGAAAAAGTAGTTAATGTTAGTGTATGCATTTACTAATGTTAACAATTACAACCTTATTATAAATTGTTAACAGTATTGTTTATAACGCTAACAAACTTTATAGTAAAGTGTTACCAACCTTTGTTCAGAATAGCCCATAAATCCCAAACTGTAGAATACATATCTAATTTCACTCACACACGATTTGGTAAAAAAAGAAGAAACAAAATATGCAAGTTTTATTTTGGAACTCAAGTGCTTTTATTTGAAATGCTACAAACTTGTAAATCACCAGACAAATTTTAATTATTGTGCTGGAAAGTAAACAAAGAGCGAAAGTTAAACAAACAAACAAATCTAGGACCAACAATTAGTGTTAATACTTCATACAAAGTGCTGTCAAATGTATAATTATCAGTAGAAAGAGATTTGAAGTCACTTGCTTTCTTTCAATTTAATTTTGCTATTAACTAGTCTGAATTAATCTAGCTAGTTTTGAATACCACAAGACCCTGTTTGTCAAATACATATGTTTCACAGTACTAAGGAAAATACATAGGTTTAACAGTTTATATACTGTTAGTGTTTCCATGTGTTGGGAATGGCAACAGAACACAAATGTTGCAGCAAGGACTGCTGGAGTTTAGAAGAACAACAAACTAATACAACAGCAATGTCTGTTCCTACACTTGGCAGCTTTGCATACAACTTCTGCAAGACGATTTGCCAAATGCCGCGGGAGATAACGTGCGCTCTTAAAGGCCACATCTGTATGTGTATCTTTGTTTGACTTAATGGCACATTTCAATGGTAATTCCAAATGTACTTAGGATATTGTCACAAACCTAACAGAGACACTTTTGATCTAAACACTGGAAAAATCAAATTTTCATTAGAAGTGTTAATGTTTAAGCCCACAATTGCTTAAAAGAGGCTTTTCACGTCTCCCATTTCCACGACAACAGTCTTCAGCTGAGAGAAATATTCAATGGTCAATTGCCCGTTCTCCTTTCCGAAACCTAAAAGGAAAGGAGATGTGTTGGATTTTGGGACGTATACTTGTTTGTCCTGGGAAAGATATTCACTGATGTTTTCAGCATGTCTGCAGATGAAAAATTAATGATTGTCTCAATAAATGTAGTATTTTAGTACCTGACATCTTGTAGCCTCCAAAAGGAACCTCGATTGGAAAAACATTGTAGTTGTTGATGTAGCACGTTCCTGCTTCAAGGTTCGCAGCCACTCTGTGGGCACGAGCTATATCCCTAAATACAAAAATACAGTTGAATGTTAAATGCTATTGAACCACCTGTCTGTGCAAGTATTTGAAATGTGTGCATCTCTTTATGTATGTATATGTAAAAGCCTGAAAAATAATGCAGTGGTAAAGTTACCTGGTGAAGACTCCAGCTGCCAACCCAAAGGTTGTGTTGTTAGCTCTTTGAAGGACCTCTTCCTCTGTGTCAAAAGGCAAAACGGACATCACAGGGCCAAAGATCTCCTCCTTCACACAAGTCATGTCATCCCTGCAGTTATCTGTGTGTAGTAGCAAAAGAAAATGCTTTAAACAATATTGAAGATCATCTGTGTGCTAATGCACTAAATACTTCAAAAGGGTTGGGTCTCTGTTTCTATAGTTTACATCAGAGGAAATACAACTGCACTTGTCAAACCAGTTTAAAGGGATATAAAACAAAATTGCATCATGGGTCGCAACAATGTTGACAGGACACAAATATTAAAGTTCTCTCACCCAGCACACATGGAGACACAAAGTATCCGTCTTTCAGTTTAGGATCACTGGGAACAAATCGCTCTCCACCACACAACACCTTTGCACCCTAAAATGAATTTATGTATCAATTACATTAACAGTATCTTCACAAAAAAAAAACACACACAACAAAAGACTGACCAAAACGAAGTAGTCAAACAGATATTCTGCAGTACCTGTTCTTTAGCTTGGCTTATAAAACCCAACACTTTTTCCATGTGAGGTTTGCTAATAACAGCACCCATTTGTGTCTCGCCTTGCAAGGGATCACCAACAACAATAGCCTTGGTCCTTTTCACCACTTCTTCCAAAAACTGGGACATAATCTCCCTTTGCACAAACACTCGTGTGCCATTGCAGCACACCTGGGAAAATATTAGAACAAATTATGTTATTATCTTTGAAAGCAGAGGTATTCTTTACCAATGCTTTTTGGAATCAACCTATAAAAAAAATAACAATATGTATCCTTTGATTCATATTATTGGAATTTGAAAATGGTCACATTCATTTCACCTCTCCCTTGTTGAGGAAGTTGGCCATAAGGGCTCCTTTGACTGCATTTTCCATTTCACAGTCTTTAAAGATGATAAGAGGTGACTTCCCTCCAAGCTCTAGAGTCACCGGCTTCACACCATTGGCTGCCATTTCTATAATCTTTAAAGTAAGAGATTTGAAATACTGCAAACAAATATGCATTTTAAATGTAAACATATTTTTTCGTGGCAGCTACCATTGCCTTACACTAATGCTACAGAATTTTTTTGAAGTAAATATAAATGCTTTACTATACTGTACCTTCTTTCCTGTGGGCACACTGCCAGTGAAAGACACTTTAGCCACAGTTGGATGGTGACACAACAGTGATCCAGTCTCAGCTCCTCCTTGTACCACATTAAAAAGTCCATCAGGGACACCGGCCTCTTTATAGATCTCGGCCAAAATGACTGCCGTCACTGGGGTCAGGGGAGATGGTTTGAACACCATGGCATTGCCTACATGGAGAAAATAGACAACAAATAGACATTAAAGTACTCTTTTTTTGCAATTAATTCACGGAAAAAGAGAAAACATAAGTATCCCAAAAAAGCGTCTACTTTTATAAAACAAAGCACAACCTAACTTTACCTATACAACCTACTTGAAAAGGCTTGTAGAAAAAAAGCAATAAATTAAATTAAAGATACATCAGGATATCTCATACCACAGGCCAATGCTGGGGCTGACTTCGAGGCAGCCATTGAGAAGGGATAATTCCAGGATCCTATGTCGACACAAACGCCCAATGGCTCCCTTCGGGTATACACAAAACATCCTTCTGGAAGTTGTATGTGCTGGCCTGAGGAGACAAAGATTTAATAGACATGACATACAACCAGTGTTGGGTTTAACTGTTTACCAAGTAATTAGTTGCTGTAATATAATTACTTTTTTCTTAAAAAAAGTAAAGTAAGGGATTACTCTTATTTTCCAGTAATTTAAATACAGTAACTTCTGATATAATTGAACTAAATACTATGTATGGACTGTAGAACAATTATGTATATAATACAATAGTGTATTTAACATAAAAATTAATGAACAATAATTAAGGCAAAAGTAGTTATTAGTGAGAATTGGACCCTAAAAGTGTGACCAGAATAATTTATTTACTTTTATATTATTTATTTGAGCCGTTTCATGCCTATCATTGAATAGGATTTAGAAAGTAATTAGTAATAAGAAATGAAATACTTTTTTGGAGAAAGTAATTTGTACAGTAATCTAATTACATGAAAATGTAATTAGTAACTAGTTATTAATTACTTTATTTGAGTAATTTACCCAAGACTGGGTACAACATATATTTATTTTGATTTTTTTCAGAATGACAGAAAAAAGACGCTCCTATAGTAGACCATGTTCTACAACATTGCCTGAGCCACAAATTCATTTTAGAAAATAGTGTCTACCAAATGTGTGAATGTAAGTTGATATGGGTTACACAACCCTACCTGACAATGTGGGGGCAATGCCAGCATAGTACTGAATACACTGTGCTGCAAAGTCAATATCTATCTCAGCCTCTATGACGGATTTGCCATTGTTGATCACTTCCACTTTTACAATTTCATCTCTGTGCTCCTGTGCACAAGAATGAAAAGATCATCTGTTAGTCTGTAAAATAACTGACAGCATATATGTTTACATATGCATAGATATGTGTATATAAATGTGTAGATTTTACAGTCTAAATGGTGATGAGGCTTTGCATAAAAGTTTCTGCCAACTGCATAAATGTAAACTAATGAAATAAAATGAATGCAGATAATAAACTTTTTGGAGACATTAATGCCGTGGTAATTCTGGTTAATTTTTTGCTATACATGTAGTTTAAACTAAACTTTTACTGACCTTCTAAATAAATTTAAGATTCTTGATTATATGTCCTTTAAAAAAAGTGTCATGCATTAATATATTTACTCTAATAATCCTGGCAGCCTCAAGCATGATCCGGGCTCTTTCCATCCCAGACCGTTTGCGCCATTGTAGGTATGCAGAATGAGCATTTTTAATTGCCTGGTCTACCTCCTCCTCTACACAGGGAATCAAATCACACAATACACGACCTGGCAACAGAACAGAGGATAAATGAATTGGATGTACAATAACTGAAGATAAGTGATTCCATGTATTACTTCTAGAATTATGAGTCTAGTAAATTAATAATTTTATAATGGTTAGAGGTCGAGAGTAATGCTGCATTCCAGTTTGTCTACTTACACTAGATCCTAACAGTATGCTCAGTATTTACTATTGAGAAAGTATACATTTTAGTGAATAGCAAGAGCATGAAAGTAGTGGGTCATCAAAGTAACATCATATTAACATGATATGGAAGTTTGCCTTAGATTGCATTTAAGGTTTTCTTAATTCTTTATTTTTTTACGTAACGTTTACTATTTATTAATTCAGTGTAGCATCACTGAACTCCTTTTGCAATGGGTAATATCACCCTGCAGTATACCTGTACCACAGATATTTGTGGTACGCTGCAATCTCAGGCCTCCCTGAAAATAAATTCCAATGCATGGAACATTTAGTGTTAATAACACAAATCATACCAGTTGCAGGTTCGTATACTGGCTCGGAGTTCTTTGTTTGTTTAGGTTTCACTCTCGCTCCTCCCCAGAAATTCAGCGGCTCCTTTATCACCAAAGTGCCAACCGACAAGTTCTGAAACTCGGGCAGCAACAGAAGCGGTTGTTGAGCCATTTTGGCCTGGAAGGGAACCTACTGTGCATATTGGCGTTGCTCGGTCAATGTCAATGCATGTAAAAAAAAATATCTATAAGCAAGCGTGCAGAGTTAAAAGGTAATAGGAATGTTCGACTTCATGTGGTGCAGTGCAGAATGTTAGATTATGAGCTAAAAATACCGTGAGGGTGAGTAGAAACCGACCTACTCTAATTGATATTGCGATATCATATAAAGGCAGTTTTCATACCTTTTCAACGAAAGCCAAGAGTGCAACTTGCAGACTGATGCTTTTTCTACCGTGTGTGGTGAAATGAGGACGTCTGCGCAATGGTCTCTGGATTTAAAGCAGATTGTTGCTCAAACTAACCAAGCAACTTTGTTCATAATATGGGTGGGACGATATGTGAATGTTTCTTTTATAAACCGCCTGGCCGTATTTCTGAGTTCAACACACTTAGGCAGTTGTTCTAGATGGAGACATAAATTGCACAACACACTTAACTTTTCAATTGAGTGTGCATAATTTTTACCTCCTGCACTACTGTGGTAAACTATAATCTGTAAAAGTACATTAATATCCCAGACACACAGTAATATCGACCACTCTTTAGATTAGCAAATCTGAACCATTTTGTCTTAAGACCCCCGTCCACTCCCCATATTGAAAGCTTCACATTTTCTACCCTATAAAATATTCTAGAGATAACAAAGATATGGTATAAAATAAACCAAACACTAAGAAATATTCTGTATTTTTAGTTTAGCTTGTTTAATTTTAAATATTAATTATATAAATTACATTATTACTGACAATAGTTTGTTTAAAGTTAAATGAACATTTAACATTAACAAGTCTTTATCTTTACAGAATAAAACTAAAATATCAGCCTCATGCAAAGCATTATCATGCAAAGCATTAGGTTTCTAGAATGCTTTGCATGATGAGGCTGATATTTGATGTTCATTTAACTTTGATCAAACTGTTGCCAGTAAATAACATATTTAACATTTAAATCTATGTTACAGTGAAACACTGCACAAAAAAAGAATGTTACAGCTTTAATGAGTCTAGAATAAGACGAAAAAAATAAGGTTACTTAAACGAATAAGGTTACTTACCACAGATTTTTGCCAATTATTGTTTCTTCTAATTGGCTGGGCCTTGTTGTTCTTCTTCTTCTTGTACTGTTTATTGGCGGTTGACAAGCCAACTTATGGTGTATTACCGCCACCAACTGGACTGGAGTGTGGAGCATTATATAGAGAGGAGGAAATTGGCCGGGCCTTATTGCCTGTGTAACGGTTATTCCCTCAGTTGTCTTCGTTTGCCCATGTTTCATTGTTTGCACCTGTTCATTGTAATCATCGTTATCATTAGTGTCTTCACCTGTGTTCCTGTGTTTTTAAACCCCTGCCTAGGTTCAGTCCTGATCGGTTCTTGTCAACGCTACCCTGCGTTCCGCCGCCAACGCTACCCTGCGTTCCGCCGCCAACGCTACCCTGCGTTCCGCCGCCAATGCTACCCTGCGTTCCGCCGCCAACGCTACCCTGCGTTCCGCCGTCAACGCTACCCTGCGTTCCGCCGTCAACGCTACCCTCCGTTCCGCCGTCAACGCTACCCTCCGTTCCGCCGTCAACGCTACCCTCCGTTCCGCCGTCAACGCTACCCTCCGTTCCGCCGTCAACGCTACCCTGCGTTCCGCCGCCAACGCTACCCTGCGTTCCGCCGCCAACGCTACCCTGCGTTCCGCCGCCAACGCTACCCTCCGTTCCGCCGCCAACGCTACCCTCCGTTCCGCCGCCAACGCTACCCTCCGTTCCGCCGTCAACGCTACCCTCCGTTCCGCCGTCAACGCTACCCTGCGTTCCGCCGTCAACGCTACCCTGCGTTCCGCCGTCAACGCTACCCTGCGTTCCGCCGTCAACGCTACCCTGCGTTCCGCCGTCAACGCTACCCTGCGTTCCGCCGTCAACGCTACCCTGCGTTCCGCCGTCAACGCTACCCTGCGTTCCGCCGTCAACGCTACCCTGCGTTCCGCCGTCAACGCTACCCTGCGTTCCGCCGTCAACGCTACCCTGCGTTCCGCCGTCAACGCTACCCTGCGTTCCGCCGTCAACGCTACCCTGCGTTCCGCCGTCAACGCTACCCTGCGTTCCGCCGTCAACGCTACCCTGCGTTCCGCCGTCAACGCTACCCTGCGTTCCGCCGTCAACGCTACCCTGCGTTCCGCCGTCAACGCTACCCTGCGTTCCGCCGTCAACGCTACCCTGCGTTCCGCCGTCAACGCTACCCTGCGTTCCGCCGTCAACGCTACCCTGCGTTCCGCCGTCAACGCTACCCTGCGTTCCGCCGTCAACGCTACCCTGCGTTCCGCCGTCAACGCTACCCACAAAAAAGTGATTGTGGAATGGATTTTTTTACCTTTTTCAGTCTTTTTCATTGAAACATTTTACTTCAGGAGGGATACTAGTTTACAGTGTATGTGCATTTGGAACTTCCGCTGGCCAATCTTCAACTACATCATTTATACATTTCAAATCATCTACAAAGCGATAATTTAAATCTTAATATTTGTGTTTTATAATGGCTTATTTTACTAAAACTTCTAATGTCTCAATAGTGCTCCTAATACCTTTTATTGTCTCCTGTCACAATGGGTATTGTTGTTTTCTATTAATTATTACAGTTTACTATGCTGAGACTATACATTAGTTGGATCAGCTACTCTATTTCTGATATCAAGCCTGTATTTCTGGGACGACTGCCAAAGGCATCTTATCAGTTACAAAACTCCTGCACGCAATTTTCTTGTTTCTCCTGTCGTCCAAAAGTGTGGAAGTTTCTGTCTTTCCCTCATCATATGGCCAAGATCTTAATACTAAAATTATTTGCCTGCCAAAATAGCTATATGTAGGTTGTGGAGTCAGAAATCCTTTGTATGTATGTATGTAAAGCTTTAACTTGGGGCCCTATTATCTGCTGGGAAGTCCTTCTGTCTTATTCAGTCATTCTTTTTCTGTTCTGCATAAAGGGGTCATGCATCATAGTTCAGTAAAAATTCAAGGACAGACCTTCTTCAGTCATTATTTATTTGCTTTTTACAAACGGTTTCCATTTTGCAATTGTCATGTATACATTCTATTTTAAACTATACAGGGCATCTATTTCTAGAGGCATAATTTGGACTTACGCATATGTAAGTTGCTCCAGTGTCAGTCATCATATGTACAGACTTGCCTTCAACCTGCAGCATAAGGTCTTGGTCAACATTGTCAGTTATCATTGGATGTTGGCCCCTCCCGGTAGAATCCTCTGGGCAACCTTATTATGTCCTTGCCATGGATTCACTGGACCGCTCTGGGGATTTTGTGATTGCTGTTGCTGCCAGGGTGGGCCTTGCTGTCTCTGGTTTGGCTGCCAGTTTTGTTGATCTTGATTGGACCTTGGGTTCTTCGGACATTCACTTCTAAAGTGTCAAGGCTGTCCACAACCCCAGCATCCTTCATGTGATCTTTTTGGTCTGCCCTGTCCTCTGCCTCATTGCTGTTTTTGTCCACTCCTACTGTTTTGCTGTTCTGGCTTTGCACAGATAACAATATGAGAGTGGCTTGCTGTTGAGCATTTCGAGGAGGGGGTTGGGTTGGAGTTGCTGTCTTGTTTGCTGGATGGTGGGGACAGCTGGTTGTTCCTCCTTCAGAACAGCTGTGTAAACTGTTTTTTTAAATTATTTATTAAAGAACTACACAGATGCAGATGTAATCAGTTTAATAAATTAAATAAATTCATATATGTTAAATTATTATAAATTCAATAATAGTTAAATAATTCATTCACAAAATGTACTACTAACGGTTTGTCAGCCTTATCTTTACTAAAATAAAAATATCTGAGGGACCCCCGTAAGTATAATTTTGACATCTTATAGGGGGTCCCGGATCCCCCCATACCCCTCAATTCGAGCACTGCTTACACACCAAAGGAAATGTGAAAACGTGAATCGGGCAATAGGTGCTCTTTAACAATTAAACTAAAATGGACAAAGTTACACTGCCGTTCACTAAGATAACAGTTTAAATCAAACTTAAAATGCAACAAATATTTTTTACTCCGATCACTTATTTCCAAACTTAGCGCTTGATCAATCGCTGCCATTACTAAGCATTTGGCTGCTGCTGTACCATGAACTAAAATTAATTTAACAATGTCACGAGTGAAGCTCCTGCTTCGCTCCTCGATCCCCATCAGAAGGAGTCTTCTCCCATGTATTAACTTTCATTCTCATATGACTGCCTTTGTAAACCTCTCATTGAGTCATACCAGTTAAGTCTTGTTTTGCCCTGGCATCACTACTGATCATTAATTCTGTCTGTTTATCCTGTGTATATTTTGGAGTGTTTACTTACCTTGTGATTGTTTGCTACCTGCCCCGATTATTTGTCTGTTTACTGACTATGAGATTGACTTACCCTTACAACTGTGTTTGCTGAAGTTTGACCTTTGCCTGTATGACTACGATTGTGTGCTTATAAAGTGTGCAACTAGATCTTTAGCCTTCTGGTGCTTCATTACAAACAAAGATTAATAAATGCTGAAAAACTAGTTCATGTTAACGTATGCATTTACTAATGTTAACAAACCTTATTCTAAGTTATTACCAGTATTGTTTATAACGCTAACAAATTTTATTGTAAAGTGTTTATTTTAATTTAGTTTACTTGAAAAAGTAGTAATTGTTAACTTTTGTTCACAATTGAATAGCCCATAAATTCAAAACTTTAGAAAACGTATCTAATTTTACACATGCGCAATTTAGTTAAAAGTAAGGAAGGAGAAACAAAATAGCCAATTTTCTTTTGGAACTCCTAGTGCTTTTATTTGAAAGGCTAGAAACGTGCAAATCACCAGACAAATGTAAAGTCTTTATTGTGCTGGAAAGTAGGAAAAGAGCAAAAGTTAAACAAACAAATCTAGGCCCAAAAATTAGTGTTAATACTTCCAACAAAGTGCTGTCTAATATATAATTATTAGTTAAAAAACTGGAAGGCACTTGCTTTCTTTCTAATTAATTTTGAAATAAACTGGTCTGGATTAATCTAGTTAGGTTTGAATACTACAATACACTGTTTGTTAAATGCATGTTTCACAGTACTAAGGAAAATACATAGATGTTTAACAGTTTATATACTGTTAGTGTTTCCATGTGTTGGGAATGGTAACAGAACACAAATGTTGCAGCAAGGACTGCTGGAGTTTAGAAAAACAACAAACTACTACAACAGCAATGTTAGTTCCTACACTTTCCATATATGTGTATAAGTATGTTTGTTTGGCTTAATGGCACATTTTAATGGTAATTCCAAATGTTACAAACTTAACGGAGAAACTTTTGATCTGAACATTGGAACAATCACATTTTCATTAGAAGTGTTAATTGTTACGCCCACAATTGCTTAAAAGAGGCTTTCCACGTCTCCCATTTCCACGACAACAGTCTTCAGCTGAGAGAAATATTCAATGGTCACTTGTCCGTTCTCCCTTCCGAAACCTAAAAGAAAAGGAGATGTGTTGGATTTTGGGAAGTATACTTGTTTGTCCTGAGAAATATATTCACACTGATTTTCTTATTAAATGTAATTGTTTTTTTTTAGTACCTGACATCTTGTAGCCTCCAAAAGGAACCTCGATTGGACCGACATTGTAGTTGTTGATGTAGCACGTTCCTGCTTCAAGGTTCGCAGCAACTCTGTGGGCACGAGCTATATCCCTAAATAAAAAAATACAGTTGAATGTTAAATGCGAATCAACCACCTGTCTATGCAAGTATTTTTAATGGTTGTATCTCTTTATGTATGTACATGCATTAAGGTTACCTGGTGAAGACTCCAGATGCCAACCCAAAGGTTGTGTTGTTAGCTCTTTGAAGGACCTCTTCCTCTGTGTCAAAAGGCAAAACGGACATCACAGGGCCAAAGATCTCCTCCCTCACACAAGTCATGTCATCCTTAAGGTTATCTGTGTGTAGAAGCAGAAAAAAAATCAATATTTTAGATCATCTATGTGCTGGTAGTGTACTAAATACTGGCTGTAATATATCCTAAAGGCTGTTGAAAAAAAAAGGGTTGGGTCTCTGTTTCTATAGCACACATCAACATGAAATACAACTGCACTTGTCAAACCAGTTTAAAGGGTTAAAAAACATTTGAAATTAATTAAAATTGCATCATGTGCAATTTAGAAGACACAAACATATTAAAGTTCTCTCACCCAGCACACATGGAGACACAAAGTATCCGTCTTTCAGTTTAGGATCACTGGGAACAAATCGTTCTCCACCACACAACACCTTTGCACCCTAAAATTAATTTATTTATTTATCAATAACATTAACAGTATATTAACAAAAAACAATAACACGACAAAAGACTGACTAAAAGAAAGTAGTCAAACAGATATTCTGCAGTACCTGTTCTTTAGCTTGCCTTATGAAACCCAACACTTTTTCCATGTGAGGTTTGCTAATAACAGCACCCATTTGTGTCTCGCCTTCCAAGGGATTACCAACAGTAAGAGCCTTGGCCTTTTTCACCACTGCTTCCAGAAACTGGGGCACTATCTCCCTTTGCACAAACACTCGTGTGCCATTGCAGCACACCTAGGGTAATTTAAGAACAAATTATGTTATTATCTTTGAAAGCAGAGGTATTCTTTACCAATGCTTTTTTTAATCAACCTAAGGTTGCATATAACAATATGTATCCTTTGATTCATATTATTGGAATTTGGAAATGGTCACGTTCATTTCACCTCTCCCTGGTTGAGGAAGTTGGCCATGAGGGCACCTTTGACTGCATTCTCCAGTTCACAGTCTTTAAAGATGATAAGAGGTGACTTCCCTCCAAGCTCTAGAGTCACCGGCTTCACACCCTTGGCTGCCATTTCCATAACCTTAAAGTAAGACATTAAAAATACCACAAACAAGTATGCATTTTAAATTTAATGCTTGCATTTTGATCATTTGAGGTCAATATGCTTTTCATGCTTTACTATACTGTACCTTCTTTCCTGTGGGCACACTGCCAGTGAAAGACACTTTAGCCACAGTCGGATGGTGACACAACAGTGATCCAGTCTCAGCTCCTCCTTGTACCACATTAAAGAGTCCTTCAGGGACACCGGCCTCTTTATAGATCTCCGCCAAAATGACTGCTGTCAATGGGGTCATTGGAGATGGTTTGAACACCATGGCATTGCCTAAATGGAGGACATTGGAGAAAACATACTTATTGATTATTGCACAGAAAAAGGGTAAAATTATTCCAAAAATGTGTTTACTACTTTTTTTAAAACAAAGCACTGCATAAAAATGTGGAGATGGCTTGTAGAACAAAGATGAGCAACTTAATTCCAAATACATGAAATACTCATACCACAGGCCAATGCTGGGGCTGACTTCCAGGCAGCCATCGAAAAGGGATAATTCCAGGCTCCTATGCCAACACAAACACCCAACGGCTCCCTTCGGGTATACGCAAAACATCCTTCTGGAAGTTGTATGTGCTGACCTGAGGACACAAAGGTTGTAAGACATAACTTACAGCATATTTCAACTTTTTTTGTGAGGGGTGGGTGGGGTCGCCCACAATGTTGAGTACTTTGCGGGTTCATCTGTTATTGTACATGTCCAGATGAGAAGGGAGTGTGGCACCAATGATTTTTTTCTAAGTCTGAGCAATGAATTCAATTTTCTGTATTTATTTAAAGATAAAAGTGTCTACCAAATGTGTGAATGTGAGTTGATATGGGTTACACAACCCTACCTGACAATGTGGGGGCAATGCCAGCATAGTACTCAATACTCTGTGCTGCAAATTCAACATCCATCTCAGCCTCCGTGATGGATTTGCCATTGTTGATCACTTCTACTTTTGCAATTGCATCTCTGTGCTCCTGTGCACGAGAACGAAATGATCATCAGTTAAGTCTGTAGTCATACAATAAATGACAGCATAGATGTTTACATATGAAAAAAATTACAGTTTAAATGCTGATAAGGCTTTGGATAAAAGTGTCTGCCAACTGCATAAATGTAATGGAATGAATGTTGATAATAAACTTTTTAGAGACATTAAACATGCCGTGTTAATTCTGGTTTAGTTTTTGCTATACATGTACATTAAACTAAAATTTTACTGACCTTCTAAATACATTTTAGATTCTTGATTATATGTTATTTAAAAAAAAAAGTGTCATGCATTAATATATTTACTCTAATAATCCTGGCAGCCTTAAACATGATCCCGGCTCTTTCCATCCCAGACCGTTTGCGCCATTGTAGGTATGCAGAATGAGCATTTTTAATTGCCTGGTCTACCTCCTCCTCTACACAGGGAATCAAATCACACAATACACGACCTGGCAACAGAACAGAAGATGAATGAATTGGATGTACAGACGACAACTGTTTCCGTGTTTTACTTCTAGAATTATGAGTCTAGTAAATCAATAACTTTATAACGGTTAGAGGTCAAGAGTAATGCTGCATTCCAGTTTGTCTACTTACACTAGATCCTAACAGTATGTGCAGTATTATTGAGAAAGTATACATTTTAATGTATAGCAAGAGCATGAAAGTATATCATATTAACATAATATGCAATTTCAGGCTCCCCTAAAATTAGTTTTTGCAGGGTGGGATGTCTGCACTCACTAGAAGTGCAGAAATGCACGTAAACCCGCCAATGCACGGAACATTTAGTGTAAATAACACAAATCATACCAGTTGCAGGTTCGTATACTGGCTCGGGGTTCTTTGTTTGCTTAGGCTTCACTCTCGCTCCTCCCCAGAAATTCAACGGCTCCTTTACCACCAAAGTGCCCACCGACAAGTTCTGAAACTCGGGCAGCGACAGGAGCGGTTGTTGAGCCATTCTGGTCTGGAAGGGAACCTGTGGAAATTTGTGTTGCTCGGTCAATGCATGTAATTTTTTATAAGCAAGCGCACAGAGTTAAAAGGAATGTTCGACTTCATTCGGCGCAGCAGTTTGGTGTATTACATCAAAATATCGCGAGAGCGTCTAGAAATCGGTCTATTCGAATAGCTTTCGCGATAAAGCAATGTCACACCCCGACAGGACTGCGCAGCGCGCTCATGCGCGTTCATGGTCATTTCCGCGCTACCGAATGGAAACGCCTCAGAAAAGTTGTATGCATAGTTGTATGCATAGTATGTGCAAAGTTTATCAGCAGTGCATGCAATGGTGAAATAATGCAGTGAACAGCCGTGTATGCAAGTTTCGTACCTTTTCAACGAAAGCCGAACACAGGGTGCAAAGTGCAGACCGTTTTTCCAGCCGTGTGGTGGTGAAAGAAGAACGTCTGCGCAACTGTCTCAGGATTTAAAGCAGATTGTTGCTCAAACTGACCATGTGACTCAGTTGCATAATATGGGTGGGACGATATGTGAATGTTTCTTTTAAAAACAGCCTGACCATATTTCAAGTTCAACACACTTTGGCAGTTGTTCTACATGGAGGGACATAAATTGCGCAACACTGAATTCTTCAACTGAGTGTGCATAATTTTTGACTCCTGCACTAACGTTTCTGTGGTAAACTGAATCTGTAAAATCGATTTTGTCTTACTTTTTGTCATAGTACACAACACTTGAAAGCCCCGCATTTTCTATCCTATAAAATATTCTAGAGATAACGAAGATAAGGTATAAAACAAACCAAACAAGGGGCGGTTTCCCGGACAGTGTTTAGATTAGTCCAGAACTAGGCCTTATTAGGATATTTAATTAGTTTTTTTATAAACAAACCTTACAAAAACAATATTGGTGTGCATCTTGAGACCAAACAATGGCACTGCTATATTTTAGGTTATGGCAGTACAAGGTGTTTTAAAATTAAGGCAGCTCAAAAATTTTTGTCTGTGTCTAGCATATGTCCTGTCCGGTAAATCACCCCTATGAAATATCTAGTAAAAGCATGTTAAGCTTGCTTAATTTTAAGTATGTCTAGGTCATCTTGAGGTCCCCTTGTTGAGTAACACTGATAAACTGGGAGGGCGTGTTCTGCTCTTCCAGAAAGTATTTTTTAGACCTGTCACTACATGTATTTTACTTTTGTCAATACATATAGTTTATATACTGCATTGACTTTATCCTTGCATTTGGCAGTATAAATATAACCCTAAATATTCTGTCTTACTCTGTAGTGAGTAAACATCTATGAATTAACTGAACAATGTACAAGGCTGCATGTTAATATAAGCTATTTATTGTACAGTACTATAAAATGAAATGTAAAGCAACAAAACCCAGCCAAACAAGTTCAAAATTTTTGGCATTTAGTCATTTTGTTCTGTTACAGTTTTTTTTGTTCATAAATCCTTTACTGTATGCCAGTAATACAACATGGAGTCAACTTTATAATGTGGGGGGAATATGCAGAGCAATTGCAGAGCTTAAACTTAATACTTTACTCCAAATTGCAAAACAATGAATAGGGCCTATGCCCTTTTTTGCATATTTAACCCCAAACATCAGTGATATTTAAAACAAAGACTACAGAAAAACAAAATGTAAGGTCAACCTTTTTATGTCACTTAAATAAAACATTTACATACACAATACAGAACATATCCTAACAATTCAGGGGTCAAATATTCATTATTTTATTTGTCACTAAGAAGAAATTAAACTATCATATATCTCAGCCTAATATGAATTAATGTAGCTTAAAGATAATCATAAAATTATATTAGTTAGAGAAATAGGTAAGAAATCTTTTTTAAACCTTTGAGCAATCAAATTTTTGCAATTATGGATATGCATATGCAAATAAAAAATTACATAAATGCTTATGAATGAATTCACATTTTCTGTTAAAAATCTGTCTACATATAAGTTACCAACACATTTCTTTAACTCAAAAAACAAAACAAAATCAAAAACCAAAAAAAAGTTAGCCATCTTCAGTGGTCACCACATGTAGCTGCACCTGACTAACACACTCATCTTATGTGTTTCCTTTACATAACATACAGCACATGGCCTCTTATTATGTATAAATCTCACTATTCTACACGTTCACGAAAACTTGGTAGCTTGTGGAGGAGGTCCTAAAAATCCGCCAGCTTGTTTAGTGGCGGCACGTGAGGGAGCAAGACCCAGCATCTTCTGGATATTCTGAGGAGATCCAAGTATTCAGAGGTAAAAGTTAACACATGCATAAAACTGCAAATTCTAACTCTCTTCAGATAAAAAAATTTGGACTTGGTCATAACATTATGTCTATAGACCAAATAACTGCAATAATTTTACTTTGCATCTCATTTTCAGGCTTGTGGGGTTAATATGACATAACAGATAGACCTTACCTGTCTAATTGACATGGTGCACAAGATGTAGAGGAAGATGAAAGAACAGTCAGTGTAATCTTCACCAAGGAGATTACGGTGTGAGAGGCCTTGGATGTAAGACAAAGGAACGAAAGGAAGTTTGGCCACAACACGACCATCAAAGCTGGAATGACAAACATAGAAACAATCTCTTTAGCGCAAAGCAATTTTGTGTGTTATTTATTTTACATTTACAATAAAATCCATTTTGCAAAATGTATATTCCTACATACATGGAATTAAACATGCCCATCAACGCTGTGAAGCAAAAGCCAATGGCAAACATGGACTTCATCCGTACCTGCAATTATAAGTATATTTAATAAACTGCATTTTTTTGCAATGTAAAAACTTGAAAAGTAATAATTATTTAAATGTGAACTGTATAATACCATAGACAGGTCTCTGTTATTGTTCTTGAGTTTCTCTTCTTGTCTCTCTGTTGAATGCAATATTATTAGTACATTTAGAGATTATAATAACAATATTAATAATAATTTTAATGCCTCACCAATTTTTTTCTTCTGTTGACGCCCAGCTGATTCTGTAATTGTCTCCTTCTTTTTCTCCACTAAAATAAAGTTGCACATTTTCAAAAAAAACAAAAAATGAACACATGCCATGGATTCAGTAGTTGCTAAAGACACATGCTTGCTTGATTTATATAACTTACGTTTTTTACTTTGCTTTTCAACCTCGGCCTTTAATCTCTTGTACTTATCTGTGCGGTACACCAGAACCCATGTTATTCCTGAAAAAAATAAAAGCAACCCGTTATCGACAACTTGAAAAAAGCATAGAGCCAATGAATGTGTCATCTGTTTGCTGAGCTAAGTAAATTTTCGATGTAAGGTAAGTTAAAGCTTACAAACGACGTCGTTTACATACCTTCCGCTAATAATGCTGTACAAATAGATATAAACACAATCAGAATCGTATCTGCAAACATCGTGCTCATTTTGCAGGCTGGTAATATAGTATGATTATGTGTTAAATCTGTATAATACTGCAGTTAACACACTACCCCCTAGTAAGTAGGAGCAGCGTCAGCATTAGGTTAATTACGTCATGAACGTGCGCCGAGTTCCTCGTGAGTGCTAAATGTGGTTGTGATATGAACTCGCGACTCCATTTCTCCCACTAGTGGCAGTTACCAATATTATCTTATGTCTAACAAAGCACAGCTAGCTGAACATACATGCATTTGGTAATTTTGGTATTTAAAAGACACAAAGAGAAACTGCGAGATGCGATGCTACAGATTTATGCTAAATATGACGTAGTGATTACTATACAAGTGATTTCTGTTTGTTTTTGAAAGAAAGTCAAGTGTAAATTTATTTCTAACAGTTTTTGATAGATTAGATAGATATTCATTTTAGTAGGGTCGTCTTCTTTAAACTTTAGGTGTATTGATAATTTTTACACATTTTTGACTTTATTAAAATACACTATGTGGGGTTTTATGTGGTTGTTTAGGGTTTCCAAAATATCTAAAAAGTTTTATATGGCGCAGTATTTTTAAACTAAAGTTTTGCCAACAATATCAGTGGCTTTTAAATTGAAAAATGATTAGTCTATGACCAAGATTACAGAGAGCTGATCATAAAAACTAAAGCTCTGCTGTTCAAGTCAGTTTGAGATAATGGGTGTTATCTTTCAGTTTATTTCTAGCGCTAAATAAATTAGGCTGGAAATCTGATTTGTGAAATGGTCTGAGTCTCACAGCAATGACATTATTTTACTGTATCATCTCCATAATACCACACTAAAGCATAGATGATTGTTTCTGGTGTGCTTTAAAATATGCTTGAATCATACAAAATTTATACTGACAAGGCTTCAAACACTATTCAAACAACAATTTAAGGCATACATTTGACAACTGCAAAACATCACGGATGTGATATTAAGAAACTTTACTGACCTCTGCCTGTAGTACTTGAGTTAATACTAACACTGGACTATAAACGGTGAAAAAAGGAATATGGAAAAGGACACTTCACAGACCACTACCTAATTTTACACAATAAATACAATTAGTAATAAAATCAAAACTAAAGTGTCAACCAGTTAAATATAAAATCTTTCAAAATATTCAAATAAAATAGTGGCTATTTATCAGAACAGATACAAGTTGTCTCCTGACATCTCAAATGAAAGATTTACTTTTATAGTCCGTATCAGAAGTGGTAGTGAACTGATAAACTTTGTGAAAATACTAGTTTACTTTTATATTTCATATACTATACTACGTAGCATACTATAATATTTGTGGTAAGGTTCAAAAACACAGTAGGATCTCACTTTAGTAAATATCGGAGTAGGCTATACAATTGTTTTATGTGGGTATGTAAATTATATTTTTTTTGTATGTAAATTTCAGCAGATTGGGATGTTGTACACTGTAACACTCACATAAACCAAAACAAAAATTTGTATAGGCCTATTACAAAGGCCACCCAGATTGCATTTATTACCATAGTGGGTTATATATATATGAATAAAGCATCGTGGTGCTTCCACAAGGGTATTTCTCAGGTTCTTTTTTAGGAAAGTACCACTGTAATATATATGTAAAATAACAATTAATTTATGGTGATAATGACATTTTCTATTTAATAGTCTTCAATTTAAAGTTTAAATGTTTTAATTTGTTCTAAATCCCGCTCTTTTAAATTCCTACTAACCAATATAAAAGCACTCAATAGCTGAAAAGGAAAAGATTACACACAATTGAAAGGAAAGAGAGGAGGAGCGCTGCTGTCTGCCGTTGAAAAAGCAGCCGACAGCTCAGTGTGGGCACTGACAGCATGGCAGGAGACAGCGAGAGCAAGTTGGACAATCAAGCCGACAATGATGTTGTCAGGCAACCTTTCCTCATCGGGGTAGCCGGCGGCACTGCCAGCGGCAAGGTTGGCATTCTGGTTTACCTAATGTGTATATTAGGGGATATTAACAGATTGTTTAGTTGTGTTTGTCTGAGATGCGCGCACACTTGACCGCGTGGCTCATTGTCACACGGAATCATCACGGTGCTGTATACATGTTTTTTATTCTCCCAGATGGTTTAACATCTTTAATAATAAAATGGGGAAATTTACTTTACATTTACGATATGGTTCAATTCACATGTACAATAAGGTTTAATCTTGTACCATAAAACAACAAATACACTATGATAGTATATATGTACAGAGACAATTGAGTGAGGACTTTTGTAGTTTATATCTCTTAAAATAAAGCTGTTGATCTGATTCTCTGCTTTAGACAACCTACCCATGTACAATCGCGTAGCCAACACTATGGCGATGGTGACTTACCAACTAATTAATAAGCACTTTATCAATATGTTTATTCCAATATGAAATACTTTTAATGAATATATTAGCAAAACATCACAGCATTGTTGTGAATCAGGTGTTATTATGTGATTTACTGTTGAGGCGACACATTGTTACGACTCTCTTTGTTAGGAACATGTCGACATGATAACTCGCGCCGGTTGAAATCGCCACAGCATCTTCTGGCATTCCTTCAGATTCATTCAAACCGCATCAGTTATTGACGCATTAAGTATAGCTTTAAGCAAAACATACAAAGCGTTGGGATTTTGCGGTTATATTTGGATAAACCTTTCGTCCGAGCCTGAGGTTTTCACGTTGTCGGATGTCGTCTGGTATCATAACCGTTATCCTAGCAGGCAACGAGCACAAACAGGGTCTCTTTGTTTCACGCGCTGACTGTGTGTGGTGAAATCAGAGACTTGTTGTGTAACGTGAAATGTAACGTTATTTATATGTATTTAACATTTAAAGCTGAAAAAATAGTGAATTTGGGTTATCTAGAGGTAAAATCGCTGAGCTTTGCTGGCTAACGTTATTGAGGTCAGCAGCGGCACAGTGGATTCGTGTCACATGTGAGGTCATTACGTGCGTTGTAGGCGTGCGTGGCGTGGCGATGCGTCAAAACAGTTCCTTATTGACGCACGGTTGCTTTTGAACTTGTTTTTGTTTTGTAAACATTTGGGGAGCACATATTGTCTCAGTTAAAAAAAAATGTAGTGTTTATGCATGAATAATAGTTCAAAAACATAGTATATTTCATTGCTATTGAAATTTATTTAGGCGCTTTTGTCAGATTTTATTTGTTTATCTTCAAACCCAAGCGTGTATTGTAAAGTTTTCTGCAGTTTATGGATTATTTTGTGAGTACTGATCTCTCCCAGCTGTCAGGTGCACAAGCGTCTCTCCACCACACACTGCATGGGAAATGTGTTGTCTCATTTCTTACTTAATCTTTGGCTGTTCTCACTGAATCAGTATGTTATCATTTTTGTGGAAATTTCCCTCCTGAATGTTTTGTCCACTGCTTTATTATGACTTTAATGTATTGACTTCAGTGTACTGTTTTAAGGACAGCAAATTTATTGACATTCTGCGCTCTGGTTGAAACTGCTCTACCAACTGCAAGCTTGTAGTTTCCAAGGTTGTGGTTTCAGTCTAAAAAAGGAAAAAAACCCACTGCAATAGGGCATTATGTGTAGGTTAGTTTAGACCCAAATGCATATATGTAACTTTTTTCCATTTCTACACAAACATTCATTTTCTAACAACTTTGCCCTTATAATACTACAATCTATTTTTAAGCTGCATTTTGGTTTGCTGGTTAAACAAAACTTGAACTGGCAAGAAATAGGGAAAGGTTTATTTATTTAATTCATGCATTATTTCATGCAGCAAGGTTAGGGACCTGTTTGATGAATTGGCAGCGACAGGCCAAACTTATGGATATGAACACTGAGATCTAGTCTCCTTCCTGGTATAGGGTTTTATGAGTTTTCCAATACAAAACATTTTGATCAATCAAAGGTAAACAATTGTATTTATATGCCTGCAGGTGACGAGTAAGTGAGTCACTGGGATTATAGGACACCAGAATAGAGTTTGATAGACAATGGCCACAGGTTGCACCAGCAGCAAATATCAAAATTTTATGTAAACCACTGCACCACACAACAGATCTTTATGCTCATGTTTTTTGAACACCACTGTGGGGGAACATATGAAATTATTACGTAAAATGTATTTATAAGCAGTAGCAAAGACAGAACTATCTAGAAAAGTGAGTGGGCTTTCATTTTACACACATCTGGTCCATGCAGGGCCGTCTCCAAGGCATCAACTCTGTGTGAATCTCTGTCCTTATTTATGTGGTTTTTGAGCGTAAGATCATTGATATTAAGGATCTTGCACGCAGTTGTAGTGTAATCATTAGAGAAGTTGTTTTCTTCAGCTCAGAAAAATGGAGGCACTTGTTGCACTCTATATTGTAAAAAGTGAAAAGTTGGATCAACTTAAAAAAAACTTTAATTGGTAACACCTAAAAAAATTAAGTTTACTCAAATAAAAATTTCACACAGTATTTTTCACGTAAACATACATGTTGAGATTTTTTTTAAGGTGTTAAAAATGTAAGTAATTTTTTTAAGTCGATCCAACTTTTCCGTTTTTACAAGTCCGTTTCCTAAGAAACATATATCTAGTTTAAAAGTGTGACGAACCATAAGCATGTAATGATGAATTGTTCTGTGTAACTGTGGGTGGATCAGTTGTCAGTCAGGGTGAACCAGTGGGCCTCACCCCTGGTTATGACATAAAATTGGATTTAACACCCTTCAGATCATTTTATGTCATAACCATGGGTGAGGCCCACTCACCATACTATGACAACCACCTAAACAGTTTAAATCATCATTGCAAAGACAAATCCACACACCAATAGAGAGCAATCAAATGCAAGACCAGTTACCCTATATCTAATAAACTTCCCTATATCTAATAAATTTCAAGGGGCGGTTTCCCACACAGGGAATTTTATTGACTAGTCCTACAATAAAATAAATGTAAGGGCTGTCCAAACTGAAAACAACTTGCACTGACATATCTTAAAATACATCAGTGCCCTTTGTTTTGCTTAAAAAGGCATGTTTGCTAAAACTAGTTATATTTCCTAATTAAACTAGGGCCTAGTCCTGGCTTAAAGGAACACGCCCACATTTTGGGAATTTAGCTTATTCACCGTATGCCCCAGAGTTAGATAAGTCCATACATATCTTTCTCATCCCCGTGCGTGCTGTAACTCTGTCTGATGCAGCCCCCGCTAGCTTAGCTTAGCACAAAGACTGGAAGTGAATGGCTCCAGCTAGCATACTGCTCACAATAAGTGACAAAATATTTGAACATTTTCCTATTTATGTGTTGTGATTTGTAATTTGTACACAGTGTGACTATACAAGGTCATATGAGACACAGACATCTTTTAACAGTATACATAATGGGAACTATATTCTCAGAAGGCGAAGCACGGCTACATGCGCGGAGTGATACTCTTTATTGGTATGTGTGGAGTTGTCTTTTCAATGATGATTTAAACTGTGTACATGGTTGTCATATTATGGTGAGGAAATTCATTGTGAGACTTGCATGCATAGTTTGTATAATGAACCTTTAACAAATAAAACTGGTCAAAGAGCATTATTCTCTGTCTTGCTGGACTTGTCCTGTCTTGCCCCATAGGTGTTTTGAGAATAGATCAGCCTATCTATCAGACATTAAAATGCAGACGGCTGCAGAATTATTTTGCATTAGTGAAAAAAGCAAGCAAGCAGCTGCGTCTGCCCATGTTGAACATAACTGCTTTAGGTTTGTGGTTTTTTTGGAGCCCAGGGTGTCACCTGGGTTTGTGAGAGTAAGCTATAGTGTTCTTTCCTTGTCAGCATAGCAAATTCGTTGAGAGATTGGTTTGCTTTGACAAGATAAAGTCTTATGTAATAACAGAGCCAGTTTTGTTATGTAAAGTTCTGTTTAGGCCTTGTATGGAGGAGGTATGATTTGATGTTTCTTTTACATTTTTGCCTGAACGTTTTTTGATGATTTGGATAATGGGTCATTTGCTTTTCCTAAATTTACATGCAAGCAAAAAGTATGGTATTAAAGGTATAAATCTTAATTAGATTTTAGTCTTATTCTTACTAAACTTGTCTTTTGGTATCTATATTTCTGAGGCACTGTATGTTACAATCCCAAATTAATGAATCCAAGTGTGGCTCCATGCACAAATTGTTAAATTAAGCCTATTTTGATGATCAAAACCAAATAAGGGTCTTTTCATACAACTTACAACATATTTTACTAACAGGCCTACCAGTTTAAAAATAAAATGTTGACATATTTTTAAAGTCAAGTAAATTTTTACTGTAATTCAGCATTAAAGCTTTAATTGAAAATTGTCATGTTCACTCGCCTCTAACAATGTGTAGATTAGTCCGTAAATACTCATGACAATTATAATTTATTTTATAATATTTTGGCTTTATCATTTTAGTATATCTTTCTCCTGAAAAAGAAAATTTTGTTATTTTAGTAATTTAGTTAAAAAATGTGTTAAGTTGACAGAATGACTCTGATGTATCTAAAACAGGTAGACTTTTACTTGCACATGCAGAAACCTTTCATGTCCATGTCACTTTTTTATTTTAGTCATCAGTTTGTGGGAAGATCATGGAGCTTCTTGGCCAAAATAAGATCGACCATCATCAGAGGCAGGTGGTCATCCTCAGTCAGGACAGTTTCTACAGGGTACTAACCTCTGAACAGAAGTCCAAGGCTCTTAAAGGACAATTCAACTTTGACCACCCAGGTAAGAGCTGTAGACATCATTTATTTTTGTAGAATAAGCTACAAAACCATTTACTTTATGGTTTAGAAGTAATCTCTGTGTGCAACAACTCCAAGTCCATTATATTATATTACTCTTTAACATGCCCAGTCGTGTGTACCTAAGAATGGACTATAGATCAGAATATGATAGTAGATGTGTCTGTGTAGTTTGGCAGCTGTGTGTGTTTACATGCCGTTTGGCTGACTCGGCCACACTTATTGTAAAACAGCAGAACTGGTATGATTGTTGAATCGCACCACCTGTGGATGAGGCAAGAACAAATGTTCTGCAGCAATAGCCTGTCTCATCCTCTATTTCTCCATCCCACAGACGCCTTTGATAATGAGCTGATAGTCAAGACCCTGTGCGATATCATGGAGGGAAGAACTGTCCAAATTCCAGTCTATGACTTTGTTACCCATTCAAGGTCAGCTCAGTAAATACGTTTTGGTAGTTAAACATAATGTTGCGTCTGTCTGAACATGTTTAATTTAGTCGCCTCTGTTTGTTCAGGTATTTCCTGATACACTCCTTTATTTTCTTTACACAGAAAGGAGGAGACGGTGACGGTATATCCAGCAGATGTGGTTTTATTTGAAGGAATCCTTATGTTTTACTCGCAAGAAATCCGAGATCTGTTTCAGATGAAGCTGTTTGTGGACACGGATGCGGATACGCGGCTGTCACGCAGAGGTGCGTGTGGGCTTTATCGAGATCAGCTGATCTCGAGCAAAAATCAAAGCAGATCCATCCAGTCTGGAAGCAGAGTGGGGGAGAACGTTTTTCCACAGTAATTTGAATAATGTCTTTCTTCTACTTCCTTTTTTTCATGGCCCGTGATTCCCCTTGCAGTCCTGAGAGACATCAGTGAGAGAGGTCGTGACCTTGAACAAGTGCTGAGCCAATACATAACATTTGTCAAGCCTGCCTTTGAAGAGTTTTGTCTGCCAGTGAGTTCTTGAACTTTCAACTCTCTTTCTCTCTATATATACAACTCTGGAGAAAATTCAAGATTATTTTCAGTTTTTTATTAACTTACTATATAGAAGTAAGACTATAATTGTTTTTCATTCTGTCATCTACCGATAACATTTGAACGCAATGAAAATAGTCAGAAAATAGTTCCCTTAGTAACTTTTAATGGCAGGGGACTATTTTTGGGCGCTGCATAATATCATTGCGCCTCCTGCAGCCATGTTACGGCAGCAAAGACCTTGATCATTACGCCAGAATGAGAGTATAGTTTCTGGCCATATCTGCCTAGAAAATCACAACTTTTAATTTTCCATCGGTCTTAGTACATGATGTAACTACAAAAGAATCAAGTTTTAAATAGGAAAAATATTGAAACTCTTTGGTTATTTTTTGCGCAATTCTAATGGTCTTATCAGATTCAATGGATTATGCTAAGCTTTGCTAAACGTGGTAGCGCCAGACCCGGAGATCAGCTGAATGGATTCCAAAACGGTAAAAATCAAATGTTTAACTCTAGGGGAGCTGGAAAATTAGCATATTTTCAAAAAAAGTGTGTCCCTTTAACACTAAACTCTGATTACACATAAGATTATGCAACTATTTAGCAAAGATTTACCATAAACCCTCACAAAGCGTCTGTAGCAGGCACGTATTTTGACATGACACACAATGCACAAAGGTTCACATGACGCACAGAACATATTGCATACATTACATACATTGTCCTTCAAAACTGTACAGTTGCTCATAAAGCAGTCTGTCTTAACTTTAGGTCTGTCTAGCGCTCTTCTTTAAGACACGCATTATGCTTCGGCGGGTTGTAAGAGTAGCAACGGGCAGTGTTGTACATTCGGTTTGTAATGATTGTTAATAGATTTCCGCATGAAGCAAACAGTATTATAGTAATCATAGATAGATCACAATGCAATTTATTGCAGTCAGAATAAGCCGTTTATTGTTGCAGCACTACTTCTGCCAGAAGTTTCACCCATAATCGCTTTTCCAGCAGCACCTCCAGGAAAAAGGTGGATAACCCCATTTCCCAAAAATGTAAATTCTGTAATTTTTTTATTTCCATTATATTGCATTATAAAACATCTTGCCATTTGCTTTTTAATGAAACACAAGAACGTTTTGGAATTTTTTCACAAGGAAGTGCGTAACAAAATAGGAGCACATTCCACTGGCAAAATGTTTTGTTCCATAAGGGCTTCTTATTTATTTCCCCGTATTTGTTTTCTCAGACGAAAAAGTATGCTGATGTGATCATTCCAAGGGGAGCTGATAATCTGGGTAAGATTTAAATGTTTTGCTGCTATTAGATTTCCATGTAAGAGAGGACACAGAAATACTTGGATATGGAGCTGTTTTTAAATGGGTTATCGCATACATTGTTTTGAAAATAGGAGTGTTTTGATGGTGCCAGACAAGGCCACAATTTAAGTATTGAGAGCATTCCAACATGTTTTGTCTTTTTCTTATACTTAGTGCTGCAGGTTGAGTTAATTTAACAGCAAAACCAGGTGAAACTGGTGCTAATACTTTTTCTTCATCATTTGATATTTGGTGTCTATTTTCTTTTTTAATCTTATACACAATTACAAACAATGACTACTATGGAGCGAATTTTGTACCAAAAGTAAACAAACACAGCATTTTGCTAATAAAAGCAACATTCTTTGCAAACTCAACTCGGACAAACAGGAAGTGCTTTGCAAATACAAAAGAGAATGTAAGCATCAGAGATTCACTAAGCTTGATTTTCTCACAAATATGACCATGAGATTTCTTAAAGCAACACCAAAGAGTTTTTTTTACCTTAAAATAACGCTTCCAAAACAGTTTCAGTCGTTCATCCACTCTAAACAGGGTGAACAGCACTTTCACATTCGCTTTGCAGCCCTCTATCGGCCAAAACCGCACTAAAGAAGTTTCCAAACGTCGGGTAGTGGTCCTGTAGTCCGAGTGAATACTACAAAAACTTGCTTTACGGCAGACCTACAATCCAATCAGAGCCAGCTATGCCTCAGTATTTATGACAGTGGGTAATGGACAATTACGCTTCTAACCTGTAGGGGGAGCAAAGAGCCAAAACTCTTTGGTGTTGCTTTAATTTGCATGAGAATAAGCAAAAAAGACCATCATTGTATGGAATTAAGGTTAAAAACATACATGGGCAATAAGTGATGCAATCGAAGATTCATGTTCTTGCACTAAGACGCATACTTTTAAAAGCCTATTCAACTCACATATTGGCAGTGTACCATGACTATAAGTATTTAATTGCATTCCTTATTACAAGTTATGATTATTTTGCAATTCAAACTTCACTTATAACCTGCACTAAAGTAAGAAAAACATAAAACATTCATACTTTTTCTGAGAGTTGAAATTTAAATGAAAACGAGGCTAATTCACAGGGCTTGCTAGAAAAGTAAATGCATTTGTTTAATTGCATTCAGTTTGAATTAACATTTCATATGTAAACCTCATGTTCACTTCTTTATTTCTCTCTCTTTTTCTAGTTGCCATAAATTTAATAGTGCAGCACATTCAGGATATTCTGAATGGTGGCCTAACCAAACGCTTGAACGGTTGCCTCAATGGTCACAGCACGCCTCGTAAACGGCATCCCTCAGAGTCCAGCAGCAGGCCGCACTGACCGGACCTCTTGCAGGATGTAAGGGAATGCAAGAAGAAAAGAATGTACAAAGGATGCAAAGGGAGCGGATGGACGAATCGAACGATTGGTCGTAAAATTTGTTAATTTGCCAACACTGTATTTAAGACAAAGAGTTTCAAAGACTACCTTTTTTCATACTGCTTTCTACTTTTTGGCTCCGCATGTTGTTCGAGGAATTCTGGGATAGTTAAAGGTCAAAATGCGTTTTCTTTTTTCAATATTTATTTCAGTATTTTTATTTTTATGTACCTTTTGAATAATATAATTGTTAAATAAATGGGGACGGGGAGGGTATAAATATTTGAAAAATATATGACTTATATATAAATATTATGATAAAGTAATTGAGTTTTACTTATATTATTTTTTAATATTATTGTTAATGTTATTTTATCTCTCTTACCGCTTTTTTTGCAACTGAGGTTTTATGAGCAACCTTTCATTTTGTCAATAATTTTCAGAGGCCAAAGACAATGGTGCTTTGAAACCCTTTCTGTTTCCTCGCTTACTTGACAGTCATGTTGTTACCAAGTGGACTATTTTATTTATTTTTTTTATACAATGTCGCTTTGAAATCAGTGTTTTTTGTCAGAACGATAGCTGTTAATTCCTCCATTTAACTTGAACAATTTAGACAGTGTTGCTAATTCACAACAGGCCTCTCAGGGTATAGTTATTATAACAGAAAATGACTTATTCTAACAGGAAAGAGACAAGATGGTATTTGTTAGTTTAACTGGTCCTATAGGCTTGAATAGTGTTATATTGACTGACTTTACATCTAAAAGAGTTAATTTGGTGATTAGATAAAACCATTCATAGATCTTGCAAACTTTTGAAATACAGAAGTAGCCTCCTGTGAAGTGGCACGGAGGACAGCCCAACTCAATTCTGGCTTCCTGTAAAAATAAGTGCCAGTCACTGGCTAGGTGTTGTCATGTACTTAAAAAACAAAGCATAGTTGATATAAACCACAAGTTAGTTATCAAGGGAATTATGTTCATATACTATGCACTGTACCCTTAACTCTAATGCAATTTTACATTCAGTTTACGACACTCGTGTATTAAATTGCTTAAGGGGCATTTAGACAAAAAGGCAGATGTGTTTAGGCTACTTGAAAATAATTTTCTTTCTGTTCTATTGGTCTCATGTTTTTCATGTGTTGTGACTTTATAGATGCCCATGCAGGTTACCCACTAAATATACACCAAGATGCCATTTATTATTTGACAATTGATTAATTAAGTATTCTTTAACTTTTCCCATTTCAGGTGCTTTGATAAACATACACAGTGCTAATTTTGCAGTGTAGCTCAATATTTTGTTACTATTTTATTTACCTGTATTGTGAAACTACAGATAAATCATTTTATTCCACTCTGCTAAAATCATTCAGGGATTTGGGTTGTAAAATACCCAACAATCGACCCAGGGTTTTCACCCAAACAAGAAACCTGACCTTGACTGTACATTGATTCCATATCACTTACCTTTTATCTAGAAATCTTTACCATTGTGTAACACTCATCCATACATGGGTTAATCATTTGTATAAATACTGCTGTTACTTAATTTAATTGTTTTGTACTTCTGGCTGGCTTTCTTCTGCATTGCTGCTACGATACAGGGTGACTCATTTGCCATCCAATGTAAAAAATTATGTATAATTCGATGTGAATATCTTTTTATTTAGCCCATTTGACGTATGAGTAACCTCATATAAATATGAAATTAGATTATTGTATTTAATCATAATTTATTCACAATCTTTCTTGTGACTTAAATATTTATTTGATTGACAAAGAAAATTTTTCGCCTGTTTGGCCACAGCCATAAATCAGTATTTTCTAAAGTTTAAAACCATTACAGCAGATTTGGAAGCTTTTGTATATTGAAAATATATACTTATCATGCTGAATTCCTTTTGAAATGTTACATGGCCTAGCCAAAGGTTTTTGAAGTACAGCATTATATACAACACATACCAGAACACAAAACACACAAGGCTGTCTGAGACCACTCGTTTATTAAAGATGGGCTTGGGTTTATCAGTACAGATTTAAACACCAGCTTTTGAAAATGATGCAATACTCCTTACAAACAGCTAAGCCCTTAATACCGTCAAGGTTTCATTACTATCATTATCTTAACAACTTGCACACTCTTTGTGTAATCCTACTTGACTTGAAATGGTGCAGATATATTACATTGTTACTGAAATGTTTGGGATTATATCTGTTTATCACTGTTTAATGTGGAATCAATTAGTTAGCTCCCACACTACTGTTTGTAATTATGGTAAAAACTGCAACGTGTGACGTCCATGTTGATTTGGGAGAGAAATTCCAGTCTGGAACAGTTCAATCTTTTTTTTTTTTTGCTGAAAACTAAGCTTGTTGCTTTAGGGATGGATTTCAGAAGTATGGTGTTATGCATGATGTAACATTATGTTAAACACATTTTTGTTTTTTAATTTCCAATGGCTTTAATTTGTGATACTTAAGAAGAGGGTGGGAAATGTAAAGAAAGCTTAAAGGGATTGTTCACCCAAAAATGAAAATTCTGTCTCACCCTCTAAACATAAATGAGTTTCTTTATTCAAAATAAAGATATCCTGATAATCGATGGTAATCACACAGTTGACGGTACCTATTGACTTCAATAGCAAAAAAAAAATGTGGAAGTCAGTGGGTACCGTAAACTGTGTGGTTATCATCATTTATCAAGATATCTTATTTTGTGTTCAACACAATGAAGAAACTAGTACAGGTTCAGAACAACATGGGAGTGGTAAATTATGACAGAATTTTCATTTTTGGGTAACTTAAGACACTGACAACAGAATTGTTTTCATTGCATGCTCAAAACATGTTGTTGCACCAAACAGAACTATAATGGCAAGGCTTTAAACAGGTTCTGTGACATTGTGTCAATAATGAGTGTTAATAAAACTTCATCTTAAACCATTTCATTCCTGAAGCTAAATAGATGGACTTTGGTCAATTTTAAGTGTCCATGTTGTTTAATTAATAAATCCATAATATCTGAATCATGATGTAAATGTGTAAACAATTGCAGAAAGTTGTATAACAAAGTGATGGACAGCAAAGCTAAATAAAAGTTTTTGTACCGCTAGAGTTTGTCACATGTATGTTCGATACACATAGCCTGTTGAGAATGGTAGTCATATTTAATTGTATCAGGATGAAATCAAGACGGCCATTAACCCTTAAACAAAAACTTTAACTAACTTTGTAAGCTGAACAGGTTATAACACATACAATTTAAAGAAAACAAAAACAACACGAGAGCACAGAAAGAGTATGAAAAGTTCAACTGGGTAACGTTTTTTGTTTCAGTAGGCCTGGGTTTTGGCCAGAAGGAATACAACTACGGCCAAAATCTCGCGATATGTTGTGTTTAGAGTAGGTTTATCCGGCGAGATTTTGGCGTTTGCTTTGTCCCTTCTACCCACAACCGCCACTGTGTCTGCGTCATCATTATACGACGCGACACATCAGCGCCCCTTTAGTACGCACGAGATTCCATATTGGTTGTTGGAGCACAGACGGTTCATTGAAGTGTAAGCGTGCGGTAATTTAGACATATAAACGCATACTGTAATAGCCTTTACAGATATGTCCACGAGTGACTTCTATTTGAGGTACTATGTCGGCCACAAAGGTAAATTCGGCCACGAATTTCTGGAATTTGAATTCAGACCGGACGGTAAGTGAGGCGCCAACTTTAGCAAGCTAACATGCTAACAGCTTTTCTATTGATACCCTGCACGCTTTCCTGTTTAACTAAAACAGTTTGTACTTTGTTGCGTTTTAGTTTGCGTTTAAAAATAATACATTTGTTATTTTTACTAACAGTAACGATTTCCAAGTAAAGTTACTCGAGTCATGAAACTGCTAACGTTATTGTCTTGTAATGTTAACTTACCGTGATAGTTTGTAGTAAGAAGTGTTTTTACATTTAATACTAAAATATTGCAGGATGATCATTAAATATGTGTAACGTTATAGATCTTATTTTAAACGTTTTATGGTTTTATTTGTGTTTTATTCAGGCAAGCTGAGATATGCAAACAACAGTAACTACAAGAACGACGTCATGATCAGAAAAGAGGTAAGATGAAATGCTCGATAACATCACGTTTCTGATATGAGTCAAAAGTTTAATGAGTATTAACTTTTTCTTAAGGCTTATGTTCATAAAAGCGTGATGGAAGAGTTAAAGAGGATCATTGACGACAGTGAAATCACAAAAGAAGATGATGCATTGTGGCCTCCTCCAGACAGGGTCGGCAGACAGGTTTGTGGGAAAGAGAGTTGTTGTTGTTTACTAAATAAAGTTCTTTACTTGCTCATGCTTCAGAACATCCTTCATGATTTTCTCTGTGCTTTATAAGGAACTGGAGATTGTCATCGGTGATGAGCACATCTCATTCACAACCTCCAAAATTGGATCTTTAATTGATGTCAACCAATCGAAGTAAGTATATTTCATATGGGATTTCATTCAGTTAGGCTGTTTTTAATGCATTACTGATTATTTGAGTTTTGTTATGAAATCTGAGTTTCATTTGTTACTCTCAACTTTGCAATTTTAGTACCACTTTTTAGTCATATGCATTGTAATAATGGTAACATGCATCGTTGAAATTCTTCAGGGACCCAGAGGGACTCAGAGTTTTCTACTATCTGGTCCAGGATCTGAAATGCCTTGTATTCAGTCTCATTGGCCTACACTTCAAAATCAAGCCCATCTAACCTTTCATCTGCTTTTACTCTAGCTGGAAATCATATTTTAGTTGCTTTCAACATTTGTACATTGTTTGATGGTTTTTTGTTGTCTTTATTGTTTTTTAAAATAAAAACTTGGTCTACCGTTGATCCTCGTTATATTTTATTGAAAGTCTTTTTACTGTGGGGGTGTCTAAGGGCTACGCTCACAATGCAGGCGAAAGTGGCCCATCCGACTTCTTTGCCCAAATGTGACCCATATCTGATTTTTTTTATGACCATCTGAACAGCACATATCCAATTTTTTCAAATCAGACACTGGCCACTTTCAAATGTGGTCCTAAATTGGATACAAATCTGATGTATTGCAATGTGACTTCATGACGCATTTCATCAAAGTTTATTTCTGCAAACACGGTGTGCTGCGTTTGACGTCGCGTCGTCTTCTGCACATGGGCGTCACTTCAGGGCCGTATAGAGTTTAGGCGTGAGACTGATGGCAGTCGCATTTAAATAATGTGAACAACAGTGCAAAAAAAATTTGCTATCTACTCAAAAATCCCAACTGAGCATTAAGACCTGCAGAGTGAACTAAGCCTGTGATCTCAAAAACCTTGTAAGTCATACCTGTGATACAGATGGTTGTGTAAAATATGTTATGTGATGTTCGTAAACATGCACAAAAGATGTTTCAACCTATGACATTTTTTTAAGCTTGCTCCTTACTGTGGTATTTACAATCCAATGCTTTCAAAAGCGGCCCCAAGATTTCTGGTCTGTTCATTTTTTTTTTTTTTTTAGATAAGGCACAAGAAGAGAGGAATCTTGTGTGGTGCCAAAGTTATTACATTTAAATACATTTCTCCAGCATCTGTGATCAGTTTAGTTGTATTTGAAGAAAAATTAACTGAAATGAAATCATTCAAAAAGGTTTATACAATTATAAAGAATGCCCTATGTTTAAAAAATGTTTAGATGGTCCTAACTGCAATATGTTTACTTACTTACAGTGACTTCAATTACTAAAGTAAGATTTAAATATCAAGCAATTACAGATGGTTTCCACACATTTTACAATAACCCATTAAAGACAATTACGTCATTTTTAGTCCTTGTCTGATAACACCACACATATTACAAATCCAAACCAGTCCTAAATGCCCAATACTGCATTTCACCAACAGATTAAGTGCTTTTTATTAATTGATTATTATTAATGAATGGGCTTTCCATCAAGGACCGTAAAAATGTCCTCCAAGGATTTGTGTACACACTTAAGGAATTCATGAACATTTCTGGAAGGGTAGCTGGACACATTGCACCCAATCCATTCATCGTGGACACCATAGCCCACTCCGAAACCATCAGGCACCACGGGAGCAAACCCACCTAGACTGACTGCAGGGCTGGTAAGGGTACTGGTGGACAGGATGTTGTGATTTATGGCAGCATATGCAGGGTCCAGGTACAGACTGGGCAGTGCCATTCCTTTAGAATTAGCCAGGTAGCGCATGGCAAAAAGATGACGATCAAATCCTTGACCTAGATGTAAATGAACAAAGAAATGAATACCAACAAGTATAGGGTACATCGTAAACGATTTGATACTAACAAGTTGTTTGAAATGCTACACTTACCCATAGCTGCCTCTTTGGTAAGCTGTCCATGGTATTTTGAGCATTCATATAGCAGCCCCTGTAACTGATCAACTGTGTGTTGTCCTGGCTGTTGCACAAAAGCCTCGGTACAACGCTTTGTGTGAATGCTAGCAGGACGAATGGTTTCTGTGCGGCCATGTTTAAAGGCTGCGGTACTACATGACTCGTATGTGGCAACGGTCTGCCCGTACTGCCGTAGGAAGCCCATTTGGAAAGCCAGTTGGGCAATTGCATCTGGGCTAATCTTCTTTTTTTTTAGTTGCTCCTTTCCACCCTTCTTGAACTCCATGGCATCGATGGTGAGCTTTGATACAGCATCATTGAAGTTCTCTTTAGCTTTTGCAATTCCAGCCTTTAACTCATCATTTAGTTTGAACTCCAGTCGTTGGACTGCAGAGGCAGAGTCTACAGATGCTGGCTGGGAGCCGGGACCAACCAGAGGCTTCTCTGTGGTGTCCTTGAAAACCTCATTCTGGAAACGGAGGACGGCCACTCCATCACCCCAAGAGTGCTCAAAATTGATGGCTGCCTGTCCATCCTTAGCAATGATGATACTGAAGGACTTGTCATACCAGCGATTGCAGCCGTCACCATGAAGCATGTTGTGGGAGATGTGAATATGATCTTTCATCTTCTCTTCATCCAGACAGAGGCAAAACAGAGCATTGTCTACTAACCGCAAGGCTTCACCATTTCCAGCATCCAGTAGCTTTTGTCTTAAGTCTGCCCAAGTGTCTCTGTTTTCACTGGTCAGTACGCCTAAGGGGAACGATGAAGCTGGGGTAGGGTCTGCTAGTATGTATTTCAAGTGAGCTTGAATCTCAGAGGGTTTTTTCAGGTTGCCATCCCGATCCAGTGCATCAAACACATACAGGTTGCCTTGTCTAATCACAAGCAGGTGTCGGCCCTTTTGATCTGTGAACAGCTCATCACGCTTGTGCTTGGGAATACGCGTGGAGTTAAAGAGGCGGAAGTATTGGGACATATCCAGAGGATACGCATTTACCATGTAAGCTCCAAACCATGAGATGGAAGAGGGCACCCATCGGATGAACTTCTTGAAACTATCCGTGTCGCTCTTGGCAGGGTTAAGGTGAAACACTTCAGGTTCGAGCAGACCAGCTCGCAGGGTCTTCATAAACCGCACGGCTGAGCACACCATGTTGGTGGCCCGCACAAGCTGGTCATTGTACTCTGGTTTGGGGTCAGGGTTAAATGACATGAAGGGGTTAAAGTTAAGCACAACAGACTCCCGGGCAGCTAAGTACATGTCAAACCATGGAGCTGCAAGGCAAAAAGGAGAAATTAATTAATGAGCTTGCAATTTAAAATATTTGTTGCAAAAAGAAGATTTTTTAGATAGATAATAATAGATGGATTTTCACAGGCAAGGTCACATATATTTTATGTGATATAGGGAGAGAAACCTCTTACCCGATATGTAGCTGGTGTGCTTGTTTGTCTTGTCTAAGGCCACAAGTTCTTCATGTAATTGTTTGCCAAAGCCATTCTGGAAATCATTTGCTACTTTCTCTGTTTTGCTGTTGGATTTCATAGGCACATAAGTAGGAAAAAAAATGTCAACTAATTCAGATATTAACCAATAAAATGAAGCCTTGTAAGTACCTGTACTGTTCATCATTCAGCAGGGGTCTTTGAGCTGCCAAATATCTCCGTATTGTGTCCTCCAGTTTTGGAACTGGTAACCTGTAATATTAAAAATATTTTTTCAAGGATTTTTCTTTTTATCTGAAGGGTCAGTACAATGTTGTATAATCGTTTAAAACTTATAGTTATTTTTACCATTTGACCATATTTTTTTTATTGAGTGACGTCTAACAATTTTGAAATATACTTTTTACTAGTATTATTTTAATGATCTAACATTTGCACATTCACAAGGTTTTTTTATCTGCCCAGCTGTGATTCTATTCTATCTACTTTATATTATAAAAATTCATTGAAAATGACTAAACGTCCAATAAAACATGTCTATATAAACCAATTAATTAAGGGAAGCACTACAGCCATAAAATGAACTACTGTACAAACACTAATGGAACGGAATTTAAAGCAAGGGGACAAATTTACTTGTAACACCGTGTCCCCATCCCCCTTGCGACAGGATTGTGGCTAGAAGGGATACAGCTATGGCAAAATCTCGTGAAATCTAACGTGATGACCGCTGTTTTTCATCATAATCCAACCCTCACACCTAACCTTAAAATTAATTTTACAGGATTTAGGCCGTGGCTGTATCCTTTATAGCCAGAACCGCTATTTTTATTCTAATCCTTCCCCCAAAACCTAAACCTCAACCCAACATCTCGCGAGATTCTACCGTAGCTTTATCCCCTCTAGCCAGAACATTGCGACAGAAGCATACACTTTGCACTTTCACCTACATTTTACCTTCTATCTTAGAACTCGTGTTTTATACATTTTAAATTCAGCATTTACAGATAAAGTCACTGACAACATCACATTATATTTGCACTGATAAAAACGCAAACATTTAAAAGATGAATAACTACAATTTTGGTAATAATGTGTGAAATGCACCTACCTTGGTAAACTCTTCTGATAATGCATGGTCGGGACGACACTTTTGTGCAAGTACTCACTCCCTGCATCCTTACTGCTGTATTTACGCTGAGTGGTAGTTAGGGCTGACAGGGCAGGTTGATTTCTCAGTAGTTTTAATTTACCCAACGCTGCATAATGTTGGGTAGAGAGCAAACCTGCCATCATGCAACTTAAAGAGATAGTGAGTTGAAGATTGCGTACGTTTGTCTCAAATCTATCCTATTTTCTAAATAGACAGTGTCCTGTTTAATTCTGCTACTGTCATCCGATTCACTGAATGAAACTAGCAGTGTTGCTTATAAACAGACCAGCTGAAGTCTCGTCAAAGTTATCGCCAACAGTTACCTTAACTTTCTATAAAAGCATTAACAACCCTTTATACATTTTTGAAGAGGAAAAAACAAAGATCTGAATGTCTTAAAACATTATTTTCTAAATTCTTTACAGCTCGAGAACAAAAATTCAGATTTTAATATTCCTTCATTACTTCCGCCTCACACCCCTTTCAAAATAAAAGTATCAGCAAAGCGTTGGAGTGAAATGGCTAAATTATAATTGGAGACATATATTAAGGAAATGAGTTGAGTAAAATTTTCAATAGATCGAAAATCATATATTGTTTTACATTTTTAAAAACAGGATTTTGTTTTAAGGATGCTCTTCCCGTGTGCACTAGAGAGTTAACGTTACTCACTTAAGCAAAACATATTTTAATAAAACATTTACATATATAAGTAATACACTCTGTTAACACACAAACAACAAAATATCCGTACTGTACACAATTTAAGCGTTGAATAAATCTCCCAAATCCCGACCGCATAACATTGGATGAGAATCTCCTTTCAAGTCTGATTCTCCCATTTGATTGGTTTAGTCACAGAGGGCTAGAAAAATTATTGGTCGTCGGGTGTCCCTTGCTGCACGGTAAGTATGAATGACGGATAGCATCAATGGGAATGAGCCACATCAGTTTCATCATCTGGACCAATTGTGCTGGAAGTACGAAATAATTGTCCACATTTGTATTGCAATTGACTGAAGATTTAAGGGCCTTTAACATTTAAAAGATAAATTAGGTAAGCAATATATAAAATTGCATTGTAGTCACCGACAGACGATGCATTCCTTTAGCGGTTCGCTGCTGTTTGAATTGGTAGTGGATGTAAAGTGTCAAATCATTCATTCGCTGTATAACGAATCGTTCATTTCTGAAATTGAGTACTGCACTATTTTACATTTATTTACGCCATTTCACAATTGCTACTGCTTTTTCCCGACAACGACGTTATATGCTTGTCGTCTGTTTTGCGGTGTAAGGGTATTAAATCTAGCAGAGGTGAGATTATGCGAACACGTAATTACAATGCTTCCCACATAATGTGGTTATCATATTAACATCACACTAAATATAAACAAGAACGATTTTTCCCTATCTAACTCACCCAAAGGAGAAATTATGATGGTGTTTTCCATGCTGCTGTAATTACCACATATGTGCTCAATGGGATTCAGTGATAGCCCTGAGATTAATTTAACAAACACCATGTACTGACCTCAACACAGAATGTTTTGATCTTATCTTCACATTAAAGCCAAGTTACAGAATCTGCTCTATACCATTGATTATTGGTATAAATTAATGCTATGCAAAATTTCTCTTACTTTTATGTTCAATGTTTAAAATAGGGCAATGGGAGCTTTAAGCAGACAGGAGTTCTTTCAGGAACTGGGATCAGGTTGCTTGCTTCCTACGGTCCAGCAGGGTCTAGAACAAGTATGGCAACTGTTAGTCATCTGCCTAGTGTGTCGGCTGTTGTGGAGATTTGGTAAGAAGGTTTATGCAACATATAGTTATTATTTAGACTAATGATGTCATGCACTTTTGTGCATGTGATAGACGCTTTAATCCATAGCAATTTACAGTGAATTCAATCTATACCTTTTTCTTAGTATTTAAATTCCCTGTGGGTTCAAACCCATGATGTTTGCTTTGCTAATGCAGTGCTATACCAATTGAGCTACATTCAAATTAAAATCGCATTAACTTTATTATGATTATAGTACACTTAAAAACAAAGAATAAAATGTGTGTGTAGAAACTGTTTCTTAAATCTTGTGCTTTCTCTCACTCAGGTCTGCCCTCTTTCGTGAAACATCTCAGTACGGTGGCCGGTGGCTTTTACACACTATACTTGTTCTTTGAGCTACACATGGTTTGGGTGGTGCTCCTCAGCCTCCTTTGCTACCTCATCCTCTTCCTGTGTCGTCATTCCAGCAGCCGTGGTCCCTTCCTGTCCATTACTATCCTCATCTACCTGCTGTTAGGGTATGTAAATACGTCATGTTACACCATGTGTTACATCCCTACTAGTGTGTATTTTTGTAGGATAGCATACTATGCACAATAGAGTCAACGTGTGTTGTGTACAATAAGGCCCAAAAGTTTAGTTGAATTTCTTTCGCAGATGTTTGGCTCTATATGTGAGCTGTAGTTCTCAGCAGATGGTATTTTGGTCAGTGAATAGTTTTATGTTTTTATATAATTCAATGGATAAGTTTCACATGCTTATAAAGGATTATAACATCCTTTATAAGCACATATACGTTTTTTCCAAAAGACTTTAATTGGCAAGAAATAACTTACTCAAGAATCTTTTGCTGATAGCAATCTCAAAAAAAAAAAATATTTTAAGCATGAACAACAGCGAAGTCACATCATTTATTGGTTAATCAGGTTCAGTGCTAGTGTTCTTGATTTTTAGCTTTATAAAGCCAATGGACATCCTGTGGGAAAATCGTGACAAGAAATGCTTTCCATAACAAAAAGTCTCTACTGTCTCTGTCGGCTGTATTTAATAACAAAATATCTTGGCACAGTGTACCCTGAAATTGGAAATGTAAATGGCAAATGTCAACCTTATCATAAAAAGTTTTTACTAGGGATGTCAAAAAATTAATCAAAAGATTATTATTTTATATTTATAAATACACACACATGCATGTATGTATTTAAGAACATTTTTATTTATTTAGATTTTGATGTATTTTATTTTATATATAAATTAAAAATTATTTTTAATTTATATATAATAATTTATATAGTTTCTAAAATTTTCTTACTCATAAATGTGCATATAAACTTAATAAAACAAAAAATAAAAAAAATATTATTTGAACCATACCTTCTCCATAGGTTAGGTATTGCTTCTGGTTTGTGCATTTTAATTCACAGAATTCCTATAAAGTTTGTTGTCTCCCAAAAACTTGTCCCTTTTTGTCACATCCAAAGAGATGCATGTTTACCTCATCTAAAATAGACAACATGAGTACAGGCTGATATTTTTCTGATGTCTGGACTCTAGCATCAGGGGTTATGAAAATCTGAGCAGTTCAATAAATAAGTAATAAATGCATTGTCTGAGAAATTATTTTACATCTCACATCTTTAACACTGGAATTGCCTTTGGTGACTTGTAGATACAGTAATGAATTATTTTATTCTTTCTGCTATAGAGAGTTACATATGATGGATACCACTACCTGGCATAAAATGCGAGGTGAGTTTTCAATTACTTTTTATTCGAATTTTGTTATCTGATAGTAAAGATCATTAGACCATGGTGGATCAATGTTTCCTGGCTTAATGGATTGTCTAAATTTGAAATGTTATGTTCACATAGGTTCCCAGATGGTAGTGGCCATGAAGGCGGTTTCTCTTGCCTTTGACTTAGACAAGGGCACAGTGGAGAAAGTTCCCTCTCCAGTGGAGTTCATGGGATACATTTACTTTGTGGGTACAGTCATCTTCGGTCCGTGGATCAGCTTCAACAGCTATTTAGACGCAGTGGAGAGTCGAAAACTTGTGAGTCTCAGATGAAATCGTTTTAGTCTAGCAAATAAACAAAACAAATTTTAGTCTAACTCTCTTTTCTTTTATAGAGCATCTCCTGGTTTGTGAAGTCAGTTTGCAGCTGTGTGTGGAGTCAACTCTGTTTGGTCATCTCTAATTGTATTGCACCCTATCTCTTTCCCTATTTCATTCCAGTCTTTGGAGACAAGCTGCTCCGCAAGTGAGTATAGATAAATTATGATTTGTGTAGTATTTGTTTATGCATAATTTGGAGATCTCATATTTTCAGTTTCAAAACTGATGTTACTTTAAAACTTAATTTAACTTGCACAAACAATTTACGTGGTCATTTTATTTTGGCTGAATTGATTGGATAATTAGTGTGAAGGGATATTTGCTTTATAGGTTTTTAAAAGTTTCCTTTTTGTGATTCCTAATTTGTTATATTTTTATATTTTCTCCCAGCAAGAAGAGGCGAAAGATGAGGTATTATTCTACTTACATTATTGTTGTATAATTTATAAACATGGAGTAATGAAATAGCAAATAATAAAGACAAATATATACAAAAATATATAGGCTATAAATTGGATAAATTTACTTTGGGTTAATATTAAACAATACATCTTTTATAGTCCTTTTATTCTCTATAATTGGTTCATTATTTGCATTTGATCTGTTAATGTTTTTTAGTAAAATTAGGCTATTGGATTATATTTACTAATGTATTTCAATTTATATTTTATTGCTTTCCAGAGGCACTATAACAAGGTAATCAAGCTTTGATATGTATCTATTGTTTTTTAACTCTAATCTTAAATAATCTTAATCATTGTAAATCTTCTCTTCACCAGGTGGCTACAGGCCTATGAGAACACCCTGTCCTTTCATTTCAGTAATTACTTTGTGAGTTACCTGGGTGAGACAACCACCACACTGTCAGGTGCGGGTTTCACAGAGGAGAAGGACAACCTTAAATGGTTTGTACAAATGATTCAGATTTGAGTACTACCAGTATACTTATGAAGGAATATCACTTATGCTATATAAATGGTATTTATTTCACTCACTATTTTTGTTGTGCTGTTTTCAAGGGACTTGACAATAGCAAAGCCAATGAATGTTGAGTTTCCTCGGTCAATGGTAGAGGTTGTCACTTCCTGGAATTTGCCCATGTCCCGTTGGCTCAACACATGTATGTGGTTTTTATACTTGTTGTTAATGATGTCTGCAATATTGTGGTCTGGTCAAACCAGAGCTAATATGTGACCCTGGACCACAAAACCAGTCATAAGTAACATAGGAATGTTTCATAAAGATATTTAGTAAATTTCCTATAAAAATATATTTATTATTAGCAATACTGTATGTAAGGGATAATGTGTAGGTAGCGTCTAATATATAGACGCGCAGCGGAGGGTCTTGTATCACACTGAAGGGGCTTACAACCAGCTGCTGACTGTACATTATCATGCTTATTACACGGCTATTTAGCCTTATAAGTAAGGTAAGGAACATTAAATATTTATTTGAAATATTGTATTTGCTATTTTTTAACAAATGCAGACCTTTTTACAAGTTTTACAAATGTCACGAAAATGCCATTTGGTTTAATCATTTGTAAATGTCATATATGTTATTAAAAGACACTATATTTAAGTTTTGTGTATTTTAAACTGCACCTGTCAAAATGATTTGCAGCATCCAGGTTACTGTGAGTTATTAGTTTTGAGCGGTAGTTATCTGGAAAAAAAACAAGCATTGGAATGTTGTGACTGGCCAATCAGAATCAAGCAATTTAGAGCGCTGTGTAATAAGAGTTGCTAAGGACTTAATTTGCACAATTTTAAAATCAATTTCTTAAAAATTTTTGCACCCACAGATTCAGATTTTGACCATTTTGCCCAAATATTGTCCTATCCTAACAAACCATACAGTTTGTTAACATTAGTAAATGCATTATGAACTAACAATATAGATTTTTAGCATTTGTTAATGTTACTTAATTCCAATACAATAACTAATGTTAACAATTACAGCTTTTGACTTAAAAATGTTTAGTAAATGCTGAAATTAACATGAATTAAGATGATTAAATGTTGTAAAAATATTTTTTGTTATAATGTCATGTTAACGAATACATTGACTAATTATGGTAAAGTATGCTTTTGTTTTTGTCTGTATTTCCTCTAAGTGCATATCAATAAGTCTTCCTGCTTCTCATTTAGATGTGTTTAAGAAGTCTCTCAGATATGGATCCTTTACAGCTATCATCTTGACATACACAGCGAGCGCTCTGCTTCATGTAAGCTATGCTTAACTTGTAATAACTTGTATTTTATTGCATTCTTTCTCAGGCACATACCTTTTTTGGTGAAGCATGATGTGCTTATGTATTTTGCACTGTACAGTATAACATTTTACTTTCATTCCCTCAGGGTCTAAGCTTTCATATTGGGGCTGTATTATTTACTCTTGGCTTTATAACATACATTGAACATGGTGAGTATCTGTTTAGAAACTTCATGTAACACAGTTCAGTGTGTGAATTATATTTATGCCTAGCGTACACCAAAGGATTTTCACAGTCCCAGACTAAAGACCGGCAGTCTTTAGGAATCTAACTGGAGTCTCGGCGCGCTCCCGTCGTCTCGATCGTTAACTGTGAGGTGATAATCTGCAGTCGGCGACCCGATTTATGCCAGTCTTTCTTTAGTCTTTCATATCAAACATGTTTGATATTATCGCAAGTCCCAGCGTAGTCTCGTGACGTAATACAATTAACAACCAATAAATTCGTTCTCCGAAAACCGGAAACAGGAAGCCATCAGTCACAACAAAGAAACATGTAGACGGACGTGGAAACAGAACGAGCGCCAAGTAGGCGAAAATGGACCGTGGATGAGAGGAGCGCCTTGTCGAGCGGTGGGCAGAGCAGCCGTGTCTTTTTGATGTAAACTGCCGTTCATACCATGACAGAGTGGAAAAAGAAAAGAAGTGGAGCGATATTGCCGAAAAGCGTGAGCAACGCGTAAGCGGCGCGTGTTTTTTCGGTGCCCATGTTAACAAGCACGTACACCGCACGCGTGCGGTCATACATGTGACGCCAAGTGTGTTTCAAACAGTCATGACTTTGAGCAATTCAAAAGAAAGCAATTAAATATTTAAAAACATCAGAAGACTGCGCTGTCATTCACTCTCTGCCCAGCAAATGAGTCCTCATATACCTTAATAGTCTTCAGAGAAACAGATAACGTACATTGTACAACGTACAATTTTTTATTTTATCGTAAAACTTAAGAGAAACATATTTTATAATGTGCCATGGGCTTGTTATGTCTATAATTGTGTATTGTGTCTATATATGTCATTACACGAACCAGAACAGCACGAAAACAATGTGGGTTAAACAAATCACAGTTAAATAAATTACACTGACCGTCAAAAACCGTCTTGAAGAGGTTTTGCTCATTAATGCATATAAAATAAAGTAATGTGAACTTGAGATTTTTATACTGTTATTAAACTGCACAGTATGCGCTGCAAACGCTGTTGAAACTGGCGTACTAATGTTTGATATTGACATTACTGTACAAGAGAACGAATGAAAGACTGAATGAAAAAGAGAAAATCTAGCTTTGCACAAACTGGGAAAATGTAACTAATGCTACCCTATGTAGCCTATGTTCCATTTGCTGAGGTTAAAACACGCAGCATGTCTCTCAGGACACAGTTTGCTGAGACCTCTAAGTGGGAGTGGGGACAAGGCCCTCACTTCTTTTTTCTTTCACTGCAAATGACTGCAATGGCAAAAGCCACAGTAGCTAACTGTAGCTGCTTCTCCTACATTTTACACTATACACTATATATTTTATATATATATATTATATATATTTTATTATACACTGCTGAGCATGATGGGAGGAATTTGGTGGTAATAAAAAGCTAAAATAATCTTGTTGTAGTCTTGTAAATAGTGTCACTACAAGATTCAGTGTTTGTAAAATCTTTTAGTCTGAGACTAAAAACTGTGAACCGAAGTCTTTAGATGTGAGCTGATAATCTTATAGAGTCTTTTCTAAATCTTTTCAAAGTCTTTAGGTGTACAGAAAGCATTAGCCATTTAATTTTTTATGGAATGGACTTCAAGACTTTTCAGCAGAAGTTGTAGTTTAATGGGTTCACATTTATGTGTGTATGTAATGGACTGTGCTTTTAATCTGTGGTTCAGTACTTAGGAAAAGGTTGTCAGTTCTTTTAAATGCCTGTGTCCTGTCCAAGAAGTGTCCAACTGACTGCAAACATCGAAATAAAAAGGTAGTATGTTTGTCATAATGTTTATAAAAGAAATGTATCATTGTTTAATTAGACATTTGATATTTCTAGACAATTTTTTTTTTTTTTTTTTTATTAATGTTTTCCATCTTCTCCTCAGGCCTTGTGGGTATATTTAATAAATGGGACATTTAGCATGTTAGCAGTGCTACACTTAACATACCTGGGATCTATTTTCGGCTCCAGCACAGATGACACAGACTATGATGAGGTTCGACCTGCTTTTTTATTCAAAACATCTAATCCACAATAACCTCCTTTGTTGCTAACCTCTACTGATGCTTTTCCATAGGACAGTATGGCCAGTCACACCATTCAGAAATGGACTCAGCTCAGCTGGACAACCCACTGGTTGACCTTTGGGCTTTGGGTCCTGTATCGCCTTATTCTTTAAACTTTGAAGCCCTCATAGACATGGAGAGATTGGGAGAAGATAGCAATAAACTATATCAAATGGGCCATTTATTACATCACTGTGAACTCTTAATGAACTCGACTGTGGAACAGAGTACTCAGAAATCTGGAAAAAATATTTTTTATGTAATATCGATCCATATAGCTGGTTCGGCCATAGCACAGCCCAGGAACTACCAGTTTTCTACAGTACACAGGAGCATTATGATTTTTTACAAACCACAGCACTCCTCAATAAGTCGATGTATATATTTATAGCCATCATTAATAAATGTATCAATACTTTGTTATGACCAACAAATAAAGCTTAGGCGTTGTTTTTTCTTTTGTTGATAGATTTAGGATATTTATATAAACTTTTATTTATAAGGAAAATATGTACTTGTATTTTTATCCAGCTCTGTGAACGTTTTTCTTCATGTGGGCAAAAGTAAATATTTTAAGTTTTTTTTTTTCAGAGAGCTATAATAAATGCGTATACAACATGCATCAATTTCGACCAGTACTCCTGAATTCTATGCAATAAGAAAAAGATAGACTTATTTAAAACTAATTTAAAGCCATTTTTCTAAATCGCAATGACTAGTTCTGCTAGTTTAGTTCTGCTGTTGATGAACAAAAAATTCTGGAGTAGTGGTTGATAAATTAGTTCAGTCTGGCTTAGCTTTTGCTTTTTTAATTTTATCCCAGATGGAAAATCTACTTCTGTTGCTTTTTCACTAAAGCCCATATCACGCTGCGATTCACAATCAAATTACTCCCATAACTGAGTCTGTTGTCATGAAAGACAGACATGTCAAATGCCTTTTAATGACCATACATACTTATAGGGTTCGGGTTAAACATAGCAGTATTACTAATTTCATTAGTCGATTTCTTTTGTAATGTAAATTATAATTCACATATTCCTGCACAGAATTTGGTATGAAGGACAATGTTTTTGTTTTATGTGTATTTATTTTTTCTTCTATTAATTACATTTGGTATCACTTACAGAAAAAAAGATGTTTTTCACATGAGTTTTATATGAGAATTTACTTGGGATATACTTAATTTGACCTGCCAAACAAAACAACAATAATATGTGATAATTTGTAAAAGACCTATGTAACATTTATTGTGTTCAAACATTTACAACAATATTCATGCTATTATGTATTGGAGGCCTACATTAGTATTAAACAGTAAATAAAGCATTCAAAGTTTTTAAATGCGTTGTGTATGTTGGAAGACAAGAAAACTTTCAAACTCTAATTAAATATTTTATCTTGTTGTGTTATTTTTGAGTCATTAATTCATTTAATTTTTTTTCAAAGTTCGTTTTTAGTGCGTTTCTCTATACTAACACTAGGTGGCAGCAGCACGCAGGTTTCGGGAGCGCGCACGACCTTACGGCTGGGCAGAATCGTAACGTTCTGCACGTGGAAAGACCGAGATGGCGATGTCCTCGAGCTTGGCACGTTTGTGCCGTTTGACAAGCCGATCCGCGTCAACTGCACTCGGGTATAGCCGTGGGAAACCCCTCATAAGCCGGAGATGGTATATTAGTAGCAGTGTGAGAAACAGTGAGTATAACGCATGTTACGTATGTGCGCACTTCTCAATGACTCGGTCCAGTCAAACACAAGGGTCAGGGCAATGTAGTAACATCCTGTATGTGTAATGTAACTCGAGCAACTTTAACTAGTTAGTTGGGATGTCTGGGGGTTTAACCAAGTGCAAAGAAACGGCATGTAAGTTAGGTGTGAGGTGAGCTCTGTAGTAAACAAGCTCACGATTTGGGGTGGGGACGACAAGACTGACCCGAGCTAAGAATTTAGGAATACAGATAACTAAAAGTGAATTATTTACAGCATAAGCTACAGCTAAGTTATAGTATTCTTTCAACATGCATGTAAGTTGCACGAGGAAGTCATAATTTAACCCTTGTGTAAGTTTCTATACTCAAAAACAGCTAAAATCAGAAAAGCATGATTTTCAACCAGTGCCTGAGTTTTTAAATCTCCAAAAATTATCCATTCATAGAAGTAATTTATACAACTCCAGTGGGTTAATAAATGTCTTCTGAAGTGAAACACATTGGCATTTTTAACCACCACACACCCCCATCTGAGGGTTGTCCACACAAAAATATAATTAAATCCATGCATCCATTGTAAATAATATATAAAATAATATATACCTAAAATATTTTTGTATGAAAACAACACAAACGGGGCAAATGCATTATAAGTTTAGAAACACTAATCTATTTAATGTTTCAAACCGAGATGGCAAAAAAGAGGTTAAAGTTACTGATTGCAGCTTTAAAAATAATATTTAAATAAGACGCGTCATTAAATATTCTTTATCTTTCTACAGATTTACAGTTTAAGCTGGATGAACAGACGGCCCATAGCAGTTTGGACCTTTTCAAGAAGGACACAGGTGTGATATATCGAATTCTAGGTTTGGACCCCACCCTTGTGCAGGACAGCCCTCTACGATTCCGTGAATGGGCCGTGGTCCTTGCTGATGCTCAGATCGATTCTGGGCGTCACTACTGGGAGGTCACGGTCCAAAACTCCAGTGAGTTCAGGGTGGGCGTGGCCGATGTGCAGACCTCACGTGATGAATGCGTGGGCACAAATTCCACTTCCTGGGTGTTCGCATATACCCAGAGGAAGTGGTTCGCCATGACCTCCGGTAAGCAGGTCCCGGTGCCATTCGTGGGGAAATCCGATCAGATCGGGCTCTTGCTGGACTATGAGGCTGGACAGCTCAGTCTGGTTGACACCCAGAAATCTGAAGTGGTGCATACCATAAAAACACAATTCCGCTCACCCATCTCTCCTGCATTTGCTCTCTGGGATGGAGAATTGCTTACACATTCTGGGCTGGAGATTCCACCAGGGCTTTAGGTACTTGTTTCACACATGTTTGCTACATGTCTCTTAATGGATAGAGAGAGAAAGGGGAGTATGGGTCATTTGGAAACTGCCCTAAACTAACTGGACTAAGCTGCATATTTACTTTATGTCCATCGATTCAACTGCTGAGAACATCCTCACATTGTGCCATTTGTGGTAATGCAGATGAAGTAATGAATCCATACATGTCCATAAGAATACTATATATTCATTTGTATTTTCTTATTTTCATTGGTACTTCAGTACAATGTGTTGGGCCCAGCTTATATTTTTCAATAAAAAGACCTGTGATTTTCTTGTGACTATGTAGAGTTCCTATGTTCAATTTTTTCTCTTTTTTTTTACTTTATGTAGAGAACAAGCAAAAACTGAACTTAGCAAAATTTTGGTCTAAAGATGCACCGATATATTTGCCAATAATCGGCATCTGTCGATAAAAGCTATTTTTCACAAACAGCCGATAGTCATGGACTGTCAATATATATCCTGTCAATCAACAGCAACAAAAAATGCAATGGATTTGAGCTCTGTGTATAGAAAATGTAAAGAAACATCAATAGTTTAATGTTCAATATTTATGTCATTAACAGTGGTGGCCGGTGAATTCTTTTTTCTAGGGCGCTCGATGCGAAATTCGTCACAACCTGTATGTAGCCCGTCATGTGTGTGGTTCCTTTTTTCAAAATATGTGTTCTGTGCATCAAGAGATCGTGTGTGCTTCACGTGTCTTGTCAAAATAAGTGCCTGCTGAAGACGCGTCTAAAGGGTTTATGATAAAAGAGACGCTCGTGTTTGCCAGATACTCGCATAATCTCATGCATAATCAGAGTTTACTGTTAAGGGAGTGTCTTGCGTGTATTTTGTGAACGTGAGCGTCTCTTTTATCATAAATGGTTTTGACTCGTGTTCAGAAGGCACTTATTTTGACAAAAACCTGATGCACATTTACATGATGCAACAAATTCTTATTTTGAAAATGCAAGCAACACACATGACACTCCGAACACATATTTTGAATTAGCGTCCCTCGGATGAGCATTCACGAGCCGCCACTGGTCATTAATGTATTATATGAATGAATAACATTTTGAACATTTAATCTTCAGAATTACTTTAATACAAGTTAATAAAAAAACTATCGGTATCGGCAGATATCAGTCAGAATAATCGGTGGAAAAATTGGTGCATCTCTAGTTTAGTTACATATGCAAATCCTTTAAGTGCGTCTGACAGGTTTTTTATGTAAATGAAAATATTTTTATCAGGCTCTTATGTTTAATTCAGTAATTTCACCTTAATGCCAATAAAATAGGTTATTAGTAACAGAAATGCCTCACAAAAACCACTTTAGTAATTTCATTAATATTAAACTTTGACTGGCAAGCTTTTTTGGTAAAAAATAAAAACTTCTTTGGACAAGACATAGTAAACAGTTGAAAATCACTCAAGATGCAAATAGAAACCTTGCAAATAACAAAAGTCAGAATGTAAAAATGAAGAAACTGAGCCACACATAGGTGATGCTGTGATCTATGCCACATTCAAGTTTTATTTAGGTCTAAGTACTCACAAGGAACCCAGGTTTGAACGTAAGACACACAGTTGTTTCGCGCACTGTCATTCATCCAATTCATCTTCTGTGCACATAGAGGACTTTACTGAAAAATGAACGTGGTGTTTAGCTAATTTTTCAACATTTCTGAATGGCCTTTGTTGGGATTAAGCAGATTTAAACTGATAGTTCACCCAAGAATGAAAATTCTGTCATCATTTACTCACCCTCATGTTGTTACAAACCTGTCTAAATTTCTTTGTTCTGGTAATCACAAAGAAAGATATTTTGAGTAATGTTTGTAACCAAACCGTTCATGAGCCCCATTCACTTCCATAGTATTCTTTTTTCCATCTATGGGAGTGAATGGGGCTCATGATAAGTTTAGTTACAAACATTCCTCAAAGTATTTTACATTGTGCTTATCAGAACAAAGAAATAATAAAGACAGGTTTGTAACAACATGTTAGTAAGAAAAGTATGACAGAATTTTCATTTTTGAGTGCCGTTAAGTGGCTTTGCATACATTTGCAATTTTTCAAGTCCTACAAAATTGAATAACAGACACATTGTCGCACACTTTAACATGCCTCACTTTATTTTCTTAGTCTCACAAATCACAGTTTTAATGATAAAGTGCATATACAATAAGTCTTAAAGGCACACAAGGCAAGTCTGAGTATTATTTCTCTACTAGCTCCCCCTAGTGTCTGGGAGTAAATGCGTTCTATATCTAAGACTATACGAGACTGAAGGACACCGGGTCGGATACAGCGAACTTGCAAGTGGGGTATTCTTCCTACAGACGGTAGGGGCGGGCGAGAGAGTCTTCATTCGTCATGTAATGAGTCATTTAACCATATACCGACTTACGAAGATGATTTATTAACATAAAAATGCTGCCTTGTGTCCCTTTAAATACTATTTATTTATTTCCAAATATGAACCAAGTTCAACAGCAAAGTTGAAGCTTTTGTGCCCTACATTATTAATATAAATACTTTACAAAAACATATAAACAAGCATTTAAACATTTGTGCATATATACAAATACCTGCTCTAAACTAATGAATCTTCATTTTAATGTGTTTATTTAAAGCAAGCATGCAAGATGCTATTGAGTTTGTAAGACTTCTGAACTGACCAGTGTTGGAGTGTAAGTATCAGTTATTACATTTAAGATAATCTGTAGTAATGCACTTGGCAGAGCGTGGAAACATAAACATTTCTAAATTGGTCCAAACTGTCCTTTGTGAACTGCACCAGATCTAAACACTTGGTAGTTTCAGAACTTTGGTTTGATGTAAAATACTGTCTCTCTGTATTACTGTACATGGCTGGACAGTGTGGTCCTATACAGGCTTTGTCATGAATTTCGGCCTTTGATTGGCATCTCACACCAACATGCTACCTTGCAGTCTAATGTCATGAGTGAGGGTGGTTTGGGATTTTCCCACAGTGATGCTCATTCATATTAAACCCTCCAGGCTCTCCATGCTCTTCAGTTCCTCTGCGTCCAGAGAGGAATGAGGGCATGCGACTGTACTGAGCTTCTCGGGTACTAGTGTGTGCGTATAAGTGCTCTGGTACTCCTGCAGTATCTTGACCACAACATTGTGCCCAAATTGCATAGCGTCATCAAGGGGCGTGTTCCCCCATCTAAAGAATAGATTGATTGACACTATGAATATATGCAATATGAACAAAACCAAACAGACAGAAATAAGATAAGGGAGAGTGGCATCTTTACCTGTCTTTTGCATTTGGGTTGACTTTGCAGGTGTCTGTTAAAAACCTTACAGCATCTAAGTGACCTGAAATTTCCAAACATATTTTAAATCAGTATTTAGATCACAGATTTCTTTTCATTCAGTCAATTTGATCAGTACTTTCTGCTGGTCAAACTTTAAACAACTAAACAGATTTTGTTGGCTACACCAAGACATGTTTCTGCCTGTCTAAAAGAAAACATAGATTACCTTCTGCGGAGGCCACATGTAGGGCAGTACGGGAGTCATAGTCAGTCAGTTCCATATTAACAGCAGAGAGAGCGATTCTGTGAAATAAATATTTGTCTTATTTATAGTAATAACTAGTAACATCAATGCTTATTAATTTGTTAGAGAAGCAAGTAGAAGTGTTTTTCACCTCCTGAGAGCTGAAACATCACCACTGTAAGCAGCAAACATCAGATCCACCACAGACTTGTTCTGTTATATAACACATTAGAAGTAAAATCAGTAGCTTAGTCTTCAGAAAACTCATGGCTATTGTTAAATAATATAAAAGAAATACTTATAAAATAGCCCATTTCATCTCACCCTCTCATGTCCTGTCTGTCTGCGAGGGTCTAGCTTCCTGGCAAAGTGTCTCAGATTGTCGTAATTGTGGAAATTAAAGAGGGAGACAAGCTCCTACAGGAACAAAAAACAAAATCAAAAATGCAGGTTTAGTTATTAGTTAATGGTGTAATGGTGAGACTGTAGCCATATTCAGAATAGCAGCTTAATAGGTTTGTAGTTAAACCAAAGAATCCCCCCCACAAATAAAAAAAACTGTTATTTTTGAACACTGATTGTTTATGTCCATGCTTAATGTCTCATTAAAGGTCCACTCTGTAGATTTTAGCGGCATCTAGTGGTGAGACTGTGAATTGCAACGGCTCAGTCCACAGCTCACCCCTCCCTTTTGAAACACATAGAGAAACTACGGTGGCCATCACAGGACAAACCCGTCATCGTCTGAGTCAACGAAGTGACAAAACGCACTCTATAGAGCAGTTTGTCCATTTAGGGCTACTGTACACTGAACAAAAACACCGGTTCCACATAATTGAATTTTTTCTTAAAATTATTTTTCTTAAAAGTTTTCTTTAAATAATTATTTTTTTAAACTTGCTGGATCTACGTAATTCAATTATATACACCAGTTCAACATGATTCTGTGGAAATTAATTCAATCACGTAGAACCGGTGTCTATACATTTTTAGTGTAAAACATGGCGGTGCAAAATGGGAACTTCCATGCAAGGTGGCCCGCGGTGTATTTATACACCAATGATAATTTAGTTATTATATTATATTGCATTTCTGTCAAGAGATCTTTCTGAAAGTTACACAATGCACCTTTAACTAACAAGTCACAAGGTCGGATTTCATATGAAATGTCACTTGTTTCACATGTTTCATGTAAAGTAACCTGCAATTTTATGTTTCATACAGTTGGCAATAGAGAGGCAAAAGTAACAGATTTAATGTGCTTTAATTTTCTTTAGTAAAGCACACAGAAAAGTGGTGGCCAGTGACTTCTATTCTAAGGGGCGCAAATTCAAAATATGTGTTCGGAGTGTTGTGTTTTGCTCGTCATTTCAAAATGTGTTTGTTGCGTCATGTGAACCATGTGCATCATGCATCTTGTCAAAATAAGTGCCTGCTGCACACGCGTCAAAACCGTTTATGATAAAAGAGACTCACATTCACAAAATACTCATTTAAAAGTAAAACTCTGATTTCACATGAGATTAAGCGAGTATCTGCCAAACGCGAGCGTTTATCATTTTTATCATAAACCCTTAAGATGCGTGTGCAGCAGGCACTTATTTTGACAAGACAGGTTCATATGATGCGCCAAACACATATTTTGAAATGACGAACCACACACATGACGGGCAAAACACGTGATGAGCTTCACATCGTGCACCCTCGAAAAAGAACTGAAAGTAGCCTACTAAGTACCTGACAGAAGTGGATTCCTCGGATGCTGTTGCCGAGGCGGTCAAGAGGTGGAGACCAGCACATCACTCCCATGATATTAGGAACCACGAGCAGCACTGCACCAGACACTCCAGATTTAGCAGGCAAGCCCACCTGAGTGACACACACATACAATACACAATACTCAATGCAATTAAATTTTTTTAAAGGAAGATCAGCCAAAAAACATTAAGGTGAGTAAATATAGGGTTGCTATAACTTGCAAAACAACTCACGTGAAAGGCAAACTGCCCAGAGAAGTCATACATGCCGCAGGAGTGCATGAGACTGAGAGTGTTTCGTACAGCCTCTGCACTGAGCACACGCTCGCCTGTGATTGGACAAATCCCTCCATTAGCCAATGTGGCTGCCATGACGCTGCCAGATTCACATGTTATCTCAATAGAACATAGCTAGAAAAGAGGTAAAAAAGATCAAAATGTGAGATAAAAAGACAAAAAGCACCAAAAGCACATATGGCATGGCAGTAAACAAAGAGAAGCAAATGGATAGTTTATTTACCTGAAAGTAAAAATCAAGGGCTGCCATCATGTCGGCTCCTTTGGGAAAACACTACAGAGCAATAGCAGAATATATAAGTGACAATGTCGTTACCTACAAAAGTACATGATGAATGTATTATAATGCAATGCCTACTTTTTTCTCTTTGAGATAATAACCAATTGCATAGTTCCTATCACCAGTTTCTTTCTCTGATTGGAAACTATAAAGAAAGAAAAAAAAACTTATCATTCACCATCAAACCAAAAATGTCCTACAAATTATTAAATAAAAACTCACGTAGCATTACTGAACCCAACATATTCTCTTCCCGCCATTCTTTTCAGATAATCCATAATCTGAAGGATAAATTTAAATTTATTACAAGCAAGATAATAACAAACATTTGAGATATTGCATATTGTGGGGGAGATAAGTATTTAAGTATTGCAATACTTACAAAATCAAACTTCTCTGCTTTGTTGGAGTCAGGCTGTAATAGAAAGAAAATAAGACAATTAAAGGAAATGATTGCAGAACAAATTCATAATGTCAATAAAACTTATGATAGTATAATTTCAGTCAAAAAAAAAAAATAAAATGTCACCTATACATATAACATAACACTGTCCGTTTGTATGATTTAAATAAGTTTCGGTTATAAATAAAGAGTACAGATTGCACACTATGGAGTGGTACAGTGTGTTCTGCAAACAGTAAGTGTAGAATTTAGTCTAACACTTGGTGGCAGTGTGCACAAGTGTGTGTGTGCATGTATTAGTGGACAGCATGGACAAATGTGTTATAATAGAACGCTATAAGAATTATTTGTAAAATGTTTCATGCATGTGAAACCCTTACTCTCAGTGTCTCTGTAATTCTGACTTTGTTTTATAATGAATGTGTTGAGCTGGATAATAAGTTAAGAAATGTCCAGGATACACAAAAACTGCTACTTTTACATTTATTTTTTAATAGATGCTTTTATCCAAAATTTACATATATAGGTAAGGAAGAATTTAATATTTTTCCTGAGCTACCCACTTTTATGAAGTTAGTTAAAACAATGCAATGAGTATGTAGACTGTACTGTTATTCTAAAATGTAGAAAATAGAAATAATTTACAAAAATTAGTAGTGTATTTATTGAACGGTTAATGTATGTTTTTCATTTACCATAAACTCTTGCTGTTTAATGGTCAGAGTAAATTTTATTTATAATGTTGATCATAAGGTGAAAATGACTGAACTAAAAGTTTGGCAATGCAGGCAAACTGCTGTTGGGTTTAATATGTCCTAAAAATATGATGTAAAAATGTCTAGGTATATGGTGGCAAGGAAAGGTCAGTGCAATGCGATCACAACCATGAAATGTCTTCGTCTTGAAACGTACTGGTCTGGGGTTCACAGTTGGTTGCGTAACATACTTAAGGTCACAGATCAAATGACAATCTTTTGCGTGTTTGATCTCGTACGGTACGAGGAAAGTTCATCATACCGTACTAGACATTCATCTCGAAGTGAAACTTTATGCGACTAGATTGTGTTTATTTTAAAAACATTGTTTTTTTTATTTTTTATTATTAACTTTTCAAGTGATAAACACACTTATTTGAACTGTAATGGGTTGTGTCCCTTAGCGTAAGCTCTGATTGGCTGTTTGGACACACCTCTTGAGCAACTGCAGCTCATATTACATCACTGCCCATATGGCTGTCCACTCTCTCCTGACAGACACTAGTACCACAAGTACCACCACACAAGCCCCGTTTACACCTGGGATTAAGATGTGTTTTGTTCAATCGGATCACAAGTGGATGACGCTACATACAGACATGCTGCTGTTTATATTAAACTGTTAAAAAAAGAAGGCGGAATTTCTATTCGTAGGTTACATGCATATAGATGCAACAGTGAATCATATTTATTGACCAACTAACAGTAGCATTTATACAAAATGTAAAAAAATAAAACTTAGAAAATCTCTTCTCATACCTTTACAAGAGAGCTTATTACAATGGCTCCTGCATTCACCATGGGATTATGGGGTTTATCTGGAAAAACAAATCAAGTTTCAAGTTTATTGATTTATATAGCACATTAAAAACAGCGCACAGGCTGACCCAAAGTGCTGTAGTGTACTCTGCTGCTGTAACATGGCTGCAGAAGGTGTACTGATATTACGCACTTCTCGAAAATAGTCCCCTTGGTTACTTTCAATAGCAGGGGACTATTTTCGGGCAGTGCGTAATATCACTACGCCTGCTGCAGCCATGTTACAACAGCAAATTATTACACCAGTTTAATAGTATAGTTCCTAGCATATCTGCCAAGAAAATCACAACTTTTAATTTTCTGCTATCTTAGTACACATTGTAACAACAGAAGAGTCAAGTTTTAAATAGGAAAAATATCAAAACTCTTTGGTTATTTTTTTGCGCGATGCTAATGGTCTAATCAGATTTAATGGATTGTGCTAAACTATGCTAAAAGTGCTAGCGCCAGACCCAGGGATCAGCTGAATGGATTCCAAAACGGTAAGATTCAAATGTTTAGCTCTAGGGGAGCCTAAAAATGAGCATATTTTTAAAAAAGTGGATTGTCCCTTTAAGGGAACTAATCTCATATATCCACTAAAAATTCCTTTGGAACCTGCTGGCCAGGTATCAGTGCATAAAGTGAAGTTTTATCTGTGATGGTTTATCTATTTACAAATGGCTCTACTGTGGCCAAACACTTTTAGAGGACACTGTATGTGACCGTATCAAGTCACAGGAAAAAGTATTTCTCACCTTCTTCATCTAAATAGAGTTTGTTGAATTTAAGGCCACTGGGTTCTTTTCCCACATATCTGTGCACATGTTCAGTGCCGGACTCATGCACGGCCAGTGCGTACTCCAGAGGCTTCATGCAGGACTGGAGACAGAACGGCATATTTGTGTCTCCTACAGAATGTCTATAGAAACATGAGCAATAAAAACGGAAACAGAAATGAATGAGGATTTTCCAGACCCTGCAATAAATATGAGTGAAGAAGATTTAGGTAAAATTTACCTCTGACCATCAACTGTACACAGAGAAACTCCCCAGAGACGAGGGCTGAACTTTGCCAGCTGGGGGATGTAGTTGGCTACCTGTACAAACACACACAAATTATACAGACAAGAAGAATTGCAAATTTGAAGAGCAACTGAGATGTGGACGTAAATATATTACTTTCCCTCCTTCCTGAGCTTGTGCATTATAATACAGATGGTTGATAAGGGATGAAAAGGCCTCGAAATCTGGAATGATGAACTTCTTTTGGAAGGCTTGCGTCAGCAGCACAATATTACTGCTAACACATCTACACACAGAAATAGGTTTATGTCACACGACAGTGTCCAAACAGCCACCTGTGATCTGTAATGTGTTTATGAGAGTTGACCATGGATCTATATTCATTAACACTGAGCTGGTGTGATACATAGATATGTAAGCTGTGACTAAGAAGCACATGCAAAAACAAATTTAACAGGTGCCGTGGTGTTGCTGTGTTGTATTTACGGTACCTCTTTTGAGAACTGAGAGTTAGGTAAACCATTTGTAAAGTATGTGACAGCATTATGTGGTGTATGTGCACATTTTGAAATGATTGGTAGTATTTTCAGCCTTCCAGGAACATTGGACTCCTATTTATTTACCCTGCAAGTGCCAACATTCCAACAGAGTGCCTTTATATATCATAACAACTGTGGACTGTAAAGTGTAAGTGGTGGGCACGCACACTATAACCTTACTATGGGTTATCATTAGAAACACACAATTATAATCCTATTACTTGTGAATTTCTCACTCACCTTCTAAACAGTTCCTGGTCCATCATTGCGTTACCAACAGAATTTTGGACCGCTTGGTGAATCTGTCGCATGCAGTCTCTCAAACGGGGGTCAGTGGTCAGCAGTCCTGTATTTCTGAGGGCCTAAGAAACATAAAATATTATAATAATGAATGGCAAAATACCAAGTTCAATATTATTTCATTTTTATTATTTGAAGATTATTAAGTTGCTTATTCTCTTGTTTGCTTGAAAAGTTGGGTATACAGGGTAATGATAGAGAAGGTGGTACTATATATAAGTGATATATGGATGTTTTTAATTATGGGCAAAAATTTGAAGCTCTTGTGTTACTGTACAGTGTGACTGTGTCTATGTTAGACTAATAATAGACTTCACCATCAATCATTTGGTATGAACTTGTTTCATCAGTCAGCGATATATAGAGCTGTTATGTCTCAACCATGCACGAAGCGTGATTTATTATGTTTTCTTTATTATTAGACTCATTAGTGTGTATTAGCATTATAAAGCAAAGCAACAGACATGTGTAAGCACACACACAACCATGAATTGCTTTACTGTAAAGAGTTTGTGTATGCAAGACTATGTGTGGAAAACAAAGATTAATTTGTGTATTCATGTTTTTTTTTACATTGGTAAATACAGGCCATCCTTTTATATATTTCCCACATATATTTGCCCACATGGTTATATTTAATAGGGGCTTGTTTAAGTGTAACCATTGCGTGGCTCAACCACATGACCCAAACCTGATATGGTAACATCATTACAATGCTCATGATTTATGACTTTTACTGAGCAAGTGTACAGTACACGTGCCTCATTTCAGTCATACTCGAATGGGACAAACAGTTCAGCCGCTGAAACTTAAAACATATTGACATCTTTCTGTGAACAACTAAATTTGTATGAGTTTAACTCCCCCAAGTTCAGGCCACTTATTCTTGCAATAAAATTTCAGGACAACTAATTTTTTGATCATTACATTTAAGTAGCAGTATAGGATCAGATGTCTTGTATCCAATTTAAATTCTATTTAAATATATTAATATATATGTTTTATAAAGAGTTCTTTGTAGCCTATAAGACTTTTGTAAAAAATAATTTTTTGTTTAATCAACTTAAATGTATAAGTAATTTCAGTTGCTAGATTAGATGAGTGGCTACTATAACTTATAAAATAAAGCTAACTTATTTCAGCTATATTTTATAAGTTTTATAACAACTCATCTCTAGCCAAGAAAAATCATTATAAAAAAAAAGAAAATCCAAGTGGATTAAACAAAAACAAAAAATGTAAGGCAGCAAATATTTTTTACAGTGCAGGAGCCTTTATTTTTAAAAGTGTGGGCAAATGCTTATACTGCTGACTAAGTGTCTCACACACACGGTGTATAATTGTCAGCAAAGCGACTTAATTTGTGTTACTCACAGCTAGGAACCGTGCCACTGAGATTTTCTCTTCTCCCTGGGTGATTGTGTAGAACAACAGGTCCTCCAAACCAGTAACCACCTTCTTACTGCCCAAAACAACACATTAAACAAAAGTACGTTCACAATCAAAAGCACAATTTCTGGACACAACACAATATTTATTTAACATGCAGATAGTGTCTCGTTCATGATCGGTATGTCAACATAATAAACAGGCTTAAGCATCCATAGGGATTTACCTGTACGTGTCTGTATCTGTTGCCAGGTGCTGATGACGGGGATGCTGACCAGGTGATGCGCTCGTATGAAGCAGGTGCGCGGGGGCTTGCCTTCTGCCGCAACTTTCCGCAACTCTCTCCCATTTCCTAGCATTTCTAATGAGTAAAATACCGACTCTAGACGCTCGTAGCGTTTTAACGCAGTGCATAATCAACCTAGAGATTTATTTTACGTGTAAACCAATATCTTATAATAGGTCGGATTTAATGTGAATTTAAGTTTATAATTCGTCTTCTTTGTAGTAGATTCAGAGAGCCTTTCTGTACATCCACGTGGAACGGGAGAGGAGAGACTTATGTTGTCAAATTTAGCCGGTAAACCGAGAACTTGGCAGGTGAGAAACGCCCCCTAGGGGTGAGGGGCGTGGCTGTGTGCGCGAGAGGGAAATAGCTAGACTGTCGGCATTTGATCGCGAGAGCGATTTAAACGAAAGTGTGATTCTGTTCGAATGGTTTGCTCTCGCGGTAGTTTGATGTCATACGGCGATCGGTCTGCGCAGCGCCGCATAAAGTCGAACATGGATTGTTGGCAGGCTGCAACTAACTACGCGATTTATGTAGCATAATTAGGACTATAAGTATTTCAAATTTTGATAGAAAATACACGTGTTTGTTCTTAATTATGAAGTATTAAAAATAAAATAAGGTATTAGTTATTAAGTATTGAGTTTCTAAATATTATTGATTATAGTATGAGCCGCAATTGCAACATAATTGGTAAAAAATTTAATGGCCAAAACTGAAGCACTTTTTTTTACTTTTTTTTTACTCTTAATGTTCTTTAGGCTGTCTCAATCAATTGATTTAAAAAATAATTAATAATAACTAATGACTTAATAAAATAACAAAACTGCTCCAAGATTATTGTTTGCAAATGTTAACGTGTTCATTAACATTACATTATATCTTAAATAATTTACATTTACCGATTACCAATCTAAGTATTTATTGCTAGGTTTAAATTTAGTATTTGGTTTGGGTCACTTGGTTTCATGTCATGCTCAAAGCTGTTACTTGAATGCAGTGGCAACATTTTATGCCCCCATCTCCCTCCCCCCAGCCTGGTGAGCAGGTTATGTAATATCTGTCCAGACGTCCTGGGCCTGAGACAGCATTCTAGGATATTTTCCATTTAACGATCATACTACTAATATTCTAGATCTAATGGGATCTCAATTTGACTTACAGGTCAGGCTACTTCTGCTTTGGGTCCCAGATAACAGATGCAAGCAACCCTCTGACCAGATTAGTTTTAATCTTATAACCCCATTCATTTTTTTGCCATTCGTGGTTTTGCATTAGCAACAGTTTTTATTAGCACATACGTGATTTGTATCTGTAGCTAACAAGCCACAAAGCATTTGCAATTTTTGACTTGAACTCGATAACCCAATAGAAAAAATTGGTTTCTCAGTCATAATTCGACTGACTTTACTTTGAGCTCCCTCTAACGGACACTGGTGTAACTACAAGATGTACTGTGACGCACAGGTGCATGTCCATGGATGACTGTAAAACATTCCAGTGTTTGCACCAAAAAAATATGCACGTTTGGATGTACTGATTTAAAGTGAATTATTCATTACATACGCTTATTCTGATTAGCCAGTAAGATTAACAGAATGAAGATTATAAGGCTGAGCACACTTTTAGTTTCACTGCCAGTATCTTTTTTCGACTGTAGGGGGCAGGCCACACTAACTCACCTCTATAAATGCACACAGAATCAGCACCACAAACCTCACCTTCTTACTTCTGAATGCCATTTCAGATTTCAGCCTTTCAGAAGCACGGGAGATTTATTTACAACCTCAATTTGGTCTGTTTGTGAAGGTGCATAAAAATAAGTCAATGGGTTTCTCTTTTCAGGTCTCTCTTTTTGGAATTTTCACACTGACTGAATTGCCTGTGAACTGACTTACTGAATGCATTCCACAGACACTGCGTGGGCCATTGTCCTGTTGTCTTTGGGGTCCGGTCACAAACTTCCACCCCCAACACACACACAGAAACAAAAAGAATGAGAAATCGACCTTCTCATTACCTACCCAAATTGTCATCCTCTCCTAGCAGCTCTGCAACTGGTAGATTTTGGGCCGAGGGCACCTTTTAACCGGAGGCTTGCGTACATTTACACCCACCTATCGTCAGACCCGACACCCTCTTTTCTTTCTTATCATATTCTTTCGTGTTGGCATACACACATTCATGCACACATGCACACACCCTAACCAATGGCCTACCGATGACCATGCTTTTCTTGGTGGAGAATGTTTTTCATTCCTTCTCTGTGTCCATGAATGCTGGCTTTGTCTACCTGCTCCATCTTAAGCCTCCCCTCTACCCTCCATCTTCCTCTCCAGAAATTCTCTGATCTCTGTAGAACTGCTATATAGGTTTATGGCAATCAAGTACAGTTTGTCTGAGAAACTATATCATAGATGATATTAATAAAATCATAGGTTATGATATTGTTAGGACTAGAAACACATTCAGCAGATCCAGGGAGCACACATAAAATGTAGAGCCTGTAATGCACTGTAAATTACTTAGGAAAAGAATCTGCCAAATGCGTATACCTTCATATAATGTGCATATACCACATACATTCCAACCAAAATTGCAGTATAGAGTTTGTGTAATCTGTGTTCATGATACTTCTTTAATATGCACTATTTATTGATTTATACACACGTTCTTTTTGACATGGCATGTTGATGCTGTATAATAAACACAGGAGTTGTATTTTTGATATAAATAAATGTCCACATACCACCTGAATTCTTTGAGAACCCAGAAAGCTAATGTCCACAAACAGGGTCAGTTTCTCAGGAAAGTTCACAGGATAAAGCCTAACCCTTAAAAGTCTATCAGGGACCTGCTAAGAATGCAGAACCTTATGGTGAATGTTTGTTTTGTTTAAGTAATCATTGTGTGTGTGTTAGGTCCAGCATCGGTAAACAGTATTAGATCCACTAAAATTAAACAACGGCTTCTGTCATATTTTGTGAACTTAAACATAAAATCAAATCTGAGTAAATATGCAAGAAGCTTGTGGTCCTGACCGTTCAGTTATATTGTTTTAATTAAATTAGATTATGAAATCTGGATCAGAATTAAAACCTTTCAATTCAAAAGGGAGCTGTTAAATCTGCATGGTGGTGTCCTAGACGCTTAAGCTTAGCTGTGGACTAAATCGCACTGTCAATGGGGATTCTTTATTCAGAAACTGCTGTCTAAAATCCTACGTCCTGAGACGCCTGGTCTCTGTTTGCAATAGATTATCTGGAAAGTTATGAGAATAAATAGGAAGCTTTATGAGACCAAACATAATGGGCGCCTTCAGCCGCCCCCCATGTGTACTGTAATATCAAACAAAACCGTTTCCCACGGCCATCACAGTTTAATTATACTGTTGGCATAAAGCCTCAAAAAAAAAAAAAAAAAAATTGTTAGTGTTAGTTTATTATCATGCTGATGTGAGAAAACACACAAGTCTCTAAAAAATTCATTGAGAAACAGTTTAAATATTCTATCTTAGGGGTATTAAAAGATTTTTTATTTATATTTATTTTATATTTTTATATAAAATATTTTTGTAACTACTACAGTACTGTGGATGTATTGTAAGCCATTTAATTATATAATACACGCACACAAAAAACTGTTTTTGACATTCAGGCTTAATTCTCACAATCAATTTATGAAAATAAGGCATCAAAATTTGTTTTCAATGACTTTAATTTTAATCTTTGACATAGCCTTATTCTAGACTTATTATTTTTTCACAAAATGTGCTTTACATTATGTAAAATAAAATTGTCAAAATATGTACCCAAGCTGTCACTGGGGCAGTACCATTTAAAAAGGTCCTAATATGTACCATTAAAAATTAGCTGTAATTATGCAGCTGGTTGCCAGTAATTTACTGTAGATTAAAATGTATGCTATTTACTGATCAACCTTTTTTATGTTTTTTCCTTCAGTTTTTGTTGTTATTTTATTCTGTTTATTTATTTTATGTCTGTTATTGTAGTTTTATTCTGTTAACATAAAGACTTTTTAATGTTTAATGTTTATTTAACTTTAAACAAACTGTTGCCAGTAAATAATATACATTTAATCTACAGTAAGTTACTGGCAACCAGCTGTAATACAGTAATTTCTACAGAATGTTTTTTACTGTGTACATATCTTAGAGGTCAAAAAAAAAAACACTCTCTGGTACCAATGTGTACCTCTGAGGTACTAATATGAAATCTTTAGGTGCAAAGCTGTAGTGTATAGCCCCGGTGACAACTGGGGTTTGACAATTTTTGACAGTGTGGGATGATTTTACATCACGGTTAACTTTCACAGGTCATTTTACACAGGCAGGGTCACCAATATCCACAAATGTGATGTGAAGCCTTTCGGCATCTTGGTATATGAATTTACAGCATCTATTTTTCTTAATTCTGCTTTATTATCCTTTAGCTATAAAAAAGATCGGTCTAAGTTTGGTCTAAAACTAAAAATTTAGAAGAAAACCCAAGTTCGGGGCTGAATCACCAGCCATGGATCGTCCTCCTGTCACCAGGGCTTATGATCGATGTTTCGCCAATCATCAGGCCTCCCATCATCTGATCCACAGTAACCCAGTCACCCTACACACCCCTGGAGCCTTACCGTCTTCCTGCCACCACCCTTCTCCTCTCTTCATCCTTCTACCTTTCCACACCCTCCCTCCATCTCCCGCTCCCCCATTGCCCGGTGCGCTCTCACATTCCACAGGTCTGCACACAGAGCCGCATTGTGTGTGTGTTGTACAGAGCACACAGTCAGGGCTCATACTGGACGTACAGACACACATCCTCGTCGAAAAGGGTGCCCAGATGAGTACACACATACACATTACTTCATGAGACTAATAGACAGTAAGTCATGTGCAGGCGCACACAAAACCACACATGCACACGTCCACTGATTTTCATATGCGCACACTGTTGCTTTCACCGAACTCATCTACATACACAGGATGTCTCATACAGGGGCCGAGATTTTGATATCCTTATTTTTGTTTCTCCTTCACTCTTTCATGCCTCTCTCTCAATCTCTCTCTCTCTCTCTCTCTCTCTCTCAAGTTTGATCTGTTATTCTCAAGAGCATTACACTTTTCCTCTCCACTTCTGTTCCCACAGTTGGACAGATCACTACTGTGGTACTGTAGATGTTTAATTGGGACTGAATTTGTGACAGTTACAAAGAAAGCAAAAGCAGAATAAACTCATGTTTTGCCAACTAAACTGCGGGAGACCCAACAAAAATGCATCTGTGAATATTTGCCTTGTTGGTGAAGTAAGGTGAAGAAACCATACCAACAAAATTAGTCACATTTATACTAAACATCAACTGCGTCTTTAACATCTGAAATAACAAAATGTACATTTGAAACAAAAAGTTATTACGTTTCTCCACTGAGCCGCCATTTATTTGGACTTTATTGCAAAAGCACTTGTGTAAAACAGTTTGAGCTCTACCAGATGATTTTTGCCAGCCATACAAGGTTAGTTATTGGTTTGAAAATATTGATACATTACCAATAACATTGTAAGTGCCAGAATGGTGGCTTTTGTTTACAACATGGTTATAACATAAAAAGTAATTTTTTTATTTGCAATATTAACATATTTATCAATTTAGGCAGATGTCTGCTTTAGTACATGTGCATGTCTACTCATGATTTCACACTTTTCAATATACATTTCAACATATATTATCTCTGACATCACTAAAGAATTAAAGTGATCCTTAATAGTTAAAAGTCACATTGTACAACTTTATATTTATGTGAAGCATTTTGAAACCAGGGAATGTTCACTGTAAAGATTTATTTGCTGTCTTACATTTTTAAGGTTAACCAACTTGGATTTACAAGTTATTTCAATTTACTATCTTTTAATCTTGACTAGAGATTTGTAAAATAAAAATAAAATAAAGTTGACTTATAAAATAAAGTTGACTTACTTTAGCTAGATTTTATAAGTTATAGCAAATCATCTGTAGTCAAAATAACAGTATGTTGAAATGACTTACTAAATCCAAGTTGATTAAACTTGTTTTTTTTTTTTACAGTATTCCAGTAATTAATTATTTAATTCTTTAGGGCATCCTGATCCACTTTAATTCAGAGGCACAGAGAGAAGCCCGGCACATGCCAGGAAAAGGGCAAAGTGAGCAGGGGGTGGATGGGTTTGGATGGGATTGTTCTTGTGACAGAGGAGTGGCGGAATATTTTGCTTTTTTCCCAATGGGGTGAGTTGGGGAGGGTAATGTGGCTCGTATTTCAGCGCTCATGGGGGTCGGGGTTGGACTCACTTTTTGGGATATACTAAGATTCATAAATGCGCCAGTAGACATAAAAACCGCGGAGCTCTGACTGACGCGGTGGCTTCTGTCTGTGTCTGGCGTCGGATCCTCCCAAAAAACATCCACATCCACTTTCACATTACCGGCGAGCACAGAGCCGGGTCCTCGGCCACTTTCACCCCTAAGGACCTGCATGTCTGATCTTTAGACATGTTCAGATTAGCGGATTCACGGACTCTCCTGCTACTTGTAGCAACGCATTGCGTTTTGGTAACCCTTGTGAGATGTCAACAAGAAGATGACCGTAAGTTGGAGTTTTTCACATTGAAATTTAAAGTGTTTTGCTTAAAATTGTACGGTGTTGCCATGGTGACAGGAGAGAAAAGTTTGGAATGGATCGAGTTGACGTTGTTTTGCGCGTCTCATCTACGGAATGTGGATACATTGCGCATTTCATTAGGCTGTATGAGGCACTGTTTGCACATATCCAGGGTTTGGCCAGGTGACGCAACTTAACGCAACTAAACTAAAATGCTGCCATTATAATCAACAAAGTTGTCTACATTGTATCGCACTTGCAATGAACTTAATTGATTATATCATGAGCATTGTTGCTTGCGCGCACCGCCCAGTGTAGCCAGAGAGCGTATGTGTTAGAATAACAGATGCTGAAGCAGATGCTGATGTTGCGCGAGAGGGTAACGCACAGTGCGCTCTAGAGGTCTATAGAAACTAGTGTCTCTTATAGAAAAAAAGTTTATGGAAAGGGTTAGGTTTACATCCTTATCCAAAAAGAGATATATCCAAATGCACTCTTAAAAAGAAAGGTTCTAGAAGGGTTCTTTGCAGCTATGCCATAAAGGAACAGTTTTTGGTTCCATAAAGAACTTTCGTTCATATTTTTTTTAGTTTGTAGAACCTTTTTCCTTCACAATTAAGCTTTTGTGTAACAGGTTATGTGGATGTCAAAGGTTACCCTTATGACAATGAAGCATGATTTATTACAGTTAAAACAAAAACATGGTTACTATAGTTAAACCATGGTTACCACAAAGTAACCATGGTTACTGTAGTAAATCTATGGTTTTGCCAATGGCAATCAATGTGTCAAAACATGGTTATTTTTTTAAGGGTCACATCCCCACAAAGACCCTTTTGGGAACCTTTATGTTTTTTAATTGGAAAGTAACTGATGTTGTAGTTTTGATTTCATCTATAGGCTTGTCCATGGTTTTACTACAGTAGGCTAATCAAAGTTTAATTATGATATTTGCAGTGAAACTACAGTAACCACAAATCTACCACGGTCTCACTACAAGAAACATGGTTGTTGGTAGTAAAACTGTGATAGGCTAATACAAATAGCAATCAGTCTGCCAACAAAAATGGTTACTTTTTGGGAATGTCTGTTAAATTGCAGGGATAGAGAATAGGTTCATTGTTTTAGCATTGCAAGGACTGATCTCCAGATATAGGCCATTTATTTATCCTCAGGTGACTGTGAATGTCAGCACTGTTTCACTGAAGATTAGGAGCAAGGGTTTCCACGAGGGTTCAAACGGTGCACCATCAGCACACATGCGAAGTGTTTAAAGAGCAATAACGGTGAATAATATTTAGGGTTTAGTTCAGGGGATTTAGGAGATTTGGGTAACTGGGTTTGGTAGGTCGGTGGAATGTTGTTGAACTTACTGGTGCCAAATCCTCAGACTGGTGGCAACCTCAAGGGGGCACAAGCATCATGGTAAGGTGAAATGTGAAGTGATATACAATTTATACTGTTTGCGATTGCAAAAGCAAAATGACTGGCTTTTCGTCATGCTCTGTAGACGTTTCTCTCTTTTTTTAATAAATGAGATGTCAACTGCACTAAAAGTTTGCTTAGGCCAGCCAATATTTGGAAGTAAAGTAGATTTCCTGTATTTACAGTTTCAAATTAAACAGCAATAATTGCCCCATTCATGTAAACTGAGTCTGGGAGTCAACATCAAATTACACTTTCACATGAATGTTTAAAAAGCAAACACACCAAAGGGCTCTGTGTGTATGTGTTTGTTTGAGAGCCGTCCTTTCCGACCCACAAGGGTGTGTTTGCCCTAGTGGGCAGTGAGACCATTAGATCCAGATGGAGGGCTAGGGAGAGGGGTGTGTTTGCATAAGGCACCAGGTTGTCAATGCAGCCCTGTCTGTGTCTGAGAAAGGCCCATTCATGGCTAGCGTTGTAGATTCGGGGTTCAGTTACACACTGACTCAAGGAGCCCAAATTTTTACACTAGGGTGTCAGATATGCAAATATTAGTAGTAGTCTGTGTTGTGGTGAATGCATAATGGAAGAGTAATTATATACCACCGGATGGACTTAAACCAGAATTATGTGCATGCATGTAAAATTGTATTTTGCTATGTGACATAATTTGTGGCTGATATATGCCATATTGTGGTGCAGGACACATTGCTGGTTTAGAAAGATGTTTACTATGTATGGGAATGTGAGTTGTGTGTATGTGTGTATGTTGCTCACCTGTCTCTTAACCTCACACGTCTTCTTTCTGATGCCCCCTTCTGGTGGCTACAGAAGAAGAGTTAGGCGGTTGCATCCAAGATGGGCAGCAGTATGCAGACCGTGCTGTATGGAAGCCAGAAGCGTGCCGCGTCTGTGTGTGTGACTCAGGCTCGGTACTGTGTGACGAAGTTATCTGTGAAGACTTGACCGACTGTGCCAATCCCGTCATTTCACCCGGAGAGTGCTGTCCCATCTGCCCAGCTGAAACCGACGAGCCTATCGGTCTGCTTTCTGCTTATCTTACCTGTCCTACATCCCTGCAGCTTACTGTCTGCTTTGAGTTTTGTAAACTATAGCAGTGTCACATACCAAAAGCGTACAGCATTTGGTGATGTGATAGCATTTATGAACCCAAAGCAAACATGTACAAAGGGGAAAAAGTAACACTTCTAAGTTTTTTGTTTGTTTTAATGGGACAAATTTCATTTTTCAAGCTGTCAATGGCTAAAGTGTGTCCACTCAACCTTTGGTCCACTTCAACTGATATTCAATAGGTAGTTTGATACTGGAAATAATGTGTCATTTTTTTTTATCAATGCTACACTAAAGAAGTTTAAGATCCTGGATGTGGTGGAATATTAAACTAAACAATGTACAATTTAATTTGTAAAGTTATATAAGTTATATTATATTACATTACATTATATTATATTATATTATATTATACTTTAAATACTACAATCAAAATAAATAGGCTAGAATAAGCATGTTGCTATAAACTACCATAGGTTTAGTGAAAACTGGACTCACTTTGACCATTGACTGTTTTGGTGCCTATACGAAAAAAGCTGAAAAGTCATAATCATTTAGTGTTTGAGAATGAGAGGTCATGGCACGGCCTCTTTCAAACAGCCCAATTAGCAAAGAATTTAGAAGTGTACTTTAAGCTTTTCCATTCATGCATTTAATGTTAAACCAAACTTGACAGCTGTTCATTTTCAAACATTTGTGTTTTGCTGCTGTACAGAAGCACACAATGGCAAGATGAACATATTTATAAAAACATGTTTTCATCACAATAAGCTCTTACTGTGTTTGATTTATTATCTAATTTCCTAAGCAGCATAAAATAATGCCCTTTATATTGCTTCTAATATTAAGCTGCAACGTAATGCACTGGCTTGCTGAACATTTTTGTTTTAACCATTTAACTGGCAGATTGGGAAGAAAATGATGCAGTTTTGGTCTACTGCCTGGTGGGGCGCTGTTGAGTTAGACTTTTTGTGTAGTTGTAGAAAAGACGACCTCTTTATTAGTATTTTCAGAAAAAAAATAATGTGTTTAACTTTATCATCTTTATTTTGAGTAAGTAGGCTGATTGATGAGATAATTCTAAGGATTTTTGCTAAACATCTGACCTTTTGGTGACCTTTGGTTATTTATTAGATGCTTAAAAATGTGTTTTGCAGCACTTTTTTTTACATATTTGATTCATGTTCACAGATTGGATTTTTTCAGTGAGATGTTACTTGTTTGAATATGTGTATTGTTGTAGTATGAGAAATGATAAGTGTCTAACTGCCAAACTTTTTCTTCCTTTTATATTGTGGCCTTCATCAACAGGGTCGATTGGTGGAAAGGTGCGACTTTTGACTTTTTAACCTGACTTGTGTATTTATAACAATTATGGTCTAATAATCAATTAATGTTAGTAAATAGTTTTTATTTTATAAAATGAGTTATTTTCTTGTTCCCCCACAGGGACAGAAAGGAGAACCAGGCGATATTGCAGATGTAAGTAATTTCCTTAGACTAATTTGACCATTTTTTTTAATGCGAATATTTTTACTTTTTTGTTTAAATAATTTTTGTTTATTTGTTTAAATAGGTTGTAGGACCAAGAGGACCTGCTGGCCCAATGGTGAGATGAATTAAAAACACCTAGGCCTACATGTGGTGGTTGATTTCTGAATGATTTTCTCAACAGCAGGCTCCTCGCCACTAGGGGGCTCTGCAGAAAGTTTACTCACCTGCCTCCTTTCTTTCACATAGAGTAGATAACAATACATTTTCTAGATCTTTAACAAAGAACATTGTTTTTTTCTGCTTTTGTAGGGACCTCCAGGAGAACAGGGACAACGTGGTGAGAAAGGACCTAAGGGAGATAAGGTGAGAACTTTCTGTGGTAAATTGATGTCAGACCATATTAACAGATGCATGGGTGCACTTATATGGCAGTGAATACACACTGTCACGTGAAAAAGGCTTTAGCTAATCCCACAACCCTTATTTTCGTTTTAGCTCATATGCTCAATTTGTTTCTTTTATTACCCTTAGGGAAATGTCGGACCTAGAGGAAGAGATGGCGAACCTGGTACACCTGGTAACCCAGGACCCCCTGGACCACCCGGGCCACCAGGACCTAATGGTCCAGTTGGACTTGGAGGAGTATGTTTCTTATCAAAGTATTTTAATGTTTGAGTAACTGCCTTTTGGTGGGTTATTACAAATTTGTGTTTTGTGTCTGTGTGCAGAACTTTGCTGCTCAGATGTCTGGTGGATTTGATGAGAAGTCCGGGGGTGCTAATTTGGGTGTGATGCAGGGACCAATGGTGAGGAAAAACTGCAGCATTATTCAGATGAAGAAATGTATCATATCTAGTCCATGTTTTGAGCCTCTTATATAGGCTAATACCTGATATAGACAATTATCATATTAGACACAGTAATTATTTGTTTTCAATTTAAATGTACTTTATTGCCACGATTCAGTCTACTCACAGTATCCCAAAGCATTATACATAGAACATACACTAATGGAATTTAAATATGAAGATGAATGGTGAAAAATTAAACACATAGATCATTTGTTAGGTCTGCCCCCTTGTGGAATACTCCGAAAGTACACATTTTATTTCACTTAACAAAGTTTCAGAATTTAGGATAAGTCCTACATTAACAAATCAGCAGGTATGCATCTAAAAATGTGTATGACTTTCAGGTGAAAAAAGCTTTTATTTAAAGATCAAATCTGAAACACACAAGAACATGAATTAAAAGTAATACTCTTTTTTGTTTATTATATTTATGCCCCCTACTGTTAAATAGTCACACTAAACACTTTTATATAACACCTGTTTCCTGTAGGTTACAAGATTACAGTACTTTACAGATTATAGAAACTTTGTAACGTATAAAAATATACTCAGTTACTTCACTTTCAGTATGTTATACTATACTATACTCACAGATATTAAAATAACACAAAATCTAGACAATAACTGGGGATAATAACACTGTCATGCTGTTTTGATGTACCTTAATCAAAGTGGCTGACATTTATTTGTTTCTACAGGGTCCAATGGGCCCCCGTGGACCTCCTGGCCCCTCTGGAGCACCTGTAAGTAATTGCAAAAAGTGGCATACTTGCTCCAATATAACCAAATATGGTCAAATACAACTGATTATTTTATTTAAAAAAGCAATCGCTGATGAGAAAGATATGATTAATCCGTAAGCTCCCACAAACGCCAACCTCACACTGTCATCTGTTCTATTCCAGGGCCCACAAGGTTTCCCTGGCAACCCTGGAGAGACTGGCGAACCCGGCCCTGCTGTGAGTGCCCTACATTTTTGTCCAAATGAATCTGCCAGTTTGAAGGATATGCCTACATATGTGACATTTACAGTATATGCCCACATACATACTCACACGGCCCACACACATGACACTTTCATGTCCTACATAGACACTGAGTTGGCTTTACAGTCAAGGTTGAATGCATCGGCTAGGACACTGTTTAACTGAATTATTGTGTTACTTTAGGGTGCCCTTGGACCCCGTGGACCAGCTGGACCACCTGGAAAACCTGGAAGCGATGTAAGTATAGGTTGATATATTTAACATATAACTAACAATGCATTTTTACAGATGTTGTACTAATCACAGGCCTCTTTCCTTTCAGGGTGAATCTGGTAAGCCTGGTAAATCTGGTGAGCGTGGACCTACAGGACCTCAGGTAAAACAAAGACTTTTTGTTGGTCAAATGAGACCCAGTCTTTGAAAACCCAGGTAAAGTCATTTTTTGGTGATTTACTAAGTTCCACCATAAAAACATCCCACATGATGTAAAGAACAATATAACATATCTTAGTATTGACTGAGTAAGGCCATGTCAAAGATTGAAATCAATGATTGAAATCAAACGTGGGGCTTCTAATCTCATAATTGGATTATGAGACCTAAACCTGGATTTCACAGACAGGGTCACATATTTGGCACAGCACTTGTTGTGGTCATATAGTAAAATATAAATAAAAGCATCATAATTAAAAAGAATGAATTAAATGTGTTGTAAATGATTTGTTTGATAGGGAGCTCGTGGATTCCCTGGAACTCCCGGCCTTCCTGGCATCAAGGGACACAGAGTGAGTATAAGCTGAGACTGGCGTTGTGTAATTTTTTCTTGTGTTTGTTTTTTGTAAATAAATACACATATCTAACCATTGAACATGTTTGTAGGGACACCCAGGTCTTGATGGAGCTAAAGGAGAGAGTGGAGCTGCAGGTGCTAAGGTACAGTCAAACTCAAGCCAAAATGGCAGAAATACAAATACATTGTCAAACAAATCTAAGCAAACAATATTTGGTAAAATAATATTTAAAAATGTACTGACAGAAAAGCTAATAAGATGCATGGTTCATCAGAAATCCAGCATCACACTAAATATTCCTAGTATCACTTATTTATATCACATACAGTATTTAGATAATACATATGTTAGAAATGTATTGAGTTGAAATGTAAAAGTAGTTCACATTTTGATCACATGACTTAGATCAACTGTAGAAACATAAGCTCAAATTATCAAAATAGTATCACAGTTTGTTACTTCAATTAGAGATCTCTGTGTATCAGACATATTTCTGTTTATCTCTCTGATCATCTTCATTGACCTCTGTTTGGTCTCTCCTTTCAGGGTGAAACAGGTTCTGCCGGTGAGAATGGTTCTCCTGGACCAATGGTGAGTAACTACAGAAGCCATTGTTAGCCAACATCATCAGATTATGACCATATTACCTGCATCATCTGTTTTATGGAAATACAAACGTATTTTGAACCTGGTGAAATTCACCCAACTCTCTCCCTCCCAATTATCAGGGTCCACGTGGTCTGCCCGGTGAGAGGGGTCGTTCTGGAGCCCCTGGTTCTGCTGTAAGTGCAAACTCATATTTTAGTCTTATTTTACAATACTACGTCCCAGTTATGCATATTTTATAAGGTTCACAAAAAAAGAATTAGTTTGTCCCAAATGTTGAAATGAGTTTCCTTGAAGTACCTTGAGGTCTACTACTCATGCACATACTAACAGCTAACTCAATGTGAACGATTAGTTGTGCTACACTGAATTAATTCATTGGTATAGTAAACCTCACATAAGAATACATGAATGAAGAAATGCTTAAATGCAAGGAGTTGAATTTTGATGTGTGTGACACAATGTGAATCAAGGCAACAACAACCACTTCCTGTCTGTGTTTGTATGTCCCAGGACTTGCATAACATTACTACTAATAATACTACTAAAATGTGTATACTTTTTATACTATACTGTATACTATATCACAAAACAAATACATAGGGCATACAGTAGTGATCATGTGAGTGTGACACACAGTATTGTTGTTGTTTTGTTATATATTATGTTATGCTATGTATAATAAAAGCTGATAGTTGGCTTAATCTATAATGCTTGTTCTCATGACTGTCCACAGGGTGCCCGTGGTAATGATGGTCTGCCTGGTCCTGCTGGTCCTCCTGTAAGTCAACTTCTCACATACTACCTTTAAGCATTTAGCAGATTAGCTTTTATCCAAAATATGAGACAAACAGCAAAGCCATTAATTTTAGGGAGGCAATAATGTAACAAGTACTAAGCAAAGTTACTTTCATCTTACAAAGTTTCAGCATTTCATAGAGAAAGACTTTACTTTAAGTCCATATGATTTTAAAATAGCGTAAAATTAATTTTGTTTTAAAGGCTTTAGTCAACCAATAGTAAACCAGTATTGTTTTTCATTGGCTGCTATTGATATCTAAGGTTGCTGTTGGAGGGGTTTATGCCAATGTACAGTATATAAGTTGGTGGGCATTGCGCTAGTAGCGCAAAAAATATCAAAAATACCTGAATGTAAATATAAACATTATAAATGTACAAAGCTGTAGGTATAGTTAAGCAAGTTAATAAGCTACCAAAGAAGAAGTAACTAATCAAAGAAGCTGGTGCGCATATATGTTGGTCTATCCCTCAATATCTCATATGTTTCTGCATAACAATAAATAAATCTGTAGTTGTTTAATGTTCGTGATGTAATAAGCATCTCTCTAATCATTTGTTGACGTGTGTTGTTTTCAGGGCCCTGTTGGTACAGCTGGTGCTCCAGGTTTCCCAGGATCCCCTGGTTCCAAGGTAAAATATTTCTCCTTTGCAGCAGAAACATTGACATTTTAATTAGATATTTTAATGGGATAAAACTTCAGTGGACTGATATGATCTCCACTTCTGCAGGGAGAAGCTGGTCCCACTGGAGCTCGCGGACCCGAGGGTGCACAAGGACAACGTGGAGAGGCTGGTGCACCTGGATCACCTGGACCCGCTGGTGCTTCTGTGAGTATAATTGCTGGTATTCCTAGTATATCTTTGTTTTTTATTATCACATACTGTAATATACTGTAATTTCATAGTGGTAATCATAGTGATTTCTGTCACATTATACAGGGTAACCCCGGTACTGATGGTATTCCAGGAGCCAAAGGGTCTGCTGTGAGTATATCTTCCTACATCTTTACAAATAACAACAAAATTACATCCACAGAGATACTTTGGTTGATTTAACATCAATATTGCAATAAATCTCTTGCAAATATACTTAACTACTTTGTTTACACCTGCAGGGAGCCGCTGGTATTGCAGGTGCACCAGGTTTCCCAGGACCACGTGGCCCACCAGGACCTCAAGGAGCCACCGGACCTCTTGGGCCTAAAGGCCAATCTGTACGTAATCATGTTCAGAACCAATTCAATAAAACGTCCCAGACATCTACTAATAACTACTTTTATATAATTGTACTAAATAATGCCATTTATTTGTACTGCATCTTAAGGTAAATTGTACTGTATTAAAAACATTGTTTTATTTCTACAGGGAGATCCTGGCATCCCAGGATTTAAAGGCGAGTCTGGACCCAAGGGAGAGCGTGTAAGTCATATATCCCAGCTGTAATTTTCAGACTATTTTGTTCATCTATTTGTATTATTGGTCATCACATTTATATGAAGTATTCTGGCAATCTTATGTCTTTTCTACATCTTACATAGGGTGTTGCTGGACCTCAAGGTGCTCCTGGGCCCTCAGGAGAGGAAGGCAAGAGAGGTCCCAGAGGAGAACCTGGATCTGCTGGACCTCTTGGACCTCCTGGAGAAAGAGTAAATTACATACTCTTGTATTTTACTCTGCGAATTATTAAGTATAATAATAAATAAAAATCTTAATACATGCTATATATGCTCTTGTTTTTATAGGGAGCTCCAGGTAACCGTGGATTCCCTGGTCAGGATGGTCTAGCTGGAGCAAAGGTTAGTAAAACATTACATGATTTATATATGTTTAGACTTAATTGGTAAATAAAAAAAATTGTAACTCAACATGGATGATTTCTCATTGCCCCTGTACTCAAATGTTCTTCACTGTGACAGGGTGCACCTGGTGACCGTGGTGTTCCTGGTGTGACCGGACCAAAAGGTTCAACCGGAGATCCTGGCCGCACAGGCGAGCCTGGTCTTCCTGGAGCTAGAGTGAGTAATTATGGGATTTACTTGAAAAATGATTGTTTAGGTAATGTCTTATTCATGACTGTAATGATGCAATAACAGACATTGTGTGATGTTCAGGATGTGATATACATATAGTTTCATGAGGTTTTTAAAATTGGTGTACATTCTCCTAACAGGGTCTCACTGGACGTCCTGGTGATGCTGGAGCCCAAGGAAAAGTTGGACCAACTGTGAGTATCTCTACAATTTGAGTCATGCTAAACCCCTCACAATGAATTCCCATAAAGCAAATGTTTCACTTGTCACTCTGAGAGAAAGCATCATTAATATGTTTGATTTGTTGTAGGGAGCCCCTGGTGAAGATGGACGACCTGGTCCTCCTGGACCTCTGGGAGCTCGCGGTCAGCCCGGTGTGATGGGTTTCCCTGGTCCCAAAGGATCTAATGTATGATGCAGTTAAAATAGATTTATATTCTCATCCATTAATGTTAAAGTTTGTGTATGTTTGTGAACGTCATGAGTCATATTTCATTTCCACAGGGTGAACCTGGAAAACCTGGAGAAAAAGGTCTTATTGGACGCACTGGTCTTAGAGTAAGTCATCAGCTGAGCATGTCCAGCCTAATCTTATTTGGATTGCCATTTTAAATGATTTTATTCGTACTGGATATTATATTAAAATGTATCTCCTCATCCTTTTCCATTAGGGTTTGCCTGGTAAAGATGGAGAGACTGGACCTACTGGTCCACCTGGTCCTGCTGTGAGTATTACTGCACATCATTACCCACAATGCCTTATGACTTACATTTTGGCATCCAGTCAGTAGTGTTAATATCCCATTTACTATTTGCTAACATTGGTTTTAATGTCATTTTTAGGGTGTTGCTGGTGAGAGAGGAGAGCAGGGTCAGCCTGGTCCTTCTGGCTTCCAGGTACATTTCTAATTTTATATATTCTGTATGAGCATGGTGAAAGCGCTATTCAGTTCTATTACTGTGGCCCAAAATGGAATCAGAAATGAAAGTGAAATTATGAATTTCAGGAGATTGTGTTGAAAATATTACTTTGTTTCTGCACAGGGTCTGCCAGGTCCCACAGGGGCACCCGGAGAGCCCGGTAAACCAGGTGACCAGGTAGGAATTACTTCAGATCAGCCTACTTCATGAGTGCTCCTGTGACATCATTAGTGACCAATTTATCCTATCTGTAAGGTAATTTTTCCATTGCCTTCTCTGTAGGGTCTTCCTGGAGAGGGTGGAGCTGTAGGCGCTGTTGGACCAAGAGTGAGTTGCTGCCTTCAACCAATAAAAAAATTGCACTTTTTTAAATGACACTGCATCAAATTTTGCTTGTGCATCTTATAGGGTGAACGTGGTTTCCCTGGTGAGAGAGGAGGTGCTGGCCCTCAAGGTCTTCAGGGACCCAGGGGACTTCCAGGAACACCCGGAACTGATGGACCTAAGGTGATACATTGCATTCGCCAATGATGCCAAATCTCCCATCCTCCTTTATTCTCTACTTCTGAAAAAATGAGAAATGTCTCCTAAAAGAGCCACATGGCTGCAGTTCATCTTATAGATATGAAACAATTGTTTTCATCAGGGTGCAATTGGACCAGCTGGAGCTTCCGGTGCTCAGGGTCCTCCTGGTCTCCAGGGAATGCCTGGTGAGAGAGGAACAGTTGGTATCCCTGGAGCTAAAGGTGACAGAGTAAGTGTTTTCAGTCATCTGTTCTCTATGTTACTACATCAATCTCAGGCCTTGTGCAATACTACTATTGTACACTTTATTCAATGATGGATCATCTCTTTCACTAGGGTGACAGTGGAGAGAAAGGACCTGAAGGTGCTCCCGGCAAAGATGGCACAAGAGTATGTTCTCAACACAAATACAGAAAACCTATGTTCTAAAGTCAAGAAAATGTTTGCCTGGTTTCTTACTTATCATATGATTGTCTTATTAGGGCTTGACTGGTCCTATTGGTCCACCTGGTCCTTCTGGTCCCAATGGTGCAAAGGTGAATGTCCAATCCCTACTGTGTTCTGACACTCATAGTTACATGACAAAATATTAATGCTTATGTTTCATTCTCTGCTCTTTTCCTTCTCTTACAGGGTGAAACTGGTGGTATTGGCCCAATTGGTTCTCCTGGTTCTCGTGGCGCTCCTGTAAGTATGATTAAATATGATTTACAGATACTACATTACATTTAAGATAGAGAGCCTATAACTTGATTTTCTTAATCATCTCACTCCTAATCTCCTTATTATTTCAGGGTGACCGTGGTGAGGTTGGTCCACCTGGACCTGCTGGATTTGCCGGACCTCCTGTAAGTAGAACTATTACACAGTAAACCCAACAAGTTTAAAGTTATCTACACTCACCCAAAGGATTATTAGGAACACCAGTTCAATTTCTCATTAATGCAATGGTGTTATGGTGTGGAGGATGTTTTCTTGGCACACTTAAGGCCCCTTAGTGCCAATTGGGCATCGTTCAAATGCCACGGCCTACCTGAGCATTGTTTCTGACCATGTCCATCCCTTTATGACCACCATGTATCCATCCTCTGATGGCTACTTCCAGCAGGATAATGCACCATGTCACAAAGCTCGAATCATTTCAAATTGGTTTCTTGAACATGACAATGAGTTCACTGTACTAAAATGGCCCCCACAGTCACCAAATCTCAACCCAATAGAGCATCTTTGGGATGTGGTGGAACGGGAGCTTCAGAAATAAATTTGAATTTAATCTATATTGAATATATCTCAATAGTGCTGAAAAACACAATAATTTATAGTTTCAGTGTACAAAAATCTATAATGCTAAAATAAATAGCAATGTCTATGAATGCCCCTGCAGTGAATCACTATGAGAATTGTTTTTGAGGAATGATGGATTTTGATTCCAACCTTTCGCCTCTCCTCAGGGTGCTGATGGCCAGCCTGGACTGAAGGGAGAGCATGGTGAGTCAGGACAGAAAGGTGATGCTGGATCTCCCGGACCTCAGGGACCATCAGGAGCACCTGGTCCAGTAGTAAGTGTCTTTGCATCACTAGCTCATCATTAACCAAGGCTGATATTCTTAATTGTTACAGCTTTACATTGTAGAAAACTTGTTTTGCAATAGACTTCACAACTTAATAATAATTCACTATGTAATAATGGACTTAGCGTCCATATAGTCTCAAAAAAGTATATAGCTTTAAGTAGATGATTCAATGAGAACAATAACATTTTTAATAAGGTATTCTATAAAAGTAATAATTTTTCAGTTTTCTGTGATTTATTTTTCAACGTTGTTAAAAAGTGCCTTATAAATAAATTTGAATCAAACTGAGGAAAAATTCTGTGTTCACTGCTTATTTTTAGGGCCCAACTGGTATTACAGGACCTAAAGGAGCACGTGGAGCCCAAGGAGCCCCTGTGAGTATCTTAATAATTCAACTACCCCACTGAAAAAATCCAGCTAAGACCAGCATAAGATGGTGAGCGGGTTTTAGCTGGTCTCCCAACTTGGTTTTAGCTGGTATTGCTGATGTAGCAAGCTGGTCTAGCTGTGTTTTGGTCACAGTTTAAGCTGGTCTAGCTGGAAGACCAGCTGACCCACCAGCTTTGCCAGACTGGGGAGACCATCTTAAACCAGCTACCAGCTTATGCTGGTCTTAGGTGGATTTTCCGATACGGTCCTAAATTATTATTTTACAGTTAGTATGCAGTCCAATATTATGCATTTCTTTGTTGCTTTCATATTGAAAATACTTGTTAATATCATATTACAATTTCCTCAACTGTCATACTCATTTACTTGATTTATAAGATTAGCAATAACAATTTTGTGTATTCTAGGGTGCCACTGGTTTCCCAGGAGCTGCAGGAAGAGTTGGACCACCTGGCCCCAATGTAAGTCTCTTGATCATCTCTTTGTTATTATTATTTTGTTCAATGTATACAACTTACGAAACGCTAAATGTTTCTTTATCTGTCATTCATTCTCTTTCATTCACATATTTCCTTTTCAGGGTAACCCTGGTGGTGTTGGTCCAGCAGGTCCTGCTGGTAAGGATGGTCCTAAGGGAGTTCGCGGTGATGCTGGTCCACCTGGAAGACCTGGAGATGCTGGACTGCGTGGACCTCCTGGTCTGTCTGGAGAGAAGGGAGCGCCTGGAGAGGATGGTCGTCTTGTAAGACTCAGATTTATTAATACCTATTTTATTATTGCCATTTTATTTACAAGCAAATTCCAAACCTTCTTTTTTTAATATTTCCTTGTCCATATGTAGGGTCCTGATGGTCCTCCTGGTCCTTCTGGTCTTGCTGGTCAGCGTGGTATTGTTGGTCTACCTGGTCAGCGTGGTGAAAGAGGTTTCCCAGGACTTCCAGGACCCTCTGTGAGTATTCAAACCCAGTGGAAATATAGATGTCCCCCAACCTCCAACAAATCATTGATAAAGGCTTACATTTTGAATTTGAGTTATCAGATAGGATTAAGAATCGATACTAAAATTCCTTAAAAGGGCCACCCACATATTTTAACTTGCTCATATCTAAATAGTTTTTTTACAAAAAATATGTTTCATTTCCTGAATTGAAAATGTTGAACTGGAATATCCCTGCTTCCAAACCATCTTAACCAGCAAGACTTTGGTGGTCTATAAGCTTAACTACACAGTCCAATGCTGGTCAACCAGCTTAACTGGCTACAGTAAATATTGATGGTGTACATCATGGCTATGCCATGTCCACCATTTTTAGACTATCACCAGTATACCATAACCCATCCTGGACTCTTTCAATTTAGGGATAGCAGGAATATCTGAATATCTTATAGTGATGAAATGTGGTGCTAAATTGACATTAAAGATTAAAAAACACCAAAATCTGATTTGTACCACAGGGTGAGCCTGGCAAACAGGGAGCTTCTGGTTCCAGTGGTGACCGTGGACCTCCTGGTCCTGTCGGACCCCCTGGAATTACTGGACCTGCTGGAGAACCTGGACGTGAGGTGAAGAACGCATAGATAAATTACAATGAATTAGACTTTTGGGTTTTGAAAAGTTTTACAGTACAAACTCACCATGTTCATCCATTCTGTTTCTCTTTAGGGTAATACTGGAGCTGATGGTCCACCTGGTAGAGATGGGGCTGCCGGTGCGAAGGTGAGTAACCAAACTCTTATATCATTACCTTTCGTGGTCATCTATGTTTTTAAATTACAAAGCAGTTGTAGATTATTAACATTACTCAAGAATTACTCTGATGTGATTATAAATGTAATGAATTTTCAACTTACTGAAAAAATGTTATGTTTTGTTCTTTTTAGGGTGAGCGTGGTAACACTGGCCCAGTAGGTGCTCCTGGAGCTCCTGGCGCCCCTGGTGCTCCTGGTTCCGTTGGCCCAATCGGAAAGCAGGGAGACAGAGGAGAGAATGTGAGTACTTCAGCTACTGTCCTTTAATCTCATAATAACTCATATAATATACACAATGAGGATCTACTGGATGCAATAAAAGGTCTGGAAAAATGCATGATAGCAGTAGCATGTTCCTCACTGTTAGTCCCACCATTATTTAATAACCAAATACACAATGTTGACACCCATTCTCAGGTTTACCTGATTTCTACCAATCACATCACTTAAACAAGCAAGATATCCTTATGAAGATTTAAAGGCCGGAGCTAAAGAGCAATAGCAATGTTCACACATCAGGTTATTTGTTTTTATATTTACCACTTTTCTATTCTAAAGGGACCTCAAGGACCCGCTGGAGCCCCAGGACCTGCTGGAGCTAGAGGCATGGTTGTAAGTACATTTTGTGAAGAGAACAGAAAGCTTTATTGCACAGACTGTATAGAGGATTTCATCTTGATTTTTTTTTCAAGATGTCCAGCTTGCATTTAATAGAAAGCTAAATGTTTCTTTTTTCTAAATGCACAAAATAGGGACCCCAAGGACCTCGTGGTGATAAGGGTGAGGCAGGAGAAGTTGGAGAAAGAGGATTGAAAGGACACAGAGGATTCACTGGTCTGCAGGGTCTTCCTGGACCTCCTGTAAGTCTTTTCTTTTAGTCCTACATAAAGGCAATTTAGATAGGAGATTTCTTAACACGGGTACTTTTGTCTTTCATTAAAGGGTTCTTCTGGAGACCAGGGGCCTGCTGGACCTGCTGGACCAAGTGGCGCTAAGGTAAGTGCCTGCCTTGTTTTAAAAGTTCTCAAATTTAAGTAGTAAAGGTATTAATATACACGATACAGAAATAGATGGATTACTAAGGTGCTGTTTAATAACACACAATACTATGTGTATAGGGACCTGCTGGACCTGCTGGACCATCTGGTAAGGATGGTGCTAATGGTCAGCCGGGACCTATTGGACCACCTGGACCTCGTGGACGTTCTGGAGAATCTGGCCCTGCTGTGAGTACAGCCTACAGTCTGAATCAAAAGAGCTCACAAATATTATATATTTATTGTATACACCCCCAAATTATAAACCATATGACTACAAAAATGTGTAGAAATCACATGATCTGTTTTTTTAAGTGAAAAATAATTCATATTTTCCTTTTTTTTCCACATTAGGGTCCCCCTGGTAACCCCGGACCCCCTGGTCTTCCCGGACCCCCAGGCCCTGGCATTGACATGTCTGCCTTTGCTGGCTTGGGCCATACCGAAAAGGGACCTGATCCCCTGCGATACATGCGTGCTGACGAGGCTTCCAGCTCTCTTAGAAACCATGATGTAGAAGTGGATGCCACCCTGAAGTCTATCAACAACCAGATGGAGGGCATCCGCAGCCCTGATGGCTCCCGCAAGAACCCTGCACGTAGCTGCCGAGACCTGAAGCTTTGCTACCCTGAATTGAAGAGCGGTACGAAAACAGGAGATGTTAATATACACCGTGACTAAGCATCTTAATGCTTTATAGTACTTTACAGAATCTATGATATTGATTTACTCACATTACTCTCTAAAGTATGGTTGTTTTAACTCGGTCTTTAGGTGATTACTGGGTAGATCCCAATCTTGGTAGCACTGCTGATGCCATCAAAGTTTACTGCAACTTGGAGACCGGTGAGACCTGCGTGAAGCCCAGCACTCCCAAAATCCCACGCAAGAACTGGTGGAGCAGCAAGAGCAAGACGAATAAGCACGTTTGGTTCGGCGAGAGCATGAACGGCGGATTCCACGTGAGTAACGATGAATGAGATTTTCATTTAAAAATGATGAACAGACCAAAAGAGATTGCAAATTAGCACCAGGCCAACCTAACAAGAATTATAAAAGAAATGTGTTCAAAAGCCCCACAACAAGAAACATCAGGATTTGATTATCCACAGCTGGTCATTGACATCCTGTAGTTGGATCACAGCTGGTTTAGGGAGCTGTTCATGGTTCTGATTCTCTGTTTGTCCATGGTCCTGAAAATATATGTATCATCCAAACATAAACCAGTTAACACAAGGAGACATAATTTCGGGAACTGTGCTGAATTATGCTGCCTCTATCTGTCTAATGTTACGGTTCTGATTTCTCCAAAAAAGTTTTAATGAGCAAGTCTATAAATAAAATCTTTTCTCATTTTTTGTTACAGTTCAGTTATGCTGAAAATGGCCAGACTACCACCGCCATCATCCAGATGAACTTCCTGAGGCTGCTGTCTACCGAGGCCACTCAGACCATCACCTACCACTGCAAGAACAGCATTGCTTACATGGACCAAGCCACAGGCAACCTTAAGAAGGCTCTTCTGCTGCAGGGATCCAACGATGTGGAGATCAGAGCAGAGGGCAACAGCCGCTTTACCTATGGCGTGCTGGAGGATGGCTGCAAGGTAAGCCAGATAATATACAGTATTATACTCTTTGAGTGTGACCCTGCATGTGACAACCCAGCTAAAATCATTGCTTTACTATTTTTAAAATAAAAGCATCTTACATAAAGACGTTGGTCACGTCAAAGATTAAAATCAATGTGAAATCAATGATTAAAATCAAACTTTAATGCTCATAATTAGATTATGAGACTTTATCCTGAATATCACAGACCGGGTCACAAATCTCGGTTAGACATTTATAAAATAAACAGTAAAAGTACTTTATCACTTACATGGATTTTTCTGCTTTGTGTTATAGAAGCACACAGGTCAGTGGGCCAAGACTGTGATCGAGTACAAAACTCAGAAGACATCCAGGCTGCCCATCGTGGACATTGCTCCTATGGACATCGGAGGAGAGAATCAGGAGTTTGGAGTGGACATTGGTGCAGTCTGCTTCTTGTAAAGCAAATAAAACATATGTGGATTATGAGATAAGACATGGAAGAATACCAATGAGGAGCAATAACTGTGAGGATGCAATACACATTCCAAATCATGAAATATGGAAGAAATTATTTTTTTCTCTAAAACGCAAAAAGTTGTGCTGTCCATGTTTAGCGCCCAGGAAACCCGCGCTAAACAGGATTGTCCCAAATGGTCCCTCCCTCTGAAATCCAGCCATGTTTCCCACGAGCCCTCAGTGCCTCCTCCTGATGGGAGCCAAGAGGGGGACGAAACGAGCAAGAGATGAAACAAAAGACTGAAACATGGCTTGATGTCATCACATTTTGCAGGGGTGGGCGGGTGATGCTGTACAGCGTTATGGCTGGATACCACAGTAGCCCTCCCGCTAAAGAAGAAGGCCACGCCCAGTTCCACTTCACCCCTCCCTCTGCCTCTTGACTGTGACTCAGAAGAAACATCACACTATGCAAGATTTTGTGAATGTTAAACCTGAGGAGGGAATAAGTTAATATTTACTGTGTATAATAACAAAAATCTCGATTCAGTTGTTGTAAAAGTCTGTATTGAAGCAGCCAGATTTATATATTTTCACAATTATATGTGTTTGTGTGTAAGCATGTGCCTATTCACACCAACATTATTTTGGGGGAAGTGCAGTTTCATTTCTTTTTTCTTTCTTTTTTCCTTATTCTGTACCTCGGTATTCTTCCCTTGGTTGCCCAAAAAAGTAAGTTTTGGACCCTAAGAGCAAACGAAAAAAAATCTAATAAATTTGGAAACGATTTCTATTTTTGTTTAATTGCATGATCTTTTTAAAGAAAAGCTACCTCACACAGGAAAAACGGAAGTTAAAATCTGGATTTGAACAGAAGCAGCCTGGGGTTCGAAAATTGTCAGGATAATGCCCCGGCATTGCTCAGTCCATCTTCAGAAGGTGCTATTAGTTTCCATCTCTTAGACAGTATTCCCAGACCATCCCACTCCCTAACTAGCCTCATTCGACACACACAGCCTGCTCAGAGGATGCGGAATCACACGGGATTAACAAAAGACAGAGGGACTCTTTTGGGATTGCCGGAATTTTGCTCCCAAAGCATTTCCGTAGCACTGAGCAGGATGTGTGTGTGTGTGAGGGTGTGTATATTTTTGTTATATTAATATTATTATGATCTTTTTGTTTGTTCTCTCTTTTTGGTTCTGGTTTTGTTACGATTTTAATTAATGTAAATTGAAAATAAAGGAAGAAACAAGGAATTATGAAGTCAGATATTAATTGTGTTTAAATCATTATTACCCCCAATAACTTTAAGCCAAACTATAGTTTTCTCTATCTCTGTATGTGTGTGTGTGTGTGTGTGTGTGTGTGTGTGTGTGTGTGTGTGTGCGTGCGTGCGTGCGTGCGTGCGTGCGTGCGTGCGTGCGTGCGTGCGTGCGTGAATTTGCTAAGATAAAAGCCTCCAAGAACAGGTATCAGACAAAGAGGCTTACATAATATGCTTGCTCAGAGAACAGCTTCTAGAAAAGCAAAGAAGAGAGCATTAACCCCAAAAACAACAGCATGAAAGTGAACAGATATTTACTATAAACTACAAGGGCTTTCAGGAAATTGACACGTTTGAGTATCATATGTTATAGCTTTTAAAAATATCTGTAAAAAGCTAAGCTATAAAAGTGCTGTTTCTAAAAGACCCATAAAACCTTTCTATTGGTTCTGGAAACAAAAAGAGTTGCTTTGAACCAAAGGTTCTTGTGGGTTAGAGCAACAGGTTAGAGCATGGTGCTAGCAACATCAGGGTAATTGGTTCAACTTCCAGTAACAAACCATATAGCCAACATGCACTAAAAACATCTACCAAATGTGTAACAGATTTAGCTGTCAGATGAGACCGAGTGCTATCATTCGAAGTAGTATGTTGAGTGCCATGGTCCCCACCAACAAAATAAGTATAACAAAGTGAAGAATGAAACTTGAGCATTTTCTATTGAAAGGACAGCCTAGCATTTTACTAAATTAATATAGGCATACACTCTCAGAAAAAAAGGTACATGAGGGTGCAAAAGTTGGGACTGGGATGGTACCTTTTCAAAAAGTACACTACTAAATGGTACATATTAGGACCTTTTATAAAGCTACCCTCCCAGTGACAACTTTTGTACCTTTTTCTGAGAGAATTTCACATTTTTTTTAAAGAATTTAAATAAATCTTTGGTGTCCACAGAGTACGTATGAAGTTCTAGCTCAAAATACCATATATATAATTTATTATAGCATGTACAATTGCCACGTTGTAGGTGTGAGAAAAGGTGTGTCCTTTTAAATGCAAATGAGTTGATCGATGCACTAATGGCAGTGCTGTGGTTGGAGACTGCAGATTAAGGGGGTGGTATAATCCCCTTTTGACATCACAGGGGGGCCAAATTTTAATTACCTATTTTTTCACATGCTTACAGAGAATAGTTTACCAAAACTAAATGTTCTAAGTCGATATAAGCACTGGGGACCCAATTACTAAAATGCATCAATAATCATTCTCATAGCAAGCATTCTTAAAACAAGCAGCAATTATCTTAATGAAAAGCACACATCAGATCAGATGACAAACAAAAAATTTGTCTTAAGTAGTATACACAAATATTTATATTTGCATATAGGTTTCTAAATAAGCAGGAACAGTCTTTTCTTCATACACATATTCTTATAGATACAACTTTATTGTCATTGCATAATACAGGTACACAGCAATGAATGGGTGAACACAGTGCAATACACACGTTTAGAAACTGGAGCATATTGTACATTACAATTCGTATTCTATAATTATTCTGTTCGTATAATTCATCCTCTGCATCACCATCGGTTCAACCATGTGGTCCTTTATTTTTTTAGGATAGGATGTAAATAAAAGGTGCATCCCAATTCAGGTGCTGCGTCCTTATTTTTTTATTGAACAATTGACAGTAATATAAATACTACAGCAGTGTATCCAAATATAAACTGTCAGAAAAACGAAAAACGATGGAAAACGATGTCATACAAAAAGATGAAATAATTACATGCCTTTAGAATCTGACAGGCTTTCTGTTTTTTTAAGGTAACAATATGAGTTCAACATCGTGCATTATTTCTTCTTTAACTACTGTAAAGCATGGTTTTCGACCAGAGAATTTACACTGAAGTATATGGAATTTAGGTTTTGTGAATATTTTCAACAATGAAGTCGAGTAACCATGTCGTTCATTATTCCATGCTTTCCAAACGTGAGCGTCCGGAAACCTCGTGACCTCAATTCAACCAATCACAAGCGCCACCGCGCTCACTAGGAAATCCACATTGGGAGCGTCGCTGTTGAATACAACAGCAGAGAGCCAGAGCAGGCACGACCATCTGTGAGGCAGACTGAAGCGGGCATATCACCATTTCTCGCAGGGTGACCCTCACTGTGTTGTGGGAAGAGATGGTCCTGTCGTCGGGGTTGACATAACTGTTAAAGGTATTGTTTTTTTGAGCTTTTGGCTATAGTTTTTTTTTTAAATAAGAGACAAAAACGCGCTGTTCAGGTTACATAACGCTCGCCGGTGACCTAATTTCACTCATTTGTTTTCCCCGTAAATGTTCACGTGTTTCTCTGTTTTGTCTTTGTTTTTCTTCAACGAATAACTCTTTTTAGTGTTAGTAAACAGATACCAACATAGATAGGGTGTAGAAATGTGGCCATTTTTGCTGAGTAGTCGAATAGTTTCACCTACTTGGAATTGACCTAATTTCTACTTCAGTATGCTTGGGTGGCTGTAGGGCACTGCACTTTAATACACAAGCACGTATTTACAGTTCCACCCCTTCTTTACAATGCATTTCATTTATAGTATTCCAGTCATTATGGTTTCTGTTTGTTTGAAGAGTTTAAATGGGTTTAACGTTAGATGTACAATATAACTACAAACAGGGCTGATTTGTAAAAGCATTTTATAAGGATACACATTATAACTGGCTGGTACATATACACACACACACTACATTTTTAAGTAGGACGTGGTGAGCGGTTCTAACTGTGATATTGTATTCATATTGTATGTAATTGAAAGTAATTTATTGTATATATTTAATCTACTTATTTAATCTAGTATGTCAGAATCGCCTCTCATTTACTACAGACGGCAAAACTCTGAGTCAGATTCTGCAGAAGCCAAAATGAATCTTCGAAAATGACTGCTCAGATTGACAGGGTTTGAGGCCAGATTTGGATGGTTTCTTCGTCACGATGATGAGGAAACAAAAAATGACAGCTGAATCATTCAAAACAATTCTGCTTGAAAACTAAGACTCAAATGTATACATAGGTATGGTTTTCTGAGCAAAAACCTATAGAACAGTGTAGAAAAGCAGTGCTTTAACCCTTGTGCCTTGTTCCAATTCACTACCCTTTTGTGTTGTTAGCGGCCAAAAAAGGCCACTAAATTAAACGGCTGTAAAAATGTATCAGATTAATATTTTTTTCAATTTTTTTTGCATAAATCTGTTAATCAACCTCAGAACTGATCAAAACTACCAAATGTTTCCAAAAATTTCATGATTTTAACTCTTTAATTGCCAAGCTCATAAGTGATGCCACTGATTTGAGAAAAAAAAAACACAAAATCACTGATTTTCAATATAAAAAGTGATTGTGGACTGAATTTTTTTTCACCCTTTTCACAGTCTTGGGCATGCCAAAAATTGGTAAAAACATTGGCTTTGATGCATTTTTAGTTTTTGTGCAGCATCAGATTAAATTTTTTTCTCCCTCATTTATTATTTGTGGCCATTTTTTGGTGCGTGCGTGCGTGCGTGCGTGCGTGCGTGCGTGCGTGCGTGCGTGCGTGCGTGCGTGCGTGCGTGCGTGCGTGCGTGCGTGCGTGCGTGCGTGCGTGCTTGCATGTGTGTGCGTCTGTGTGGAAAAATCTGTAAAAAATCTTCTCTTCATCAGATTTATTAACAACATTTATTATGAACCAAAATGCAAAAACAACTTCAAATAAACTGAACAATGAAGCAAGAGTAGAGGATGGATGGAGAACTAAACAATCAAACTAATTTTTTGGTGTGTATATGTGTACGTGTGTGTGTTCAGTCTTTTTAGCAGGACTTGCAGCATATTACTTGGTGCTCTCTGCAAGTGTGTCTACCACAACGGATACAAATGCTGACTGTTCTTTTTTTGGTTCTGTACACCACTTGCATGTTCCCCTCTTCACTCCTGAGCTGCTGGTGCCTGCTGGTGTCTGTGGATTTGTGTCTAGAGGGACAGCTACAGGAGACTAAATCCCTCTCACCAGTGCAGCACTAACTGGTGCGCGAGGGAGGTGCTCTCTCCTCAATACTAACACTAACCCTACACACACACACACTCGTACACACACACACTCGTACACACACACTCGTACACACACAATGGTTTTATAGTCCATATAACTCAATGTACAGACCAGAATTTATGCTCTGTTTTTTTGCACAGGCTACTAAAGGGTTAATGGTGCCACATGGTGATCAACAGTAAAAATGACAAATTTTACCTCTTTGCAAAAGGAAAAGGCACAAAGAATCAAGAATGCATGGTAATAAGGTGTCATGGCTCAGCAATCAAAAAATGTTGTTATAATGGAAGTCAATGGGGAAAAAATGGCCACAAACAATAAATGAGGGAGAAAAAAATTTAATCTGATGCTGCACAAAAACTAAAAATGCATCAAAGCCAATGTTTTTACCAATCTTTGGCATGCCCAAGACTGTAAAAAAGGTAAAAGAAAATCCAGTCCACAGTCACGTTTTATATTGAAAATCTGTCATTTTGTGTGTTTTTTTCCCCCAAATCAGTGACACTACTTATAAACTTGGCAATGAAAGAGTTAAAATCATGGAATTTTTGCAAACATTTGGTAGTTTTGATCAGTACTGAGGTTGATTAACAGATTTATGCAAAAAAAATGTGAAAAAAATTTCATCCGATAAATTTTTACAGCAGTTTAATTTAGTGGCCTTTTTTGGCCGCTAACAACACGTAAGGGTAGTAAATTTGCCCACGGTATATTGTTAAGTTTTTGAAAAATTTCAAAACATTTTCTTAAAATATGTGTAAATATAAGATTTGTCACCAAAAATCATTCCATTTGCTGAAACACAGAGAAAGTTGTGGCCAAATTAAGACAAAAAAATTGCAAAAATGGCCAAAAATGGCCCCAACAACACATAAGGGTTAATACATGCAGTGACAACAGCAGCTAAGCACCAATAACTAAGTGAGATCTTGAAAATCTGAAGACTTAATTATTGTTTTAGAAGTATTTCAATTTCTAAACCCCCATATTTATAAATCGTGTTAGGGAGATGTAATATCAGTGAGTTTGTGTGGGCATAACAATAATGTTATGCCCATATTGTATCACAGTTAGATTTTGTTATTTTGCCTTTAAAACATGATTTTCCTTCAGTCAACTTGATGTTCTAATTTTTATTATATTGTGATACAGTAAACATGGCCCCCAATTCCATCCACTGGTTCAGAAAGGGCCTCCGTCTCCATGACAACCCTGCACTTCAGGAGGCAGTGCGTGGGGCAGACACTGTTCGATGTGTCTACTTCCTGGATCCCTGGTTTGCTGGGTCGTCCAACCTCGGGGTTAACAGGTGGAGGTGAGTGCGGCTCTTGTAGAAAACTGAGATTGGAATTCTAAATAAAATCTAATAAATAAGCAGATCTTCGTTTAATCAATGTCAAAAATTTGAGAAAGATGTTGAAAGTTTGTACCTAAATAAAAGCATTTTATAAAGATTTGATTTCACAATGAGTGCCTGATGTAACCAAAATAAACCATAGATTTCATATATGCTTGTTTTCAATTACAGTGACTTTTGTTTATATTACAGAATCACTGCCAACAACTATTCAACAAGTGCTTAAATGGTTTTCATTAGGAATGTGCTGATACCGATATGCGATTTCTTTGAATGACACATTCTACTGATACCAATTAGATACAGATAGTTTAGCTTTTTAGTTCTTATTTCAAATTATGTTGTGAAATCCTAGAAGTGGAGAGCGTACAATCTGCAATTTCGTTTTATTGTCACCCAATTCAAAATAATCACACAGCACCTTTTTATACCGAGGATATAATCTGCACTGTTTTTTTTAAATAATTAGCCCAATGTCCGATAGTGGGAAAAATAGTTTTTATCTGGCAATACTGATTATAGGCTGATATATTGGTGCATCCCTAGTTTTCTTCTAACTATACTAGCTTTATTTCCTTGTCTAGCCTTTATAGTGTAATGCAGTATTATCTTATGAAGCTTGATAACATCAGAAAGAGAAAGGAGATTTAAAATCCACTAGTTAACAAGTTTTTGTCTTTAGATTTTCCTGCATCACCCATATTGATTTGATCACATACTCTAAAAGCAGGTGCTTTTTATTTCTGATTTACAGAATTTTAATTTTTGGGAGCATTGGGACCCTAAAGCCTAAAAGTTTCTAAAAAAGCTTAAAAATTATTAGGCTACAGGCCACTTCATTGCAAGTCTGTTTAATTATAATTAACCTCAACATTCTCCTTAAATTATGTCACTTTAAGTACTTTATATTTGAAGAAATATTTGAGACTGACATGTTGAGGGAAACGTTTAATCCATCTTCAGACATTTCAGATTTGGGTACATTTTGTTCCAGTAAAAATGAGCCCTATTTATGTTCAGACCTGAAATACGAGTACACAATTTGATGACCAGATAATCGACTCATATACAGTTGGTGCTTAACAAGCATGGCATGTTACTAAAATATTTAACAGATTTAGTTACTATATTGTAAAATAACTCATATGTGTGCCACATACGCCTGTTTCCAGTGAACATGATGGTAAAGTTTTCAGCAGTTCATGGTTTGAATTTTGGGTTCTGTGTAAATTGATTATTTGGATGTAAATGTGTTACTCTTCTGTATGTTCATTATATTTCACTTTGATCGAGTTTGTAATAGTTGGCAATGACTCACTATCGATCACTTTTTAATAATTTATGACTTAATAAAAATACAAAATAGGTGGAACAGAAATCACTTGATTTTCTGTATAGAATAGCAGTTCTGGTGAAGAAGCTGTCCTGGGTGGAAACTTAAATCTTACATCTCTTCTCTCTTGATTTAACATGGTGTACACAATGGGTACATTTTGGGAACCCTTTTGAGTCGACACCTGGTGCTTCCATGAAAGGAACATTACATTTGCCTCACGCTGGGATTTAGGGCAGTCGGAAGTGCCTGCATGTTTCTGTTTTCAACCAGAAAATACTCGCAGATGGTGAAATCTAAATAAATATCCATGTATGTAGATTGATCCACTGCCATAACAGGAAAGTAGGCCAAGTCACAGACTAGCAGATGCTTTGTTTGTCAGAAGAAACTCAGACGATCTGTTAATTCTGCTGCTGGTGGAGCTTGTCATTTAGTTCACCTACTGAATGGATCTGACTGTATGTTAATGAGATATAAGTCATTAGATTAAAAGATGAAGCACTTGTGAATGGATCTGTCAGCTGTGTTCCCATGTCTGTTAACACCTGTTGAGCCATGTGCAACTTACTGTAAAACCAGGAAGATTTCAGGTCACATTGTGTGATTGGATCCAAATAAGCCCTTTTCACACAGATATTCCGTAAGATACACGGGACAGGCATCCTGAAATTTTACGGGACCGCTTGATATTTTATTCATTCACACTGCCAAGTTTACCCTGCATATGTGATGGTCCCAGAAAGACACGTGACCTGTTGAAAGTCCCGCTCTCTCTTCTACGCAGCGTCTGAAGTTTGCATATTTTTTATTATTCCTCTCTCCAGAAACAACTCTCGTGCATTTTTGTTTATGATAAGACTACAAAGGAGCGCGTGAACGCACAGTTCTATTCTGATGAATGATCTCAGCTTCAGAGTGGATATTTGACGAGCTCCCCGATTTCTGCTTTGATACAGTTTTCACACATTTCTCATCGTGATTGTTTATATGCATTTAAAACCCGCATTTTGAGGAGCTGAACGATATATCTTGTTGGGATGAGTTGCGGGTATTTTCGTTTATTATAGCTCAAATGAGCATGTGACGCGATATTCTTTTATGCTGCTGAATGATCTCCGTTTCAACGCAGTAAATGACAAGCTAACTTACCTGATATCTGCTTCAGTCCAGTTTGCTGACATTTCTCATCGTGAATGTTGTAAATCCCTCATTTTAAAGAGTTGAACCAACTTCATGTTGCCATGACACGCGCGTCCTCACTACGGCACATGCGTCATTGTTTATGCGTCTCATTTATCATTTCCTGATAACTGCTTCAATCTAGTTTGCAACATTTCTCGTGGTGAATGTTTATATGCATGTTATCTCTCGTTGTAAGGAGCTGAACCATAACTTGTGTTGTGATGATGACGCGCGCGTCCTCACTTCGACACGCCCATTACGGCATTCTTGCGGCTTCTTGTTCACACAGAGGGTTACCCGCGTATCTGACTAGGTCCTCTTTCCGGCAACGATCCCAGAAGATTAACGGAACGAGTTTTTGTTCACACAGACGCTTGTCTGGCAATTTTACGGGTATTTTCTGGGACCAGAGGTCTGTGTGAATGGGGTTATAGTCAAATATTTATGCTCTTAAACACTGTCAGAATAAATGGTCAAAAAATAGTCCCTAGCTGTCCCTTGGATGCTACCCTTTTAAAAAGTACACATTTGCACAAAAGAGTTCATATTAGTACCTCAAAGGTACATATAAGTACATAATGTATACATATCTGTACTTAAATGGTACATATTAGGACCTTTATGGGTACTGCCCCAGTGACTCAATTATCAATAATGCATTTGGCAGACTTACAGTGCATTCAAGCTAATCTTAATTAATTAAATATATAAGTTATGGATTAAATTTTTACCTCCACCGAAACAATATTAAAAAATAAGAGACTAAATATGAATAAAATAAACAAATAATACATTATTAATTCAAATAATACATGATTCATGCGATCAAAGACTGTTTGTTTTTATATATACCCCAAACAAATAAATCTTAAATCTTCTTTATGTTCATCAGACATTAAATCTGCAGTCAATTATTAAATATAGCACCTATTTAAAATTTTGAAGATATACATGTATATTCTAACCTAAATTCATTTTAAAACTACATTTTGTGACCCAGAGGCTGTAATATTGAGAAACTGCTGTTATGTCTTTTGAGTTGGCTTACACAATTTCGGTTGGATAGCTTTAGAAAATGGCACGTGATTTCCGGTAAGGGGAACATGGGGTGCATCGATGGTGTTTGCGTTGCATTATGGGAATTTTTATGGAACGAATGTTCAAGTGAACTAGAAAGATTTTTTAATTGAAACCTGATTAGTGCCCTGACCGCTGAACAAGGGAGCGGATTGAGACGTACCCACAGATCTCAGATGTGTTTGATGTAACTGATTGAGTTAATGATAACCAGTTGTTATTGCTTTACATTATCATGTTCTGGTTCACTTACATTACCCAACGTGGTGATTCATTCACGTAACAGTCTCAGTAATAACCTTGTTCTTGCTTCGTGCAGCCGTGCCGTCCTGGTTAAAAACATCACGTAACGTGACGTACAGATGTTCACATAAGATGGTAACTAAAACTGACACTTACTAAGGCCAGGTTCACACATCTCGTGTCTGTGAAACATGATGTAAATGGCATGTACTCATTCAGGTGCCCATATTGAGTTGGTGCCGAGCCTTTGCTCTCTAAACCTTCTTGACTTTATGAAAAAGTGTGCAGTATAGTCTTTAATGAAACAACCTAAAAACATTCCATGCACCACAACCATTGCCTTGATAAAGACATCTGTTGGGATTGATGTGCCGTTTTGGAATTACACGTTTTGTTTGGGAGCTGCGACTCTAATATTAAAAGCTTAGTATGCACCTGTTGCATTTTCTCCAGGTAATGTGCTACAGATTCAGGATGTGTGAAACAAGTCTCCCATGTTTGCTGTTGGTCAATGAATCTCCGAATTGTTTCTGTCTACTTGAAAGAAAGGGACACGTGTGCCTCGTAAGGTTACGCAACTATTCATAATATTATAAACTGTCTTTTGTGTCTTAAATCAGTTTTTTAGAAGAAGTTATTAAGTAATTTGGCTGGTTGAAGTGATATATATAGAATGCATATCTTTTAGTTCATTCCTTGGTCATATATTTAAAAGACTTGTGTTGTTTAACTTCTGTTCATGTGATCTGGAGCTTTGGATATCTGAGAAGTGAGCTCTTTTTGCAGACTAGGTTTAAAAAGTGTTATTGTGGTGATAAAGAGGTCACTGGGCTAATTGTATGCCCTCCAGTGGCGGAGACCGTGCATGCTGCAAATCTAGGCCAGTTACATAAGGAAAAAACATATGACAAGGCAGAATGCTGCAAAATAGGTCCATCTTTTCCATTTTCGTTCTCAGAGAGCAATTATTTTTTGTCGCTCTCTGAGTACTTTTTGAAGACAGGTGTGTATGTGTTGTTTATATGCGTAGTTTGTACAGTTGTGGGTTTTCGTGTGTTAACTGGTTAGCCTGTATCTGGAGCATAGGGAGCTTTGTCCCTGTCTGGTCCCTAATCAGGGCTTTGGTTGCAGACAGTCTGACTTTGGGCTCAGTCTGGACGGCAGGACCAAATTCCAGACACACTGTGGGAAGGTCGGATGGGCCTACCGGACAAGTACTATAACCTTATTAATGAAACCAGAAGTGCTGACAGAGCCCTTGGCCAAATTAATAGATGTCCCTCTATGTAGTTTTGGCTTTTAATTCATGTTTTGTAAGGCAGGAGCCAAGGTGTGCACACCAAAGTTGTGAGAAACAAACAACTTTTTCCAATACAATGAACTCCCCAAATCAAGTATTGGGTACGCCCTTCTAATAAAGAAGTTTGGGGCAGCACAGTTATTAATTGGAATATAAATAAACCAAAGTGTGAGCTTTAAGAGTAAAAATTTAGGAGCTGAGATGCAAAAGGTGATGCAAAATGGGATTATGAATGCTCTTGGCACGTATTATAGGTTAATCAAATACCTTCGCTTCAAATCCACTTAATTCTTGCCTCAGGTTATTCAAAAATACCTGTTTGTTGGTATAATCCATTAAAGAGTCTGATAAAAAATGCTCTTTTACAAGAAAACATGTCAGACACACAGAAGGTTTTGCATCTGAGCTCTTAAGTTCTAAACTGTAACTCCAAAATGTGCATAATTAAAAGTTTCCCTTTCATCTTTTTGCTGATGTATAAATGAATAAGTGTTCTTAAATGTTCTTGTACTCAATGGATCTTCATCTGGTGTAGCAGCAGGAAGGCAGATGTGCAAAGAGAAAATAGCACTTAAGCGCCTAATAACAGTTAAACTTCTAAACAAGATCATGAATGAAGAGATCTATGAATGGAAACTCTGAGCATGTGTAGGGATCGAGAGACAGCTTGCAGAACAAGTAAAGCCTTAAGGCTTTGCTTTAGATTTGCGGACCAAGTACTTTTAATAAAGAAGAACATCCAAGTACCACACAGTCCCAGAAGGTTCCCAGCTTGGAGCAAATGGCTATTGATCGCGAGCACCACAATAAGAACTACTTAAGAACTTATCTCTTTGGATAAGACCTTCTACTATGACTGAACTGTAAACCTACATATACTATGCCTAATGGTATTTTAACCAAACGTCTTGCTGTTCAAATACTAAACATGCATAACCCTTTTTTATGGTTTTGAGTGTTTGGCTGTGTAGGATGTAGGGGAGGATGATAACATTGGACATTAATAAGAAAACACAGTGAATAAGACCATGCACATAGGTTGGCAAGTTGTTCACCTGACTGTAT